>NW_006399836.1:5137209-5232361 GCF_000299155.1 Elephantulus edwardii | reverse complement strand
CCCTTCCTTCTCCCACAGAGCAGCTGGTAGCCTGAAACTGCCTACCTTTGGGATTGCAGTTCAGCTTCTTGCCACTAGGCCACCATAAGGATTTAATTTTTAGAATATCTCATTTATCTAGTTTATACTCTGATGATTGTACATTTTTGGTTGTATATTTGAGAAACTATGCCATAGATTAAGGCTTCTAAATGTGTTCCAATTTTTTCTTTGATAATCTTTATAGTTTTAGGTTTTTCAGCTACGTTCTTGATCCATCATGAATTAGTTATTATGTATGGATCTTGTTTCAGTTTTCTACAAATACATAACCCAGTTTTGTCAGTATCATTTGTTAAAGAGGCTGTTTTCCCCCACTTAATAGATGAGTCAAAGATGAACTGTTCGTGGATGAGTAGATTTAAGTTCTGGGTTCTCAGTTTCATTCCATGGGCCTATGTCTGTTACTGCACCAGTACCACTCTGTTTTGATTCCAAGTACTTTAAGTGGGTTTTGAGATAGGAAATGTGAGACTTCCTGCCTATTTTTCTTCTTCAGCAGTGGTTTGCTTATGTTAGGTGTCTTTGTTTTCCATATAAAGTTGATGATTACATTTTTCATCTCTTTAAAGAAAGATTGTAGTAACTAAATTGGGGTCTTTCATAATATTTAAAAAAATTAAAAATGTTTTCTTTCAAAAGAATTTTTTAAAAGGAGGAAAAATTAAAAAACCATTTTCTTTCTTCATACTAATGTTGATTTCAACTATTTTATCTTTTTTCCTTTATCAAAGATTTTGAAAAGTTTATCTTCTTTTATTACTTTTCAGAACAAAAGATTGTGTTTTGCTCAGTTGATCTGATTTTCTTTATTTTGTTTTTGCTTTGTGGTTTTATAATTTTGACTCTCTTGAGTCTATGTTGTTACTCTCTTTTTAGATTTTTGAGACAAATATGCAGCTCATTATCTTTGTCTTGTTGTCTAATTAAAAGATTTTTTTAGTAGTGTTGCTAGTGTTAAAAGATAACCCTCACTGAAATGTTAAGTTCTGCTTTATTTGTTTTTTAAAAAAATAATTTTGATTACTTTTTGACCTTACCTCATAATACTGCAATTTTAAAACATTGCCTGATTGTTGATATAAAGTATATTCAGTAAATGAGAGCCTCCAGAATATCTGCGAACACAGGACATAATATATTTATTATGCTTTTTTAAAAAAAGTAAACAGTTGAAACAACTGGTTTAAATGTGGAGACACCTCACAGAAAAAAGATACCTTGAGAGTGGAAAAAAAAGAAGTACATATTATTTGACAGTAGAACTAGTATCCTATTTTAAAAATTTTTTTAGTCTGAGTTTTCAAACTTTCCTAAAAAGCTGTTGTTTAAATACTTATGAAACAATCCCTATCAGCATTTGTAAAATACTTGGCATTGGGGAAATGAAGATATAGAAGTCTATTTCCTAAAGAGATTGGGGCCATCACAAATCAGAATGAGGCAGCAGTACAATGTCCATGCATTTGAGCATTTTGAGCGTGCCTCCACCTAAGCAGGCTTTCCGTAACTCATCTGGAAGGTATTAGAAGGATAAAAATAGACTAAATATTCACAATTTCCATCCTAAGAGTTTCCTGCTTTTGCCTACATCGCAATTGTCAGTCCAGGTCCTGGCTCCTGCCCCACTCAGGGCAGTGCAAAGACAGTAGAAGTATTTTACGCCTCAAGTGTCAGGCTGCCAGATTGTCTAAGCGTTGGCCTCTGCCTGCCCTGAAACAGCTCCTGTCCTGTTCCTGTGTCCGAGCTAATGAGTGAGGAAAGCAAATGAGGGAGATTGAGTAAAGAGAGACACAGCAGCCAGGATGACAAACGCACAGGATTTAGGAAGTGCCATCAGCCAGTTCCTTCTCCAAGAAAGCTGGCCTTACTCACTGGCCTGGAAGATTATACTTGGTGAGCTGGTTCATTTGGAGAAGCAAATGGTGGAACCCTCCTTTTCCAGTCTGTAGAGATACATGGATGATACTCGCTTGTTTTCTGCCATTTTGATGCTTTTATTGGGTCTCTCATGGTATAAACATTTAACATGATTGGCTACTAACAAAAAAACTGGTTAGTTCAAGTTCACCTACAGCCATTTTGGTCATCTACTTAAGCTGAAAAATCAGCCATTGAAAGCTCTGTAGAACTCAGGTCCATGTAGGTCAGAATGGACTTCATGGCAAGCAGATTTAAAAAAATTATTTCTTTAGTCCTCAAAACAGATTAAGTGGAGATGAGTTTCTGGAAATTGTAGCTTTCATTCCCTTAAGTCCTCTTGGCTTGTTGTTGTTGTTGTTATGTGCCATCGAGTCACTTGCAACTCATAGCGACCCTATGTGCAAGAGCCCTAAATGCCGTTCTATCCTGTGCCAACCTCGCCATCTCGAACACACTCATTCCCACCACTCCACTCACAGAATCGATCCATCTCATCGAGGGTCTTCCTGTCCTGCTCTGTCCCTCCACTCTCCCAAACATGATGTCCCTCTCCAAGGACCAGTCTCTCTTTGCAACATGCCCAAAGTATGTCAGACGAAGCTTCAGAATCCTTGACTCCAAGGAGCATTCTGACTTCACCCTCTCCAGGTCAAACCTGTTTGTTCTCCTAGCAGTCCATGGTATATTCAACACTCTTCTCCAGCACCACAGCTCAAAGACATCAGTTCTCTATGATCCCTATTCACTGTCCAACTCTCTGATGCATAGCACGTAATTGCAAAGACTATAGCCTGGATTGGGCACACCTTAGTCTCCAGTCTGATGTTGTTGCTCTTCAGTACTCTTGAGAGGTCCCTCACAGCTGACTTTCCTAATGCAATTCATCTTCTGATTTCCTGGCTGCTGTTACCAAGAGTGTTGTCTGTAGAACCAAGTAAACGAAAATTATTAAGTATCTCAATCCCTTCACTATCCATACTGATGCTGCCAATTGGTCCAGTGGTGAGAATCTTTGTTTTCTTGATGTTAAGCTTCCATCCATATTGAAGACTGCAGTCCTTGACCTTCTTCAGCAAGCACCTCAGGTCCTCCTCAGTTTCAGCAAGCAGGGTTGTGTCATTCGCATAACGCAGGTTGTTGATGATTCTTCCACTGATCCTGATGCCACATTCCTCCTCGTACAGCCCAGCGACTTGAATGATCTGTTCTACATACAGATTGAAAAGGTATGAAGACAGAATACATCCCTGACGGACCCCCTTCTTGATTTTGAACCATCCAGGGTCTTCCTGCTCTGTTCTGACAACTGCCTCTTGGTCTTGGCTAGAACAGTAAATAGATAGGTAACTGTCAGAAGTTTAAGCAGTGATTTAGAAGAGGCTGTGGCACCACAGATATCATTGCTGATGCCAGATGAGTCCGGCTGAAAGTAGGGACTGCCAGAAGAATGTCTGTTTGTGCTTTATTGACAATGCAAAGACATTTGACTGTGTGCATTGTAATAATTTGTGGCTGACATTCAGAAGAGTGGGAGTCCCAGACCCCTTTATTATGCTCATGTAAGACCTATACCTAGACCAGGAGGCTGTTGTTTAAACAGAGCAGGGAATATGTCATGGTTTAAAATTAAGAAGGGAAGGAAGGGAGCTCTGGTGGCCTAGTGGCAAGAAACTGAGCTGCAATCTCGAAGGCACAAGGTTCAAATCCACCAACTCCTCTGCTATAGAAGGAGGGGCAATCTCCTGTTCCAGTCTGATCTGATTCATTGGTACACAACAAGGGGGGAGGGATTAAGAAGGGAACGCGTCAGGGTTGTATTCTTTCTCTGTACCTATTCAATCAGTATGCTGAGCAAATTATTCAAGAAGCTCACCCTGTGAAGCGGAATGTGGCATCAGGATCAGAGGAAGACTAATCAATAACATGTGTTATGCGGATGACACAAACTTGGTTGCTGACAGTGAGGAGGACTTGAAGCACTTGTTGAAGAAGATCAAGGAATGCAGCTTTCAATATGGATTGTATTTCAATGTCAAGAAAACAAAGATTTTTATACTACTGGACCAATAGGCAACATCATGATGGATGGAAAAGAGATTGACACTGTCAACAACTTCATCTTACTTGGATTCACAAACACTGCTAGTACCTGCAGTCAGGAAATGAGGAGACATATTCCAGTGGGAAAGTCTGCAGTTAGGGGCTGTTCCAAAGTATTGATGAATAGTGATGTCGGTTTGAGGTCTGTTTGGTCGTGGTCTTTCCAAGCACTTTGCTGTGCATCTGAAAGCTGGCCAATGAATGAGGATGACAGAATAATTGGCACCTTTGAGCTGTGGGTTAAATAAGAGCCCTGAACATCCAATGGACTGCCAAAAAAACAAACAAATATGGCAGCTGGAGTCATCTCGAGCCCGTTGCTAAGAGGTGCTGTCCCTTGGAGAGGGACATGATGCTTGGAAGAGTGAAGGGTCGGCAAAGGAGAAGATCCCCAGCCAGGTGGATTGGTGTGGTGACTGCCACAGTGGGCTCTAGTGTGTCAGGAAGTGTGAGGATGGCACAGGATAGGACAGGATTCAGATCTGTTGTTCATACAGTTGCTATGAGTCATACTCAACTCGACAGCCCCTCACAACAACAAGAAATCCCCTGAATTGTGGTGTTGGAGAAGAATATTGACTATCCCACAAACAGCCAACAGAATAAACAAGTATGTCTTGGAGGAAGTGCAAGCAGGGTGCTCATTCGAGACCAGGATGATGAAACTCCATCTCACTTTGGGCATCTTTTCAGGAAGAATCAGTCCTTGGAGAGAGACATCATATTAGAAAAGGCTTAGAAGATCACCAAAAGAGAGGAAGACCCTCAGCAAAATGACTCAACACAGTGACTGTAACAATAGGCTTGAGCATATCAGAAATTGTGAGGATGGCACAGGATGGGGCAAGGTCAGATTTGTTGCTGTGAGTTTTCCGCTCATTGGCACCTTACAACAAGAAGTCCCTTATATTTGGGTGGCAGATTTCCTGTTCAGAGCAATACCAGTTGTGAGTCCATGTCATTCATCTTTTCACCGTCCACATGGGGTTTGGTGCAGAAATCTCATCCTGAAGGGGGAAAAACTTGGTGCTTGCCCTTATATAGCTTAAAATCTTACGGTGAAGCCCACCACTAAGCAAATTGTTGCATAAATAATAAATTTTCATCATGGTCAGTGCTGAGAATAAAGAATGTTAGGGAGTAATTAACAGGCGGCTCATTCTAGATTAGGATCAAGGCAAACTTTCCTGTGGCAGTGTCTGACTTTTGAAATGATGAGGTGAGCATGAACAGAACTTAAAGCTGAAAGAAACCTTGCATACTATCTAATAATAGTCCAGTCCCCACAGTCCATAGATGAGAATACCAAGTTCCCATGAGGGAAGAGAAAGCAGGGGGAGGGGAGGAACACTCAACAAAAAAACAGCACCTGTCACTCCCCCCAAAAAACCCAAACACCTCATTGCCTTCAACTCGGAACCAATGTGTAGCTGACTCTAATGGTTTTTCCAAGGCTGTGGCTTGCATGAGAGGAGACTGCCCCTTTTTCTCGCCAGGAGCCACTGGTGCATTTGAACCGCCAGAGAGAGAGTCTGGGTTAGTGGCTCAGTTCCCTGCCCACCATGCCAGTAGAGCTCCCTCAGGGAGGTTAAGGGACTGACTTAATTAAGGTCATGCAGCCAATTAGGGAGCTCTGGTGGCTTTGTGGTAAGGAGTTGTGCTGGTAACCCAAAGGCACGGGATTCTAATCCAGAGCTGCTCCGAGGGAGGATGGAGGTGGAGAGAAGGGACAATCTCTAGATGGACAGTCTGTCTCCTCCTGTGTGATTTACAGCCTCTGAAAACCTGCTGGAGGGTTTGCTATGACTCAGTTCTGACTCAACAAGAACCTGTTACTGGTACAGCTGGAGATTCAAACCCAGCATGGCTTTCTTGGAGCGGCAGGAATCAAGAGGCCTTTCTAGAAGGTACTTGACAACTAGCCAAAAGATTGGCAGTTTGAACCTACGGAGAGGCGCCTCAGAAGACAGAGCTGGCTCTCTGCTTCCCAAAAGGCACAGCCTTGAAAATCCTGCTCTGCATATGAATTAGCGTTGGCGGAATGGAAACCACTAACAGCAAATAGCAGGGGACTTGGGACCGGTGGAGATGAAGTAGATTTTCAATTAGTGCCCACTCTGAGGCAGCTGTGGATCTACTGCCCTGATGGGGGTGGGGCTTCAAGATGACTCAGACCTGCCCTGCCCTAGAGAACTATTTGCTCCGCCTGGAGAATAATTTTTATTTGGGACTTGGGGAAGGGGGCACCGCGGGCGCGCGCGCGCACACACACACCCACCCCAAACCAAAAACCCCCAGTAATAGACGTAAGAGTGCAGGCTGTCTACTAGCTGTGTGATTTGGAGCAAGTCAATTAACCTCTCTGACTCACTGTGAGTTTATGCTTTGGTGTATTCCCATTCAGTCTTTTTTTCTATACGTGTCAGAAACTTGGTAGAGTTCATCGGTGCCCCATATTTCACCTTAATCCTTAAAAACCAGAGTCTCTGGTTGCGGTTGAGCTTTGTTTGAGCCTCCTTTTAAAGAACATTTTGCCAACCTGCGCAAGCGAGCCAAGACCGAGCATCGTTAGCAACGGAGCATATTTCTCTAAACCAATAAAGGTTTTTTTTTTTCCTATTTGGTTCATCTGCTCCCGTGTGCTGCTGCCACTTTCACAAGCGGCGTGTGTAGGCGGAGGGTTTGAGATCGCAGAGTTTCACAAATGGAAGTGAAGTAGAGAAGGGCTGCTTTCCCTTTAAGGCAGCCTCATCCCCCAGCTCCCGCCCCTTTCCTGATTGACAAACCTCCCTGAAGTCACATGATCTGCCTCTATTTGAAGGTCACAAAAAGCTGCTTCCTTTAGAGACAGAGGGGGAGAGAGAGAGCAAGAGGGAGAGTGAGTGAGAGAGAGTTAGTTCAAGCCAAAATGGCCGACAGAGTCTCTGCTGGTTTCTGAATATTTAAAATACAAAAAACCAGACAGACAAAAAGAAATCATTTTTTGGATCTTTTTTCATTTCCATTTCTACCTTGTATGCCTCAATTTTCTGGATTTAAGCACTGCTGCACTTTATGAGGTTGGTAAATATTTTCCATATTTTTAATCCAATTGATTTATGTGGATCTTGTCTAACCGTTTCACTAGGGCTGTTTGCAAATCGACATTTGTCTGGCATGGAGACTGAGTTCAGACATTTCGTGAGTCTGTAAATCCGACCTGTGTTGTACTTTTGGTTCGGCATTTTAGAAATGGAAAAGCCTGGGTAAAATGTTTTAATTTCGGAGTGATTTAATTGCACTTTTATTTTCTATGCAGATTTTTTCAGCAGCTTTTCTCTCCTGCAAAGAAATGAGGCTGTAATTGAGAATTAAATATTTAGAAAGATATTTTTTCTTTTTTATACAAAAAACCCCACACAGATTCACCCCCTCCCCCCTTAAATCTGCTGCAAAAATTTGCATAAATATAAATGGGTTTGCATTCTTTCGGCTGCTCCGGCCGACAAAGGATCTGGGAGGGCGAGCGGTAGAACAGGAAACCCTTTTCCCCCCATTCCCTTCTCCCCTTCTCTTTTTTGTTTTATCCCCCTTTATGTCTTAAATCGGGGCCATCCTTCCTAGAGAGATGTAAACCTAAAACAAGGCCGGCTGGTTTTCCACCCTCGGCTGGGGGCGCGCTCGGAGGCCGGGGTTCGCCCTGCCGCCCGCACACCTCCCGGCTCCGCGCCGGGCTGCCCTCTGCGCGCTCGCGCCCGGCTCTCGGGTGCGCAAATGTGCAGCCAGATGCGCTTTTATTTTGATCTTGGTTCCTACCAAATGGCAGGACTGGCTTGTAAACATGGTGTTTTCAAGACCTAAGCAGCTCCTCGCCCCGATGCGAAACGATTCCCCTCCCCGTTTCCCTCCTGTGGTCGGTCTTCTCCATTCTCTCACCGATTACAATTTGTTTGGTTTTCATATCGATGCTTCGGTGGGCTTTTCAACTCCAGTTCAGCGCGAGTGTGGTTGTCCGTTTGGGGGCCTTGTGTCGTTGTGAAGTGGTCATTTGGGGCCGCATGAATAACGAGATGCCCGTGTGTTTATTAGTAACCCTGAAACTGTGGTGCCTGAAGTTAAATTCCATTACTCCTGATGTAGGATTCTAGCAGCCTGGGAGCACGGAGGGAAAAACGCGAAAACTTGGTTTCTTCAGCCACCTCCCCCTATCCTTGTGAGTGTGATGTAATGCCTGTCGGTCTGGTGGGCCCAGAGGATTGTAGTTTGTGATGTGGCGGGCGAATTGCCCCCACCGCTGCGTAAACTCCCCCGCGTCACCCCCAGCCCATCCCTGGCTCACAGAGGCCTTGTTTTCTTTGATTCTTACCCCTCTAATTTGTATCCTCGGATTTATGTGGTGGCATGTTGGCATGAGAAAGACACTGTTCTCTAAATCGGTTACAAAGTATAGTTTAGTAAAGGCATTTAAGATATGCAAATAGGCCGAATTGTCATATCCCCATCATTAAATATGTACACTTGGATTAAAGCTAATTAAGCATAAATGGAATAATTTTAATCAGAGAGCAGTGGGTTTTCTTGTTGCCTTTTTAATTAATCTAATTACTTTCTGGGATGGAAAGTGTTAAAAAATGGGAGAAAACGCTGGACCATTTTGAAAATTTGACAGTCTGGAAGAGGGTGTGTAGTGCTTTCAAAAGCTTTATTCACTGTTAGAATGGATTGGCCTCTTGTGCTGAAAATGGCTTGTTTCTTTGGGCCAATTGTGTGTAGATGAAGGGACTTTCACGCTAATTTAGCAGAAAGACTTTGCATTTGAATACATAAAGATAATTAAAGTCCCCTGTCTCTAAAGAGCAAGTATTCTATTATTTTTAAAATTAATGTTGTTACTGCATTAGTGATGGTGGTAAGCAGAGAAGGTACTGTTTAGATGCCTTGTTAATTTCTTGGGTGATAAAAGTTCAGCTTTTGTATAAGAGCTTTTTTGGTGTAACATTGCATTAAAGAAGTAATCTGCACAAATTAGTCTGGTTGGGTTGTTGTGGTTGGTTTGTTGTTGTTTTTTTGTGTTTTTTTTTGTGGGTGGTTTTGTGTGTGTGTGTGTGTGTTTTTTAGTGGAGGTTTAACATTAAAAGGAAAGGACCCTAGTGCTAAGAAGTATAGCTCTGGTGAATGCAAGAAAAATGTTGTCTTTTCTGAAAATGAAAGTATTGAAGTGGGGCTTGCAAGATGATTCATTTTATGCCCGTTTCCTAAATTGGCCTTAAAAGAGAGAGGGAAACCTAGACTTTCCATGTTTTGCCATCAGCTTGTTTCTGTGCACTGGGTAAACATGTGAATGGCAGGTTCATTCAGTTTGCAGAGCTGAGGAAGCAGAAACAGGGGCATGCAAAAAGGCAAACCGTGTAGTGAGCATTAACAGAATGCTGTCTGAGGCTCGGAAATGGTTTACAAATCCACTTTTCTCCCAGCCAGGCTGAAAGGTGAGATCAATAGGACCTGGCTTCATGAAGGGGAGCATTTAGGGCTGGCGAGTTGGAGAGGCTCAGCTGCCATTTTGGATCTTCGCTCCCGCAGCGCCAAGCCTGTGGCACATCACAACCATGGCAGTCCAGGAGCAAATAGAAACGAGTAATAAATCAAATGTGCAGATGGATGGTGTTCAGTTTGTGCCTTTTGTTGAAGTTTTTCTTTCTTGTTGTGTGAAATTAAGCCATTACTTCCTTTCACAGAATTGTGGCTGGGCTTATGAAGAGCAAAGCCCAGGAGGATTAGAACTTGCGTGTTGTGGTTTTGATTTTTAGTAATAAGACAGCGTATATAGAGGTAAATATTGTAGGAATATAATCCTCTTGAAAGCCCCCTTATTTATGTCCACATTTCCTTCTGCTGAATCTGCTTGTGCTGGAATGCTGTTAGGATGTGTGCCGTCTAGTCTGTGCTGACCCTGACACAGGGAGACAGAACGAAGCCTGCTTTGGCCCGGCCCCATGATCTACTGCGGATCAGACCGTTGGGATATGTAAGGATTTTAGAGGTAGATTGCCAGGCCTCTCTTCCAAGTCTGTGATCAGTTACTGTTCATATGCTGCTGGATCTTAGAATGATGTGGTCCAGGTTCAGTCTTGTTTTTAATGAAGCAGCACAAAGATTGATAGCATTTATCAATCAGAAATAATGTCTTATTAGTCAATCAGTATTTTTCCGACCTTTCATCAGTTCCCAGCAAGGAAGCATTGGTAACTTTGGTGCCTGGTGCAGACTCACCAGCTCTCAATGGCCATTTTGGTATTCTGTATTGTCACTAGGACAGTCTTTATAAATAAGCAGGTGAAAATGGAAGCTGAGGCTTCTAACGTTTTTGCAGCTCTGCAAGAGACACTGAGTGACCTGAGATGATGAGACCTTCAGGTCCCACAAAGGGGGCAGGCAGGAAGTGGCTATAAGAGGCAATCCTTCCCTGCTCACCTGCCCCAGGACTGAAAAGTTGTGGGGCACTTGTTTTTTTCCAGTTCAGAGAGTACACTTATTGGCCGTCTGGGATTTGACTGGACAAGGCCAGCGTCCTTGCCCTTTAGGAGTTCTGATCCAGCAGGGAAGTTCCTCAGAATGCAGCTCATACACCTGATGGGGTGTGTGTGGTATTGGCCAAGTACCTGCTATCAGAGGGGCTTAGTAGATGCATTAGGAATGCCTGTCTTTCTTAAGCTCAATAATGACCTGTTTATTAACTTCCAGTTACCATTTGCGTATTATAGTTTCTCTAAGTGGAACTCTTGATTTTAAGATGGTGTTGCTGAGGAGAGAGCTGCAAATGTAAATTGTGTCCCAGTACAGTGTTGGTTTTGGCTTGATACAAATCCAGCTTCCCTTACCTGCTGCTTTTGCTTAAGAGGTGGAATCCAGTAAGGTGAATTGAAACCATTTGGCCTGAAAAGGCATTAAACTTATACCTGTGGTCTTTTTACCATGTGTGGCTTCCTTTCTTAATTCCTCCATTCATTCAGCAATCAGTTATTAGGCTCCCAGTGCCTGTCAGGTACTGTTGTAGGTTCTGGGGGATCTGAAGATTAATGTATCACCTTGAAGAGCCAGTTAGTTCATATGGAACTATCTGCTCTTTGTCAATATTTAACTTGGTTTAAGTTATGACTGGGGCAACTCTCTAGTTTCCTTCAATTACTTCATTAAGATCCTCTCATTAGGGTCTCTACTGATAATCCCCAGAGGGCCATCTGTGAGTCGGTTCCAACTCAAGGTAGTGAGTTTTAGAGTTACTGATAATCAGAAATAAGTAGTAATTTTTATCTCTGGCACTTGTAGAGAATTCCATTTAAGGTTTGGCAGAAAAGTCATTTAGGGGTTTTTTTCCTTTGTACATCTATCTTCTCAAAGCTCTCTTCTGAATTTTATCAGGAAACCTTGCGATTTAAAGTTATCTCTATATCCCATCCCTCAGTCTTCTACCACATCTCAGTTTTCTTTTTTATAATATCCTTTAATCATGTTGTTGTTGTTGATTACCATGAAGTCGAGCATGACTCATAACGACCCTATGAACTAAAAGGCGTGAAGCCCCTCCTCAACTATCGACATTTATCAATGTTCCTAGAGTTTAGCACATCTGAAATGCTGTTTGTGGATAGTCTGTCTTTCCCTGTGAAGCAGTTTATGCTCTTGTGAGGGCTGAGACCTTTTCCGCCTGCTGTCCTCCTGGCGTGGAAGGCATGTGCACCATATAGACAAGGCTTGGCAGCACTTGTTGATGCTCATCGCCCCTGAGCGAGCTCTGACGGCTGGAGGCCTTGTGTGACAGGAAGGAGTGCTGCCCAGCCCTGCGGCAACCTCACACATAATGGTTTGTTTGGGTCTGTCGTGGCTGTGGGGTCAGTCCATCTCAGTGAAGGGAGCCCTCGGTTTTGCGGACTCTCTACCATGAATCCTTTTTCTAGCTGGTGGTCGTTCTTGAGCACGTGTCTAAAGTAGGAAAGCCCAAGTCTTGCCATTTTTGCTTCTGAGAGTATTCTGTATTCGAAAGTAGAAATAGAATCCTTGTATTTCCTCCTTCTAGTAGCACAGGGTATGTTTTTAATAAAAGATGCATTTGAGGTAGGCTTGAGTTTAAGGCCTTGTGACCCTAGTGCCCAGTTTCCTCATCAGTGAAATGGGGAGAATAGGTTATTGTGAAGCACAAAGGAAATGCTGTACGTAATGGCCTCGCACCAGTTTTCGTGCTTAGTAAGTGTTTCCTTCCCCTTTGCTAAATAAGCCAGAAAGGCCTGCTTTGTCTCCTCAGAGCACCTCAGTTTTTTCTCATTCCCACCAGGCCTGTGAAGCGAGTACATCTCGTGACCAGTGGGGTCACGAAGTGTATGCACTCGTGATTCCTGGGGCAGGGGGTATGTGTGCTGCCTGGACAAGAGCTTTTACCCTGCTGAGCCCTGTGTTACAGCCCCTGTATGCATCCTGGGGTCATCTCTTCAGGCTCTGCCTCTGTGATGGGCCTGAGTTTGCTTGGCTCCTTTTCATACACCTTGTGTTTTACATCAAAAGGTTCCCAGCACTTTCAGATGAACTGTCCTTAGAGTGGAAGGCGGTGGAGAAGCTGTGAGGCAGGGCTTTTTTCCTTCAGTTTGATTACTCCAGGAAGCTCTGGTGGGCTAGTGGTAAGGAATCGCACTAACCCAAAAACACCTGATTTCAAATCTGCCAGCTGCTATGCGGGAGAAAGATGGGCAGCCTCCTCTCCTGAGATTAACTGCCTCTTAAAACTCGCTCCAAGGTCAGCTATGAGTCGGTGCCAGTTTGTTGGTACATAGCATCAACAACAAGAGCTCACATGTGTGAATTCTTTTTATCAGACTGTTAGTTTTGACTAATCAAAATAAAAAATAGCAGCAGTTGTTCAGTTAATACAGAGTTGTTAATTTGGTTAGTAAAGAAATGCTTTTATTCACTAACCTTGAAATTTCTTTTTACTTCTTTGATGGGAGCCCACACCAGAAAATTATGATCTGTTTGTGCATTCATGCAACAAATAAGTATTGCCAGTATTGGATAGTATGTGGCTGGTATGGGGATAAGTAGGAGCATAAAGATACTTTTCTGGGGACCAGTCTTAAAAGGTAGATATTTGCAAATGTGAGAAGAGGTTGGCTTCTGCTCAGGGTGTTGGGTAAAGGAGGAACACCTAACCCAAGTAAAGGCAACAGCTTGTGCAAAGGCCCTGCGATAAGAGCACACATTGGCATGTTTGAGGAACTGTGTATAGAGTGCTTGGATGGGGCTAAAGTGCAGTGTGCTTAAGGAAATGAGAGATGAAAACCCTGGACAGATAGAGAAGAGTCTGTAAGCTGTGTTTGAAGTCTCTATCTTGAAAACAATTGGAGGGTTTTGGGCAGGAGTGTCACCTGTTTCATTTGGAGATGACTGGTTGCACTGGAGTGGTAGGTCTAACACCAGCCAACATTGATGTCATCTCAGGAGAGCTGGATGCTGAAGTGTGAAGAAATGGGTGAATTCTAGAGACTTTTAGAAACATGTTTTCACAGGACCTGAATACTTAGTATGGGAAGATGAGGGCTGGCAGTCACAGAATACGAGAGCTTGGGGGACATGGAAATGATACCCATGTCACTAACCTGAGAGCTTGAATGGATGGTGGTCCGTTCACTGAGTTAGATGAGGGCCAGGTGTGGAGCTGAGATAACAAATTCTATTTTGGAGTGAACTCAGTCCTGAGACATCCAGATTGACAAGCTGAGAATTCAAGATCTAAAAGATTTGACAATTATCAGTAGTCTAAGTTTACAAAGATTTTTATTTTTTAAATTGATTTCTTTGGTAAAATGTTCAAAGATGGCAGATGTGCAGTGTACAATGTACACTGTTGGGTGCTATTAAGAGGATACTGTTTTATAAATCAGAGGGATCTGTGCACCTCCATGACTGTAATGGTTGCCATTAGATATATCTAAGAAGTCCGAGGGAAGAGAGGGCTTATGAGCTGAACCCTGAAGACTGGGCAGGATTGTTGTGACAGCAGGGCTTTCTAGGTGGAGGAAGCCCGAGGACTAGATCTGCCCAGGGAGGGATTGGGCAGATGATCTGGAGGACAGAGGCAAGGATACCCCCTCAGGTGAGTGGTGTGCATTTCAGGTAGGCAGTGAAGGACCTGTCAGAAGTGTAACAGCAATGTGAACATCGGCAGAGGATGATTGGACTGGAAACTGAAGGGAGATTTTGCCACTGGAGGTTCAAATGGTTATGCGCTCTGCTTGTTGTTATTATGTACTGTCAAGTTGAAATCCACTCATAACTGACTCTCCAAAAGGTTTTTAGAGGCAGTAAATCACACAGCATGAGATTACTTATCTTTTCCTGGAGAGCAGCTGGTTGATTTGAACCACATTACTTTGGGTTAGAGGCACAGCTCCTTACCACTAAGCCACCAGTGAAAACCAGTGATTCAGAGCCTTCCAGAGGGGTTTCCAAAGAAAAGCGTGGCACTGTTACCGAAGATGACAGCCATTGTTCCATACTGAAATGTAAGGGGTCGTCCTGAAATGATATCTACTGAACAGCAGTTGGAACTGGAAGGGGAGGGATTTCTAGTCTGGACTTAGGAGGCTGAGGGTCCTCAGGACTGTTAGGAGGAGTAGAATCTTCAACAGGAATGAGAATGGTGAATCCCAGGCCAACCAGTACTTTAAGAAGTTGTTGAGATTTCTAACTGGAGCTGTTTCGCAGGCAGCTGGCAAGGGAGCACCACAGCTTGAGAAAGAGGTCAGAAACGGAGATAAGGTTTGGAAGGCTTCCATGTGGAAGTGCTAGTTAAAGCTGAGGGAATGGATGAGGTCACCATGGGAGTGTGGAGAATAGAACAGACAACTGAGAATGGGGCCGTAGGGACAGGAAGAGAGAGGACCTGTGAAAGGATGACAAGAAAGGTAGCTGTGTTGGAGGACAGTGATAGTGGCTGCAGGTGAGAGGAGGACTTTGAATCACAGGTGTGGTCAGCAGTTTCAGATGGCCCACAGGAAGGAAGGGGACTGGGCTGTGGCCCTGTTTGCAAATACGGTGTTGCGAGGTCTCCAATGGGAAAGGTTCGTTAATCATTAGGTCATCTCCAGGAGAAATGGAATACTTGCCGTGTTACTTTTAAGTTTTTCATTCACCACACCAAAAAATGCACAAGGAAGCAGCTGAACTTGCCAGTAATACAATTTCTTTACCTGGATAGGTCCAAAATGTCAATTCAACATATAACAGATTTTTAACATGTTAGTGAAATGTATTACTTTCTTTTTAATAATAAGTCTTTGAAGCGTGGTGTGTCCTTTATACTTAGAATCCTTTTCTGTTCAAATGTTAAATCTTCATTGAAAGTACTTGGTTTCATTGGAAGTGTTCATTTTGGGATTTTAACTAATTTACAATTGACCTAGTTGATTCACATACCCAGACTTTTACAGACATAATAAAGTTTTAGAACTGAATGTCAGTTAAGTTTATTGTAAAATTACTGTAAATAAAGTAAAACTAAGGTTTTGTTTCTCTCAGTCTCACTATCCTCGTTGCACATGCACACTAGGCCACGGTGGCTGCTATATTGGAGAGCATTGGGCAGGATTCTGCAAAGCTGCTGCTGTTGAGTGTAGTCGAATCAAGTACAACTTAGACACAGCAACCCTGTGAACACCACCTCTGAACGCTGCCCTGTCCTGTGTCATCCTGTCATCTCAGACACTTGTGCCACTCCATCTTACTGGGGTTTCCTCTCCTTCACTAACCCGCCATCTTTCCAAGCATGATGTTCCTTTCTAAGGACTAGCCTCTCCTAGCAATACACCCAAAGTGTGTGGGATATCCTAGCCTCCAAGGAGCACTCTGGCTGCAGTTTCTCCAAGACATACCTGTTTGTTGTGTTTTGTTTTGTTTTGTTTTGTTTTTTAAAAATTATTATTAATTGTAATGAAAGTTTACAGAGACTTGGGGTTTCCAGTCACTCATTGTTGCACTTTTCTGCTTGCCAACCTCCTCCCTCCCAATTGACTTTTCTCCTTGATAAGTAAAGGAAAAACCCTTTGATTGTTACGCAATCCCTCCCCCCAAGTCCACTCCCCTGTGCAGCCTTCATTCTGGACTACTGTCATGACAATAATACCTAATCATATATCCCTTTTAAACAGTTCTCTCCCTCTGTTGCAATGCAGTATACATCATTCCTCCCCTTCTTCTCTGTCTTCCCTCAACCCCAGTGTCAATCCTGTTTTACAACAGTGGCACTATGCAATATTTGTCCTTTTTCATGACTGACATATTTCACTCGGCATAATGTCTTCCAGGGTCATTTGCATAATATTTCATGAGTTCCTTATTTTTCAGTGCTGCATAATATTCCATTGTGTGAATATACCAGAGCTTCTATGTCCATTTGTTGATGGGCACTTTGATTGTTCCCAGCTCTTTGCTATTGTGAACAAAACCGCGATAAACATGGTTGTGCATATATCTGTTTGGGTGGTGGTTATGGTTTCTTTAGGGTAAATTCCCAGAAGTGGAATTGCTGGCTCAAATATTCTTTTGACATGAGATATTCAGTAGGTTCCTGCTAATGTGTATGTTGAAAGTACCCCAAATGGTTTCCTCTCACACCAGAGCATTTACCAGGGCTAGTGATTCTCAGAATTTGTGTTGGATTATTTCACTGGAGTTTTTAGAATCGGAGGGATCCAATCCTTAATGTTAAGAGAACACTTTACCTAAAAAGGTACAGATTCCAGTGTTTAAAGGAAATTGAAAATATTTTTTAGCCAAGTTCAGCAGGACAGTGCATACAGGAGGACAGTACATTGGTAAACATGTAGAATTAGTGGCTTCTTTCTGAAATGTAAGGTCTAGAAGCTGAGCAAGTGGCTTGCTCTGCTCTTTGTTCAATCTCTTTGCTCTCTGGTATTAGCGAGATGTGACTGTAGGTTATGGTATTAGGTATTGTCTAGTCATTTCCAACTCATAGGACCCATGTGACAGAGTAGAACTGCCCATAGGATTTTCTAGGCTGCAGTATTTACGGGAGCAGGTCACAAGGTCTTTATCCCGCAGAGCTGCTGTGTTCATTTAAACCATCAACTTTTTGGTTGACAGCTGAACGCTTCACCCTTGCACTACCCAGACTCCTGAGGTATGAAATCAGAATTATTCTTGGCAGCTCTAAGTTAGTGTTCCAGCCTTTGGTGGGAGCAGAGGAGTGGAAGGGGTCAGGAGTGCCTAGGTGATTATAATTGAGTGTGCATCTCATCTCCTTGGTGATAGGATGCTGGTTGATTCTCCTTAGATTGTGCCATTGATTTTATTTTTCTTGTTGCTGTTCTGGGTCTGTACAACTAATACCTACTAAATTTAGATCTTTTTCCTTTCCACAAAACAAACTAAGAATTTTCCCTTAATTATCTCACTGATTTTGCACTGCGTTGACATTATTTACTGAACCGCTAAGTAGTTAGTAAAGGTAGAAAGTTTCTTAAATTTGGTTTGGATCCAGACCTTGTTCATGCAACGGGTCGATGTTGATTCTGAATTGCTTCAGTTTCTACTTCATGGAGCTGCTTTTTCTGCGAGGTGAATTTTTTGTGTAGTTTTGAACAGAAGTTTCAAGGGTCAGATATTCCACTTGTTCTTTGTTGTTAGGTGCAGTCGAGTATGACCCATAGTGACCCTGTGAACAGCAGATCTGATCCTGTCCTAGCCTGTACCATCCTCACACTTCATGACACATTAGAGCTCATTGCAGCAGTCACTGTGTCAATCAGACCTGGTTGAGGGTCTTCCAGATATTCTGCTAAATGCTGTTTATTTAATAAATATGGAAAATATTAATCCTGTCATTTTGTTTCCCTTCTAAAGGGAATTTTAATCACCCATTTATGACTTTATGGAAGACTTTAAGTCAAGACTGCTTGGTATAGGTTTTAGTAATGCCTTAATAAGGGCCAAGTCAAGCAGAAGACTTGGGATTATTGACTGATTCTTAATGCTGTTGTGTTGTTTTGTTTTTGTTTTCGTTTTACTTTTTGGTAAACAGAAAATAACAACTCTTTAATACTGTTTAAAAGGAATGTTTATGTCAAGTTTCAATCCGTAAGGTTTATGTGAAGTTTGTGTAATTGGATGGTTTAAGGCAGTGACTTTCAAACTCGACTGGGTCTACTATAAGACACAAAATGTGCCTTATGTCCCAGTACAGGTATAGTGTATAGTCTCTTAGTATCAAGTTTTGAGACAGAAGTACTTACTTTATGATACTCTGTATAATACACTCCGATGAGTCATGTTCATTTTGTTTAATAAGAAAAAAAACCCATTTTAATCCACTGATTGATGTTCCACAAGGGTTGGAGAAACCTTTAGAGGGTAATGGGTCACCAAACTCCAGGAGATGCTGATGGCCAGTTTTGCTGGTTTAAAGACTCAAATTTATCATTCCATATTAACCACACTAACCAGATTCCTAGATGACATATTTCTCAGTGGTGTTTTACCATATAAGATGGGTATTCTGACAATCAGAATGTTTTCTGTCCAAGACATAACATTTGAATCAAAGAGACTTGGTGATACATACTGAGCTATATGTATATTCCAGATTTTAAAGAAACTGCCTTTAAAGTAGAAATATTTTTTTATAAAATTACCAGCTCATATATTCTTTCTTATAATAAAACACCCCAGAAAACATTGTCAGGCTCTTTTTTTAGGGTGTTGCTTCCACCACTGTTAACAGGATACTAATAGGTTTGGCAGGAAAGTGGGGTGCGTGTTCTTTTTCCTGGTTAAATGGAATTGAACTTGACTTTGCTTTCTATGGGAGTTCTCAGAGTCTTCAAGGTGCTAATATCCATTGAGAAGCGCGCGTGTGTGTGTGTGTAGTCTCAGTACCAGGTTCTGGATTTTGTTTTTGTTTGATTCAGTTGTTTTTAAGGAAGCTGCATGATTTTTTAGCTTTCTCCTTTCCATTTAAATTATTCTCTTCTGCAGTCATATCCTAGATTCATAAAGTGGATCCAGGCATTTCAAGATGTTCTGGGTGTGCTAGAGTCTCTTCTCACACACTTTAATACAATAGTTCCTAGACTTGGGCTTCAGGGAGCTGTAACATTTCAAAACCAATATAATATAAAAAATCCAGCATAATTTTAATTTTCCAGGTGAGGGCATTTTAAAAAACTCATAATTTAGAACTCTAATTTCAAAGGGAAAAATGTATTAAGATAGAAAAGACAATCGTAGAATAAGAGAGAGCTCATTAAATGGAATAATCTTAACATAAGAAAAAACATTGTATTATTTAAAAAATATTTCCACAGCCTCCCACAAGTATTAAAGTTCAGTGTTGGGGAAGCTCATGGTGATTATGGGCCATCTTTTAGCATGCATTGTAATTAATTATGTGCTTTCTGGTTTTTATTAGCCTTGCTCATGGAAACAAATCCTATTTCAAGTTCTTCATGCTTGCTTACTGACTGCACTGATGATGGTTGCATTGGCTCACACTTAAAAAAAGAAAAAAGACTTTGTTCCTCTGAATAGACTTTGAGCACATGACCATTCTTCATTAGTGTGTATATTTGTGTGAGGTGTGGGGGACACAAACCAACCCAAGTCAGCACCTTTAGAGCCTAAGCGTTTTAAAATCTAAAGTAATAATCAGAACCTATGGTAAAGTTTTCAAGAAAATAAAGGTCCTTGCCACTGGGTCAGTAGGCAACATCATGATAAATGGAGAAAGTATTGAAACTGTCAGTGACTTCATTGTACTTGGATTTCACAATCAGCATCCTTGGTACTAGCAGTCAGAAATCAAGAGACGTATTGCTTTGGGTAAGTCTGCTGTGAGGGACCTCTCCAAAATCAGAACAGTGATTTTGGTTTGCAGACTAAGGTGCACCTGATTCAGGCTTTTCAGTTACTTTCTTTCGATTTTGATAGCTGGACAGTAAGTGAGGATGACAGAAGAAGAATTGATGCCTTTGAATTGTGGTATTGGAGAAGAGCACTGAATATCCCATGGACTGTCAAAAGAACAAACAGATATGTTGTGGACAAGGTGCAACCAGAATGCTTCTTGGAAGCTAGGATGGCTAAGCTTGTTGTCTCATACTGTGGACATGTTGCTAAGAGAGGTTACTCCTTGGAAAGGGGTATTATGCTTGGAAAGGTGGATGGTCAACAGCAGACTCCGCTAACAGATGAGGATTGACACAGTAACTGCAGCAATGGGGTCAGGTGTGTCAGAGATGGTGAGGATGACACAGGATTGGACAGGCTTCTGATGTGTTATTCATAGTGTCGTTGTAAGTCATACTCACCTTGATGATACCTAACAACTACATAGCAAAGTTTGTTACCATCAAGCTGATTCTGACTCATAGGGTCTTTATGAGACACGGTAGCCATTGAGTTTTCAAGGCCAGGATAAAAGCCAATTGCCACATCTTTTTGTTGCGGAGTGACAAATAGCATTGAACTACCATCTTTTTGGTAAAAACTGGTGCTTTCAACACTACACCAACAGAGGTCATGCTGCACTGCCAAACAAACCTGCTTCTATCCATTTCTTCCCAACTCCTAGTGGCCTTGTAGGACAAAGCACGACCACCTCATGAGCATTACCAAGTCTTCCTCTGCAGAGGTTCTGGGTGTGTTTGGACCACCAGCCTTCACTTAGCAGCTGACGGCTTAACTAGCCTTCCTTATACATTTACTTTGACTGCCTCTGAAAACCCACTGGAGGGTCAGCTAGGAGTCGGTTCTGACTCATTGATACATCATTCTACATTTCATAGGGAGCTCTGGAAACCTAGGGGTAAGAAATTGTGCCGCAGCCCCAAGGGCATGTAGTTCAAATCTACCATCTGCTCCATGGGAGAAGGATGGGCAGTCTCCTCCTGTGTGATTTACTGCCTCTGAAAACCCGCTGGAGGGCCAGCTGTGGGTCAGTTCTGACTCCCTGTCATACAGTAACAACAACATACACTTCAAAACTAGCCTGTAAGCATTCTGTGAGCTACAGATAATGACCATGACAAGTTTGTTATCTTACTATGTGCGTTTGAAATTTTATACCCATCATTTCACTCTCACATTTGAAATGACAGAGGCTGGAAAAATCTGGCAATTCCACATAGAATGTTCACCCAGTCCCTTCTTCCCAAGATGTGAAGTTCATTATGCTCCTCTGATGCACTTTATGCCTGTAATCAAGGAGACCAGAGCCAGCAACTCACTGGCTGCCCCAGCTGTGATAGTGCTATCAGCGGCCTATGAGGGTGGCGGCCCCAGCAAGAGCTGGACTCTTCATGCCTAGCAGGCCCTGAGGATAGAACGAGGAGGGGGGAGAGAGGCTGCAAAGGGTGTTTGGAAGCAGTTAGGCGCTTGGTCAGCTTCACTGTAAGCAGGGTGTAATCTTGAGTCCCAGTACGTGCAAGAATGTGTTTATTACCTAAGTGTTAACTGAAGATGTATTATGTATTGGACACTGTGTGGTTCTGAGAATATAAAGGTAAAAGAGACCTTTTATCTTTTAAACTCTGGTGATAATATAAGTGAAAATCACACGGGGAGGCTGCTTGCAATAAAGATAGAGGCCTGTGCTGAGGGCCGAGTAAGTATCTGGGTGGTATAAGTGCTCACACCCTACCTGCTGACTGAAAGGTGGGAGTGATGGAGCACACCAGAGCTGGCCTAGTGATGTTCCGTAAAATCAGCCCTGTGGGGACAGCTTTACTCCAACATGAATAGCGTCAGCCATGAGATGGAATTGACTTGACAGTTGTTTTTTGCTTTGTTTTGTTTTTTTCAATGCTTGAGGGATCCAGAGAACAGACCAGGGGAAGCCCTCACTAAGTCTTAAGGCTTGAGTTTGCTCTTAGGGCATAAATAAGAGTTGCTGTGCAAAGCATATGGTAAGGATATGATAGGGGTGTTCTAATGCACCCACGGAGGACTGATTCTGAAGTCAAGTCAGCTCTGTTTGAACTTGGACACATCTGTGTGTCCAACTTTCTCATTGATAAAATGAGGATAGTAATAGACCTACCATTCAAAGAATTGCTTTGAAATTTAAATTTGTTTAAAATGGTTAGCGCTGCTTGTTGTTAGTGTAAGCTACTACTTTTGGTAGTATTATTGATAATATTTCAGGTAGAGCAAGTAGCCTAAACAAAGACAGGGAGGTGGGAAACAAGCTGGAACACACAGCGTGTCGACTGTTTAGAGGAAAGTGGAAGGATAAGTTGCAGTGGTACACCATGTTTTCTGCATATGATGAGCATCTGTGGAAATAATACACATAGGGCACCTCGGACACTGATTTGCTAGAAAACTCATAATGAGCACTCTATTTGCATGAAGTGTTCTACTGATGGACTTCCCTGTCTAGAAAGTTTGGATTTTGTCTAGTGGAAAGTAGTATCTAAAACAGCTTGCCTCAGATGGTCTGTTTTGAGAATTTGATGCAGGGCATCAGGGAGGGAAAGGGGAGTAAAAGCAGGAGTAGTGTTGGTGCGAGTGTAAAATGGTACAACCACTTTGGAAGGCTGTATGGCGCTTTCTCAAAAGGTTGCAAAAAGAAATACCATTTGAACCAGCAATTCCACTTAAGAAACTATAACTGCCACCCAGGCAGGTATATGCACACCCATGTTTATTGTGGCATTGTTCACAATAGCAAAGAGCTGGAAACAACCCAAGTGCCCATCGTGCCCATCAACAAATGAATGGATAGAGAAACTCAGGTATATTCACACAATGGAATACCACGCTGCATTGAAAAACAAGGAACTCATGAAATATTATGCAAAGGGGATGACACTAGAGGACATTATGCTGAGTGCAATATCTCAGTCACAAAAGGACAAATATTGCATAGTGCCACTGTAGTAAAACAGGATTGACATTGGGGTTGAGGGAAGACAGAAGAAGAGGAGGAATGGTGTATATTGCATTGCAACAGATGAGGGAGAGAACTGTTTAAAAGGGATATATGATTAGATATTATTGTCAAGACAGGAGTCCAGAATGAAGACTGCATAGTGCAGTGGACTTGGGGGGAGGGATTACACAGCAATGAAAGAGTTTTTCTTTTACTTATCAAAGAGAAAAGTGAATTGGGGAAGGGGAGGGAAGGCAGGGAGAAAAGTGCAACAGTGAATGACTGGAAACACTAAGTCTCTGTAAACTTTCATTAAAATGAATTTTTTAAAAATGCAGGAGTAGTGATTGGAGGATGTAAGTTACAGCAGTGAGGTTGAAGATGAGAAGGGAAGACTAGGTGTTAGAGACGTTTCTGCAGTGGAATCCCTGAGTGTGAGGCAGTGGTGTGAACGTACCCTCAGAAGGTCTGAGATGGGTTCTTGGTGTGTGCGGCAGGAGTCTGGAATCTGTGCTGGGATGGGGTTATAACGGAGAGGCTGTATGTTACCTTTGGACAGGTTTGAGGTCTTCAGAGGGTGTTTAAAATAATGCTGCAGATAGAAATAAGAGCCTGGAGCTCCAGAGTGACGTTGGGTACAATTGTGCTACGTATAGGGATGGTAGACTGAGTCATGTGGTACATAGTGCTCCTTCGTCAGGTAGAAGGAAAACTGGACCAGGAGTTTAAAGTCAGATGTGAGTCCCCACGCAGGTCAGTTGGACTGAGGGCAGTTAAGATCTGACCTTAGAGAGAGCAAAGGGCATCAAGACCCATTTAGACGTAACCTGGCTTGCTGCAAGCCCCTTCCCTCTGCATTGAGTTTTTGTGCCTCTTCTGTCGCTATGCCAGGCAGCCCCCAGACAGGGACCAGTGCTCACCTCTGCAACCCACCACCACCTCTAACACACCAGGGTGTGTTCTGTGAGCGTTTGTTGAAAGAACAAATGAATTAAAGATGATGTGAGTGAATTCAGAGAATGATTATGGAGCTCGTTTCATGTTCCCGAGTCTCAAAGTGGTCAGACATAGAAAAGGTCCCTATTCTTGTGGGGCTTAAGTTCTATAGCATGAACAGGGAGGCTGAGGGGATGGAGCAGGTAGGGAGAACCAGTTAAAAGCCTGTGGGCAGGTTCTGGGGCTTAGACACTTTTGTGAACTGTCTCACAGTAGGCATTTCCTAAAGTTAGTTGGCTTGAACATAGAAGACTAGGTCAGAAAAGAGACCTGAGGCGTGGGAAGAGATTTGCTGCATCGATGAACAGGTTAGTCTTGGAGTTGGTAGGGGCTGACTCATAGCGACCTTGTGTGCAACATAGCAATACCGCAGCCTGCACCATCCTCAGAATTACTGCTTTGTTTGAACCCATTGTCGTAGCCACTTTGTCAATCTGTCTCATTGAACAGCTTCCTCCTTTTCACTGACTCTCTGCTTTATTCAGCTTAGGTGGTGTTACCTCCTGATAACATGTCCAGTGCATGAGATGAAGCAGTGTGCTTCGAGGAAACATTCTGATTGTATTTCTTCAGACATTCTTCTGCCAGCCTGCACCACTGTCATTCAAAGGCATTCATTCCCCTCTCGTCTTCCTTATTTGTTATCCAGTCTTGGAGAGGGAAAAGCAAATTGGAAATCCTAAGAAGGAGTTTTCTTGGGCAATAATCCCATCTCTCTGTAAAGCAGGAGGGGAAGTCTGAGAGGGAAGAGGCGCTATAAATCTTGGTGGGAAGTCAGTCCATCCTGCTCCACTGCAGCAGCTGGTGGATTCAGATTGCTGACCTTCCAGTGAACAGTCCATATGTTAAACACTCTGCTACCGATTTTCCTGTTTTGGGTTGGTTTTTTTTTTTCACCTCCTTAACTGGGGGAGACTTTAAATGCGAATGAATCTTTGAATTCTCTGGCTGTTACACCTCTCTCTCCTCAGCTGTCCACCTCCACCCACTAAATAGAGAAGAAAAGCCTGAGCAGCTGGCTCTTCCACCAGTTGGAAGGATGGAGAGAGCAACTGGGTGAACAGAGCCTGGCTGATGTGCGGTGCCTCAGAGGAGGGGAAGTTGTCTGTAGTACCTGTTGCAAAAATCCTGGTGGTGTGGTGTCTGCAGTGATTTGGGGAGATACAGTACCTAGTTTGACAAACAGGGATGTGTACTCTTCCTGTAGAGAGTTCCTTTGTTAAGTTGCATGGATTCTTCAAGCTAGCTGCTGTTGGGTGAGGAATGTAGTCCTTGGCTCTGTGCCCTCCACCTGTGTCTGAAGACTGTGATTCGCTCTAGGTCCCGGCCCCTTTGTTAGCCCAGGGGAGACGCCCTTTAGCTGTTGCCTAGAGGCCATTTGGATAACAGAGGCTTTGGAAATGTAACATGGGAACACCTTTATTTTTCAGTAAGAAGATGGAATTATCTGCAGAGACAACAGTATATATTCATAATACCTCAACATTTTATTTGTGTTCTTGTAATGCTTTCTTCTTGAAACTGTTTGGAAAGAATGCTGCTAAATCTCATATCTCAAATAAATATTCATGGTTTTGAAAAAACAACATACCAGAACCACATAATCTTACCTGTCAGGCAAGCTTAAATATTTCAAATATTGCAAATACAGAACAAGTAGATCACCTGGCATTATTTGTTGGCAAGTTTTATATTCATTCTTGGTCCTGGTGGTGCATTCTGTAGGGAGTTGTGTTGCTAACTCAAACTAGCATCTTTGGCAGTTCAAATCCACCAAGGGCTGTGTGGGAGAAAGGTGGACAGTCCCTTCCTGTGCTATTTATAGTCTCCAAATTTACCAGAGGATGAGTGGGTTCCGGTTCTTTGGAAATGAGTTGAGAGCTTTGGTCCTGTTTTTTCTGTCAAGGGCCATGTGTTTGAAATCTTTGCTGCTGTGATCTTTCAAGTTCTGCTTAGTTTACTTTTAGGAAGTGTCTTTTTTATTTATCATTTTTTTTTATAATCCATAACCCTGCTAGGATGGTCTCTTTTGCATTGTTGCCATCTTTGATATTTAAAACTGTTAGTCTTTAAATAGACTGCTCTGGTAGCCTAGTGGTAAGAAACTGCATTGCAATGCCAAAGGCATGAGGTTTAGATCCACCAGTAGAAGGATGGGCAGTCTTCCGCAGTGTGATTTACTGCCTCTGAAAACCCTCTGGAGGGTCAGCTATGGGTCGGTTCTGACTTGACAGCACACAACTACAATCTTTAATTAAGGTGTCTCAGTGATGAAGTGCATAACTTGTCAGACGGCTAACCAAAAGATTGGAAGTTTGAATCTACCAGCCACGTCACAGGAGAAAGATGAGCCGGCTTCTCCTGGAGTCTTTGGGATGCAGTGAATCAAACTTGACTCGATGGCAATGGATTATTTCTAAATGGATTTTTAAATAATCTAATGTCTCTGATGTTAAATCCTACTATTTAGTTACTGCTGTTTGACAGAGGGGCCCTGTTGATTAAGGGTTTGGTTGCCAACAGAAAGGTCTGCAGGCACCAGTGTCTGTGACGGAGAGAGGTGTGCTGTAGCCGTGGAAGCCCTTGGTGTAGTTCTGCTCTGTTCTTCAGGGTGGTTGGGCGCTGAAACGGACTCACTTTTGACTTAGCGTGGGCTTCGCTGGGTGAGCGGTAGAATTCTAGCTTTCCACTGAGAGACCTCATTTAATTCCTGACTGACGTGCTTCATGTGTGGTCACTCTATGTCAGCAAAGGCATTCGTGTGGTGATGCTGCTGACCAACTTTTAGTAGAACTTTCTGATTAAGATGAACTAGGAAGAAGGCCTGATGATGATTTGCTTTTGAAAAAAAATCATAGAGGTCTGATCCGCAAGTGATCATTGGGATGACGCCGGACCAGGCTGTGGTCTTTCTGGTGTGTGGGTTTTCACTGAATTGGCTCCACAGCAACTGATAACTTGCCAGAGAAAGTTAAACCAAATCCCAGATGAGGTAGCCTGTTGCTGAGAGGAGTCCATTCAGTGGTCCCAAGGCTTTCCAACCAAGACTCCTGGGGGCTCCTGACTGCTTCAAGAACTCTGCTGTGAACCAAAAGATCTACAGCTTGATGCCCTCCAGCTACTCTGCAGGATAGTGACCTGGCAATCCACTCCCTTAAAGATCATCCAAAACCAAATCCCTTGCAGTCAAATCTGTTTCAACCTGGAGCAAGCATGAAGAACAGAGTAGACCTGCTCCTTCGAGTTTATAAAGTTATAATCTTTACAGAGACAGGCTGCCACACAGTGAGAAGGTTTCATAGTGGCACAAAGCAACTGAACTGGTTGACACTTTGTTTGAAGTCAGGGTAGAAAACTCTAACCTATTTAGACCTTCTTTGCTCCACACACCAATATTACAGTGTTGGGTCAGGGGTCAGGTGACTTTCTCCTTAGAGTATGGACTTCTTGCTGATGTTTTGTCATGTTTCTCCTTGTTTGGTCAGGGACAGTGAGAGGCCAGGCACACAATTAATCTGGCAGCTGTGACCCACTTCCTTCAGTGGCTCATTGAGGTTCTTTCTGTGGGACCAAAATTGAAAACACGACTCTGATGATAGAGGTTTTCCATGAAGAAAAAGGCTAGGAAGTGCTTTTTACCCAACAGATATTTCACATTTCTTCTTTTAGTCCTCTGTACGGCCTGATGAAGGATCTCTGGTGGCATAGTCCAGAGGGAGACATGCTGTGAACCCAAAGGCCACTGCTTTTCAGGGGAGAAGATGCACAGTTTCCTCCCATGCAGTTTACATAGGCAGTTTATCATATGGCTGTAAAGATGGTAAGCAGTGGCTTCAGGGGGGTCCTTAGCCCTACATCCATGATAAACAGCAGGGTGGAAGCCTTTGGGCCACATCCGGGATGACCATGCCAAGGCACTTTTCATTGCGAGCAGTTTGACAGAGTAACAAGACAAATCAGAGTCACTCAGTGATTGAAAACCTTATTTCTAATGATTAATTGATAAACCAGCTTGCTCAGTATAGACACATTTTTAAAAGCATCTTAACTGTATCAATTTTAAGTAATAGCTCTTAGAGTATAATGAAACAGAGGGTTTATCAAAGCTATAATGAGGAAAATAGAAATCATTTGTAATTAGACAATAATTAAAGGCAAATGCATGCCCAGTGATTTTAAAGTGCTTGAAAACAATTAGTTTTCTTAAGTAGGTTAAACATCTGGGTTACAAGCTTCCTTTAATTTACTTAACAAACCTGTTCTTCATACATGATGTAAAGGTGAACTTTAGCTTGACTGTATGTAGTAGCACTTATTCTAATTTAATGACTACCCTTAGATTCTTCTTTTTAACACCAGTTTATTTTAGTTTTTAAAAAAGTGTTTTTGTGGAATACTTCACTTCCTGGACATTCTCCTGTCTAGAGAAACCATCAAAGTCAACTCGTTGGAATCAGAACTGAATCATAGCTCGTGCTCCAACAGATGTGTAATTCTCATGGCAGGAGATTGCCCATCTTTTTTCCAGGAGCAGCTGGTGGATCTGAACTAGGTGCCTTTAGGTAGGTAGTCCAACTCTTTGACCACCAGAGTTCCAGTGACTGTTAGTTTTGAGTTGCACTGCCAGCTCGTAGGCAACAACTGTACCTCGAGAGAAACATGGTCATTCTCCTCCAGTGTGAAACCCTCTGGAGGGTCAGCTAGTCAGCTATGAGTCTCTTCTGACTTGAAGGCAGTAATTTTTTTTTACTCATTTTAAAAAATGATCTTAAAATCGCCTTGTGTACATTCTCTTTACTTACTTGTTCTTTAGAAACTTAAAGATTTTTTTGATTCGCTAGCACAATGTAGAAAAACTAGGTGGAGAATGGAGAATGGCAGCTTCGTTTTTTGGAAATTCTATGCCATCTAGAGCTGAAACTTCAACGACATGGAATGTGAAACCACTCGCTTAATTCCAGATTTGTTTCCACTCGAGTGATGATATACTGACATTATTACATTAATGTGAACATTTGTCCATTTCAAATAATAAAATTTTAGAATAGCTTGGTGAGTTTTACCAAATTTGAAAGGGTCATTTAATGTTGACAAGTGACTCTTTTCTTTTTTTTTTATTATTATTATTAAATTTTATTAGTTTCAATGAACATTCACAGGGATTCTGGGCTTTCACTCCTTCATTGCCGCACCATTCTCTCCACCCTCCTCCCCAGTTTGTTCTTCTTCCCTGCGATCCGAATGTCTGTTTTAATTGTCCAATTGCCACAGTGCTTGTCAGAGTCAGTTCTGATTAATCTCCTTTGTCAGTGTGTCCTTTGCCATTCCCTATCACTCCTCCCTGAGAGAGACTTCACCCTGATTCATAAGGAAAAGGGGATGGCGTATTCTCTTAGCTACTTCCTGCTGAAAAGGGACGCTGTGGGTTTCAGGGTGAAGATCTTCTCTCACTACTCTAAAGGGCCCCTTTGGCAGTAGGAAACACATAGACTATTATGGAGATTGATTTTGGAATTTAGATGCACTCTTATTGATTGTGCTTGGCCGTACATGTTCATATCCTTGAAGATGTATCATGGGGGTGTTGCAACCTAGAAGACACAAATTTGACTAACAAGTTATAAGTACATGAGTCAAAAATTATGGAAAAGTAAAAGAAAAGATTCTTTCATTGTTTTACAAACCCTCCCCCAGGTCCCCTCCACCATGTAGCCCTCGCTCTAGACTCCTGTGATGACAGAAATACCTAGTCACATATCTCTTTTAAACAGTTTTCTCCCTCCTCGGTTTCAGTGCAGTATACATTATTGAACCCATCTTACTCAGTCTCTCCCCAACCCCAAGGACAGTCCCATTCTACAACAGTGGCATCATGTAATATTTGTCCTTTTGTGACTGGGATATTTCACTCAGCATAATGTTCTCCAGAGTCAACCATTTTGAATAATATTGCATGAGTTCCTTGTTTTTTAATGCAGCATAGTATTCCATTTTGCGAATATACCACAGCTTCTCTAGCCATTCGTTTGTTGATGGGCACTTAGGTTGTTTCCAACTCCTTGCTGTTGACTCTTTTCTTAAGCATATAAACCAAGAAAATACTGTATTGCAATGTTTAGAGAACTTTGCTTATTTGGATTTGAAAGCCAGAGAAATAGATGTTAATTTGCACTTGTGCTACTTACAGACCTTTAATTTGATGTTTGAATTCCTGTATATCCTTGCTTTAAAAACCTGAATAGACTTTTAAAATCTCTAATTGGTTTTTTTTGCCAGTGGCAGACCTATTCTGCAAATAACCAACTTTCTTTCATGAATTTTAACAGCAATGTTTCTATTTGTTACCTTTCACATTTGAAAGCACCAAAAGTCTTAATTTTAGGGTTTTGTAATCACAGTAGGTTGTGACTTTCCTTTACTCTGAAGGGATATAAATAAACCATTGTTTCCTATAAGTGTATATACTGACCTGTGAAGGACAGGAGTGCCTGAAAACTGTTAGTAAAAAGCCAGTCTTTCAAAAAGAGACAACCCACTTCTCACAGAGTAGTGTGATTCCTATGTGTCTTGTGTATCAAGAAAGTGAATGTCTTGTTTCTCAGTTTGGAGGTGTTGCGCCCACAGTGTTAGAACAGCTATCAGGGCTTTGTGAAGAGCAAATTGTTTCCTCTAATAATGACTTCTGGGTTTTGAGGATGTATTGAAGGGACCCGTATGCAGAATGCCGGCTGGAATAGGAGTGGGGTAGGATGATGTGTACGAATGAAGGGGAGGAAGACCCCACCTCACGTTACCTGTTGAGAGTCTATGGCTGTATGTGTCTGCCTTGCTCCCCCACATCCTCTCGTCCTTACTTACAGGCCCCTTTCTTCTTATGCAGACTTTCTGGTCTCATCTTGAATTTAGTGGGGTGTCAGGCTTATTGTGTTCGACTTTGATGTGGCGAGGTTCTATATTGGTTGAGCTTTCAGCTTTCTGAGTTGACATTTGCTTACTCCAACAGGTTTTGAAAAACGCTGGCCACAGATTATCATCCTGTCTTGTTGAGTGCAGTAGAAAGTGCCTGTTGTGTGTAGCAGAAAGATGCTAATTATTAGTATTCGCATTATTGTTTAATAGACTTAACTACTCAGATACAGTTTTAGTCCCAAACTAACTGGTGATTCCCAGCCAGGTGACAATACCCTGTAGTGCATCACAAAGACCTAATATGTCACACAACATTCAAGCTCTCATCTACTGTCCTGAGGTCAGCACCCTCTTAATGGATTCCCATCAGGGGTGCTTCCAGCTAGAAGATCCACCTCCCTCTTTCCATCAGTCCATGTCCCACCATTTGCACCTTCATTACAGATGTCACCTTCATGAGCGTACTCTTTCCTTTGATCTTTTTCAGGTATGTCATGAAAATGCAAAATTGGACCTGTGTGCTATGAAAAGGACATAATTGGGGAAATGGCCCGAGAAATTCTTTAATGATTACTTTGGTAAATTCTGCCACCTATGAAAAAAAATCTTTATAGCGCCAGTAAGTTTCACATTTAAGATAAAATTTTGAAGACCAGTGTCCTCTTTCTAATTTTCGATAATCTTAGGTTCAGCCATCTGAACAGTCTCATGTAGACCAGCCTCTGTGGCTGCTTATTTCCTACCACATAGCACATGCTGCTGAGAAGTACTGTAGAAACCACTGGTCATTCTAGAACTGTCTGTCTGAAGGGTGAAGTGCTCCCACAGACTCTGCCTTGTGCCTGGATCTCTTCCCAGCCCGCATATTGTGTTCAGGCCACTTTTTCTTTCTCCTCCTCACTCCCATAGCTTCACTCTCTTTAGCCGTCTTTATCAACCTTTAATCATCCTCAGTACCCAGAAGGCAAAGCAGTTTCTGTTGTCAATCCCAACTCATGTAACCTTGTGTGTCTTGGAGGAGGACTGTACTTCAGGGGGTTTTCCACAAGGAGTCTTACAGATCTTTAGATCTATAGATCTTTAGGACTTTCTCCACAGGAGCCTCTTGGTGGACTTGAATCTTTTGGTTAACAGCATACAAATAGCATCAAATTGATTCCCACGCATAGTGACCACCTTTTTGAGGCCTTAAATCTTAACTGAAAGAGACTACCTATCCTTACCCTGTGGAGTTGCTGGTGGGTTTGAACTGTTAGAGATACATGGTCTTGTGGTTAGTAGCATAACACATCACAGACCATGCTGTGAGTGCTCTTGTTTAGCAGCAAAAAGCATTGTTAAGTTGAAGAGAAACATTTAACGGTGTAGCATTTTAAGCAAAAGACTTAACTTTCTTTTTTTGAAAATTTGTATTGTACTGTATGACTCAAGAAACTACTGTTTTATGAAGTGGTTGCACCATTTTCCATTCCCACCAGTTGTTTGTAAGTGCTCCAAGCTCTTCACATCCATGTCAGCATTTGTTTACTGTCTTACTAAGGGGCACTCTGGTGGCCTACTGGTGAGAAGCTGCACAGCCAACACGAAGACATGTTGTTCGAATCCACCAGCTGCTCTGCTGGAGAAGGCTGGGCTCTCTCCTCCCATGTGATTTACTGCCTTTGAAAACCTGCTGGAGGTGCATCTGTGGGAGGGTTCTGACTCCATGGTGCACAACAACCATGAACATACAACTCAGAGCAATCCAGTAGGGTGGAGTAGAGCTGCCCTTTAGAGTTTCCAAGGCTTGAAATATCAACAGGAGCACACAACCTCATTTTTCCCGTAAGGAACCGCAGTCTTTCAAGTAGCAGTCCAACAGTTTAATCCACATGCCACCAACATGCCTTCTACATTTTCAAAAGTGAATACTTTGTACTGTGTTCAGATTCTGGGTTCTGTGTTGTTTGATTATAATAGGGGGGATGTGGAGGCAGAAACTTCTGTGCTGTGTAAATTTCTGTGAAAAGAGTAAGAAATAATGAGTTGTCAGGATGAATTGGACACATGAATTCACTTTTCCAAAGGCCTTGTGGAGTGTTGCTACCAATGACCTGGGCTGCCGAGCATTCTAGATTGACCCATGTCTGTGGTTCCCAGGGCCTAGCTGAGCCCACACTGCAGGCATTTTCCTGACTGCTGACTTCTCTTCTGCTTACTCAGGACCCTTGTGTTCCAAAAATGGTAACAGATGACTAAGCCCATCCAAACTCATTTCTTTGGGTTGATCCTAGCACATAGCAACCCAGTGGAGCAGAGTAGCACAGCCCCACAGGTGTTTTAAGGCTGTAAACCTTCAAGAAAGCCAATGGCCTCATCTTTGTCCTGCAGATCAGCCACTGGTCTCCAGCTCTGTGCTTTAACCATCACATAACCAGGACCCTAACAGGTGCCTGTTGTTGTTGTTGTTCTTATGTGCCGTCGAGTCACTTGCGACTCATAGCAACCCTATGTACAACAGCCCTAAACTCTGCTCTGACCTGTGCCAATTGCACCGTCTCTGACACACCCATCCCGATTACCCCAACCACTGAGTCAATCCATCTCATAGGGGGCCTTCCCCTTCTGCACTGTCCCTCCACCCTACCAAGCATGATGTCCCTCTCCAAGGACCTGTCCCTCCTTGCAATATGTCCAAAGTATGTCAGACGGAGCCTTAGAATCCTTGCCTCCAAGGAGCAGCCTGGTTTGACCCTTTCCAGGATGAATCTGTTTGTTTTCCTAGCAGTCCATGGTACCCTCAATACTCTTCTTTAGCACCACAGCTCAAAGGCATCAATTCTCCTTCTATCCTCCTTTGCATTGCCCAACTCTCTGATGCATAACAAGTGATAGCAAAGACCATGGCCTGTATCAGGCGCAACCTAGTCTCCAAAGAGACACCATTGCTCTTCAGTACTTTGGAGAGGTCCCTAACAGCAAACTTTGCCATGACAATATGTCTTCTAATTTCCTGGCTGCTGGTGCTGAGAATGTTGACTGTGGAGCCAAGCAAACTGAAGCTGTGAACAATCAGTCTCTTCAGCGTCCATTCTGATGCTGCCAATTGGTCCAGTGGTGAGAATCTTTGTCGTCTTGACATTGAGCCTCATCCATATTGGAGGCTGCAGTCCTTGACACTCTGCAGCAGGTGCTTCAGGTCCTCCTCAGTTTCAGCAAGCAGGGTTGTGTCATCTGCATAACGCAGATTGTTGATAAATCGTCCACCAATCTTGACCCCACATTTCTCCTCATAGAGCCCAGCCTCCCGGATAATCTGTTCTGCATATAGGTTGAAAAGGTATGGAGATAGGATGCATCCCTGGTGTACGCCCTTCCCGATTTTGAACCATGCAGTGTTCCCCTGCTCTGTTCTGATGACTGCCTCCAGGTCTGAGTATAGGTTTCACATTAGAACTATCAAGTGTTCTGGGATTCCCATTCTTCTCAGAGTCAGCCACAGTTTGTTATGATCCACACAGTCAAACTCCTTTGCATGATCAATGAAACATAGATAGACATTCCTCTGGTACTCTCTGCTTTCAGCTAAGATCCATCCAACATCAGCTATAATATCCCTAGTACCACGGCCCCTTCTAAACCTAGCCTGGACTTCTGGCAGTTCTCTGCTGATGTGCTGCTGTTCCAGTCGTTTTTGGATAATCTTCAGTAGAATCTTGCTTGCATGTGAAATCAATGATACTGTTCTATAGTTTCCACACTCCCTTGGGTCACCTTTCTTTGGAATGGGAACAAATATAGATCTCTTCCAGTCAGTTGGCCAAGTGGTTGTTGTCCAGATTTCTTGACACAACTTGGTGAGCACGTCCAGGGCAGCATCTGTTAGCTAAAATATGTCAATTGGTATACCATCTATTCCTGGGGACTTATTTTTTGCCATTTCCTTCAAAGCAGCTTGAACTTCTTCCTTCATCACCATAGGCTCTTGCTTGTATGTTGTTTCATGAAATTCTTCTTTGTCTGACAATTCTTTCCGATACAGTGGCTCATTATTTTCTTTCCATCTTCTTTTAATACTTCCTGGATCATTTCATATTCTTCCTAAAGCATCCTTGATTATAGCAACTCGAGGTTTGAATTTGTTTTTCAGTTCCTTGAGCTTAAGAAATGCTGAGCGAGTTAAGCCCTTTTGACTTTCTGACTCCCAACTCATTGCACATTTCATTGTAATATTTTACCTTGTCATCTCGTGCTGCCTTTTGAAATCTTCTATTCAACTCTTTAGTATCTTGAATTCTTCCCTCTGCTTTGGCTTCTCTGCGCTCCAGTGCAATTTTCAGAGTCTCTTCTGACATCCATTTTGGTCTTCTCTTCCTCTTCTGTCTTTGCAGTGACCGTTTGCACTCTTCCTGGATGATACCCTTGTTATCCTCCCACAACTCATCTGGTCTTTGCTCATTAGTGTTCAAGGCCTCAAACCTGTTCCTGAGCTGGTTCTGAAATTCAGGAGGGATAGACTCGAAGTCATATTTTGGTTCCCGTGGATTTGGTTTAATTTTCCTCAGCTTAAGCTTGAATTTGCATATGAGTAGTTGGTGGTCTGTTCCACAGTCAGCTCCTGGCCTAGTTTTCACAGCTGCTATTGAGCTTCTTCAGCGGTTCTTTCCACATATGTAATCAATCTGATTCCTGTGCATACCATTAGGTGAAATTCATGTATATAACCTGCGTTTATGTCTCTTAAAAAACGTATTTGCAATGAATAAGTCATTGATTGTGCAAAATTCCATCATCCTCTCTCCAGCTCCATTTCTAGGTGCCTAGTTAGAGTAAATTTTAGGATACACAGAGCAGTTTGTGGAACTTAGGTATTAATGTTCACACTACACTTTTAAGCCTTTTGTGTCTCTGCTCCCTGGCCTCATCGATGCTCTTCTGTGAGAGCAGTTTGCTCTGCTAACTGGAGCTGCCCGCAGCTGTAAAAAAGTGCTGCTGCTCCACCACCCATTGCTAGTGTTCTCACCTGGCTGCTCTTGCTGCTTTCTCGACTCTTTTTTTAAAAAAAATTCGTTTTAATGACCATTTACAGAGATTTTGGATTTTCTTTCATTCATTGTTGCACTTTTTTCTTTACCCCTCCCCTCCCCCCAGTTCACTCCTCTCTTTGAAAAGCGAAAGATAAACTTCTTTGTTGGTACCCAATTCCCCCCGACCCCGCCCCTGCCCCCCCTCAAATGCACTCTACTATGCAACCTTAATTCTGAATTCCTGTGATAATCACAATATACTATCATATATCACTTTTAAACTGTTCTCTCCCTCATCTGTTTTTGTGCAGTATTATTCAAAATGGGTGACCCTGGAGAACGTTATGCTGAGTAAAATGTCTCAGTCACAAAAGGACAAATACTGCATGGTGCCACTGTTGTAAAAAGTGACTGACATCAGGGTTGGGGTAAGACTGAGAAAAACTGGATAGATTATGTATACTGCTTTCTCGACTCTTAATAAATTGCTGGTTACTTGGTTTTTTTGTGGGAATATCAGCACTTCACTGAGATGGGCATATCTTCGTTTTCATTTAGTCACTGAAATTGCTGATCTTTCCAAAGCTTCACATCCGTTCTTGCTTGGGAAGTATGATGTGCTTCGTTTCATTAAACAATACTGTCTGATTTTTATGTGTGGAAACAGGATAGAACATTTAGCACAAGGCACCTTGCGGAGCAAACTTCTTTTGTCAGTGGTGTGAATTCCTGGTATGTATTAACCAAAGATTTTGGCTTAGTAAGATAACACCTATTCTTGGTGCTATTGAATGACCCTGGAGTACTGAGCCCACCCTGGTTTTATTAGTTGGTTGAGTTGTGTTCATAGGAGAACTTTTTGGTCTTGTCTCTCTTGTTTAACTGCTGTAAACACACCTAGAAGCTTACTAAATATTGGTGCAAGCATTGTAGTAAGCAGTAGAGGCAGAACAGAGATACTGTAGTAAGCAAGAAAATAGGCAGTATGTTAATGCAGTCACTGAAGATTATAGATCAGTGAAATGGTAGTGTGCCCACTGAAGTGATAATTATCATTAGTCATTACTGAATCTTAAAAATGAGCCATTAACTTTAGGGGAGTTCTGGTGGCCTAGTGTCAAGAAGCTGCACTGCAATCCCAGAGGTGCATGGTTCGAATCCACCAGATGCTCTGCCGGGAAAGGAGGGACAATCTCCTCCTGTACCAGTCAGATCTGATTTAACGGTACACAGACACACAAAATAATAATAAAAATTTTTTACAAAAATGAGCCATTAACTTTAAAATTGACATTTAAGCATTGAGAAATTTTTTAATTATTTATTATTACTGATTTTAATGAAAATTTACAGAGATTTTGGATTTCCATTCGTTCATTGTTGCACTTTTCTTCCTGCCCACCCCTCCCCTCCAGTTTATTCTCTTTCAAAAGTAAAAGAATTTTTTTCATTGTTATACAATCCCTCCCCCCAAGTCTGCTCCACTGTGCAGCCTTCATCCTGGACTCCTGTCATGACAATAATTGTTGTTGTTTTTGTTGTTTAATGCCGTCGAGACGACTCATAGAGACCCTGTGAACAAACAGCTTGAGCACTGTTCGTACATAGAGTTTCCGGAGGCAAGCCATTTCAGAAGTAGATGCTGCTCTTGCTTCCAGGCTTGATTTAGTCGGGAAGCTCCAGCCAACACTGTTCACCATGGGTGCCCATTACCACGATTGGCACATCACTGTCACAGTCTTCAGCATCACAGCAACCACGAGTTACCTCTGTACAGCAACGCACAGACCAGTGCTATACCACCTAGAAGAATGTTTGACAGGAAGACAATTTGAAGCTGGCCGAGGGCCACAGATGAAAATCACCCACCTTCGCCTTGGTAGCACAGCTTCCTTTCCACTAGGCCAACGTAGCTCTCTCTTCGTCATTGTCATTGTTATTGTTGTTTAATGCCGTCGAGTTGTAGATGACTCATAGCGACCCTATGAACGAACAGCCTGAACACTGTTCATACATAGAGTTTCCGGAGGCAAGCCATTTCGGAAGCGGATGCCGCTCCTGCTTCCAGGCTTGATTTAGTTGGGAAGCTCCAGCCAACACTGTCCATGACAATAATACCTAATCATATATACCTTTTAAACAGTTCTCTCTCTATCATCTGTTTCAATGCAGTATACATAATTTATCCCATCTTTCTCAGTCTCCACCCCCCCCCAACCCCTGTGTTAGTCCTGTTTTACAACAATGGTACCATAGAGTATTTGTCCTTTTGTGATTGAGATATTTCACTCAGCATAATGTCCTTCAGGGTCATCCATTTTGAACAATGTTTCATGAGTTCCTTGTTTTTCAATGCAGGTAGTATTCCATTGTGTGAATATACCACAGCTTCTCTGTTTGTTGATGGGCCCTTAGGTTGTTTCCAACTCTTTGCTATTGTGAACAAAGCTGCAATAAACATGGGTGTGCATTGTCTTAGTCAGTTCTTAATGTAGCCAGATAAGTGCCCAGGGGAGACTGTCCAGCTGCATAAATCACATCCTCCACATAAATGGGTGTGCATATATCTTCTTGAGTGGACAGTTATGGTTTTTTTGGGGTCTATTCCAAGTAGTGGAATTGCTGGGTCTTGAGAACCCGGAAATCAGCCCATCTACCTATGGTCAACTGGTTTTTGACAAGAAAGTGAAATCAGCTAAGTGGGGAAATGACAGCCTTTTTAACACATAGTCTTGGCAAAATTGGAAAACTATCTGCAGAAAACTCAAGGAGAAACCACACCTCACTCCATACACAAAAACTAACTCAAGCTGGATCATGGACCTAAGACTAAAACCAAGGACTATAAACTTCAGAACTCTAGATGTCCTAATCCGCAACATAAATAGTCTTCCAAGAATCCTGAAAAATCTACAACCAGGAGAAGATAAGATAGATTAATGGGACCTTATAAGAATCAAATCCTTATGCACATCCAAAAACTTCTCCAACTGGAAAAAAGTATTTGGGAATGACATGTCAGATAAGGGACTTATATCTAGAATTTATAAAATATTCGAGCACCACAACAAAATAAAGGTAAACAACCCAATTGAAAAATGGGCACAGGATATGGACAGACACTTCACCAAAGAAGACATTCAGATGGCAAACAAACATGTGAAGAAATGTTCAAAATCCCTAGCTCTAAGAGAGATGCAAATCAAAACAACCATCTCACCCCAGTAAGAATAGTAAAATTTAATGGAACAGAAAACAACAAATGCTGGCAAGGTTGTGGAGAAACTGGAATGTTTATTCACTGTTGGTGGCAGTGTAAAATGGTGCAGCCACATTGGAAAGCCTGTATGATGCTTTCTCAAAAAGTTGCAAGAAGAGAACTTTTAAAAATATAAATTTTTATTAAAATATAATAATTACCTGAAAACTACCATTGTAGGAAACAGAACTATTTGTTTTGTGATGTTCTCAATTTACTATAGTTTCTGTTTTTAAAATGTAGATTATGTGCTAGATATTTATCACCATTAGAGAACATTATTCCTGGAAGTTGAAAAATTAATTCTGAGTCCATCAATGCATTTTCAACACTATTTGATGTAGTAAATCCTAAGAAATTAATTTGAACAGTCAAAAAGGATTTCATCATTAGGGAAAGTCTTCTTGGCTCCTAAATTTAGGGTAGATTTTCTTCCTATTTGTCACTGTACACAGTAGCGTCTGAAAGATTATGCAACGGAACCACATGCTGGTTTCTATTTCCGGAGTTCCCTCTTTGAGTCCTTACATCATAAATCTGTTTCCTCAACTATTGAATGGGGCTGGCAGAATTTGCTTGAGGGCTGTATGGGGTACATGTAGAAAAGCATCTTGTATGTGGAAAAGGGAAGTATTAGATGTTCATATGGTTACTAAAATACCTTATCTGTATGTACTGCTTCTTGGAGTGTTTACTGGATGTGAGTATAGGGTTAGAAACCTTTAAAGATTAGCAGGTTTTAGCGAGCCTTGGTAGCCTAGTGGCAAGAAGCTGCACTGCAATCCCAGAGGTGAGTGGTTCGAATCCACCAGATGTTCTGCTAGAGAAGGAGGGACAATCGCCTCTTGTACCAGTCAGATCTGAATTGACGGTACACACACAGAGAAAAATAAATTACAAAATATATATTAGCAGGTTTTTCGTTTTGTATTTAAATGAATCCTTGTTTAAAAATATAACTTAAAGTAAGTATCTTTGCATTAACTACAAAATGTGTAAGAAATTTGGAGTAACCCAGACCTCCCTGAGAGAAGTAATAAGACAATAGCAGATGATACTAAAGTAAGGCCCGAATAACTGTAGAGCTCCGCCATGATCAGAGGTGAGAAATAAGAAGACTCAATAGTTTAAAGATGCCCTGTCTTCTTACATTAGCATGTAAATTCAGAGCAGTTCCAATAAAAATTCCTGTGATTTTTTTCCCCCTAAAACTTGAGAGGCTGATTTTATTCAAAAGAAAAACAGGAATAGCAAGTAGGGATGACATGCTATATAGAAGCAGAACAGAGATAGACAGCTTAGCCTTAGATCTCCATCAACATAATGGAACTTTGTTCAGTATGGATAAAAGTTCCTTTATCTGTATGGATACTAGCTAGCCTCACTGTTCAGTGGGGAGAGGTGACAGTTGACATTGTAGATGCATGTAAGAATGAGTGGTTTTTCAGTAATTGATGCTGAGACAATCCATGGGGGTTTATTAAGCCAGGTCTTTCCTCTTAAACCATATGCAAAAATAAATACCAACTGTGTTTAGGATAAACATAGGTGGAAAAAAGGTAATACTTTGAGGAACAAATATAGGAGAGTATCTTAATGATTGTGTTGTTATGTGCCATCAAAGCAGTGACTCAGAACAACCGTATAAACGACAGACGTGATCCAGCACCATCCTCACAATCTCTGATATGTTTAAGCTCATTCTTTTAGTCATTTTGTCAGGCCATCTAGTTTAGGGGAGAATATCTTTATGACCTTCTTGTTATGTGTTGTCGAGTTGTCTGCAATCCATGGTGACCTTATGTACAGAAGCTCTTAATTCTTCCCTGTCCTGAGCCAGTCTCACTAATTCTCACGCACCAACCCCCATTGCCCCAGTTACTGTGTCAGTCCATCTCATTCAGGGTCTTCCTCTCCTGTGCTCTCCCTCCACCCTTCTAAGTGCGATGTCCTTCTCCAAGAATCCATCTGTCCTGGCCAAGTGCCTAAAGTATGTGAGATGGAGCTTCAAAATCTAGCCTCCAAGGAGAAACTTCGTTTTACCCTCTCCAAGACAGATCTATTTGTTATTTTTGGCTGTCCATGCATGTATATTTTAAACATGATATAAAAAACAAATTGTACATTAATAGATAAATTAATTTTACTAAACATCTTACACTGATGAAATAACACTATTAAAAAGAAATAAGAAACTGGGAGATATTTTCCACGCATGTAGTCAGCCAAGGGTTGTATCCAGACTATATAGAGAGCACCCGTGACTCAGTAAGAATACATGGGAAGAAAAAAAAAAGATAAATAGGTATTTGACTACAGACAAAAATCCAAATGACCAATAAATACAGGAAAATGCATTCAGTGTAACTATTAAGGAAATTCAGATTAACAATAATGAGGTAATAAGAGGGGAGGAAATAAGGTCTCAGAACTTGATACAGTATCAACTGATATATCACCTTCAGCACATAGATGCAGCCCTGTATATGCTCACCAATCGTTACCAAGAAATCTGGAAGACAACTACGTTCTCATTCCCAAAAAATGATCCAACAGAATGTGGACATTATTGAAAATTATGATTAATATTGTATGCAAGTAAAATCTTGCTGAAGATTGTTAAACAATGACTTGAACAGTACACTCACAGAGAACTGTTAAAAATTAAAGCTGCATTGAAAAGAGACTGGCTCTTTTTGGATTCCATTGCTGGTATCAGATAGATCTTGACTAAAAGCAAAGAATATCAGAAAGATGTTTCTGTTTTATTGACTGCAAAGGTATTTGGCTGTGTGGATCATAAGAAATTATGGCTAACACACATTGAATGGAAATCCTAGAATGCTTAATTGTGTTCATGTAAAACCTAGACCAAGAAGCAGTTGTCTGGCCACACTGAGGAGTTTAAAATTAGAAAAGGAGCGTGTCAGGGTTGATTGTATTCTTTCTCCGTACCTATTCACTTTGTATCCTGAGCAGTTTGGGAAGCTGGACTATTGAAGAAGAAAGTAGCATCATTGATACTGAAGGAAGACTCAGCAACCTGTGTTACGCAGGTGACACAGTGTTACTTGCTAAAAGGGAAGAGCACTTGGAATTTTTGCTTCAGAAGATCAAAGACTAAAACTTTGATTAATGTGGACAACATCAATAAATAAAATCAATAAAATAAAAGTACTCATCAGTGGACCAGTAGGCACCAACATGCTAGATGGAGAAAAGATTGACTTTGTCAGTGATTTCCTCCTATTTGGATCAACAGTCAAAAGCCATGATAATGGCAGTCAGAAAATCAGAAGATTGTTGCATTGGGAAAAGCTGTTGTCAAGGACCTCTCCGAAGTACTTAATAAGCAACCATGTCATTTTTAGGATTGAGTTGCACCTGATCCGAACCATGGTATTTTCATTTGCTTCCTATGCACCTGAAAGTTGGATGTTGACTGAGGATAGCAGAAGCTGAGCTGGGGTGGAGCAGAGTACTCACTATCCCCTGGATCATCAGAAGAACAAGTAAGTCTGCCTGGGAGGAAGTGCTCCATAGAAACAGGGGTGGTGAAGCTTCATCTCACGTACTTTGGACATGTTCCCAGGAGCGTCCAGTCATTGGAAAAAGACATGATACTGGGATAGGTAGAGGGTGAGAGAGAAGATGACCCACCAACAAGATGGAATGACAAAGTGACTGTAACCACGTGGTCACATATGTCAGATCGGGTCAGGATGGTGTAGGATAGGACAAGGCTTTGATCTGATGTTCATAGAGTTGCCGTGAGGGGTAGTTGAGACCAGGGCACCTACTGATAATGTTGAGTGAGAAAGCAGATTTCAAAAAAATAAAACTTTGTGATTCCATTTATAAAATGAAAGAATCTGCATAACTGAAAAGACTTTGTTGAAGTTACAGGACATTCTGTAGGAATGGTCGATACTCAGTTGAGCATGCTCTTAAGGCATGGTCGAGGGGCACAATGGGATTTTGAATGGTACTGCTCATTGAGGTTGTCAATTTCAGCTCCTGTGACCCTGTAGAACTGCCTCTTTACTTTTCCAATACTGTAATCCTTATGCAATCAGACTGCCACATTTTTCTTTTGAAAAGAAACTGGTAGGTTTGAACTCCTGACCTTTCAGTTAGCAGGCAAGTACTAATTACTGTACCACCAGAACTACTTTTCTGGATAATAAAAATGTTCCAACCCTTAACTTGTCAAGTGACGAGTACATGGCTGTTATTTTTTTTTAATCACCAGAGATTTTGTGTATCCAGTAAATACTTAATTAAACAAGTAAACAGAGAAGCCAACAAAAAAACCAAAACATACACATGATCCCCAGAACTTTTTTGTTGTTTTCAGAGTGGAAAAGTAACATAAATGTCAAGTTTCCGTCCAGTTGAGTGCTGACTGCTTATTTTTAAATGTGTTTTGAATTCTTTGTAGATGAGAGTTGCTTGACACGGTGAGGGGAAAGGCCCAGAGTTCCTTGTTTGTCCCACAGCTTTGGCGTTGGGAAGGCTCGTGCCACTGCAGACGTGACAGTGTGTCTGACGAGCCAGCCGAAGGGGATTTTAGCAGCGCAGGAAAGCGCATGGTCACACATTTTGTGAAACCACAGTATGCCCATCTCCTATGAATGTTGGTTTGTTGGGGTGATTTTTTCTCTTGGCATCTAAGTAATTGAGCCAGATGGAAAATGTTTCCCACATTGGGTTCTCTTTCAGCATGTCAGCCATTTAATTTTACTGCCCCTACCTAATCTCCTGTTGATAAGACTTCATAATGCAAGTAGTTGACTAGGAAAATCCTGTTTATTCTGGTCCATGTAGTTGATAGCAGGCTTTTTTCGGGGGGGGGGGGCTCTTGCATTAGAACATTTTCTTTCCCACTGAATTCTTATACCGAAGCTTTTAATGATAATGTACACTTGCCCCTTTCTAATCAAGTCGTACACTTAATAGACAGTAAGAGCAGGATACCTAAGCCCAGCTTTCGTGTCTTCCAGCCTGCCCGGGCCTGCAGTCATCTGGCCAGCAGTTGAAAAAACCAAGCCCTTTCTCACCAAAACATCCTGGACATTACAACATTAAGCAGAAGGAAAAGAGCCTGGTTAAAAATCAAGAGACAGACCAGGTTCCTTTTCCCTTCTGCCACTTCACTTGTCAGGATTTTGGAATTTACTTAGTCTCTGAACCTCGCTTTCCTCATATATAAAATGGAGGTGGTTATAGTCTCAATTCCACAGATTTCACTTAAGGAACAAAAGACTAAATGTACAGAAAGCACATGATTGCGGTGACCCTTATTATTCCACCTGTTACACCTGGGCCTGATTTTCATCTGAAAAGAAGGCAGAAATGCCCCCTGCCAAGGTATCACTCTTCCCCTCTCAGGTCTGCTCTCCTCTAGGCTTGAGGAATTTTTTTTTTTAAATTCACCTAAGATGGATCTTCTCTTTCTGCCATTCATTTACTTGTGTGAGCATGGACAGAACACAAGACTTTGAAATGGTTTCTCCATTGATTAAACAGTAGACAGTAAGTGTGTCACAGGTTTGCTGCACCGATCGATAGTCAGGTGTGCTGAGACTGTGGGCGTGGCAGTGCTCCGTCCTCTGTGACACACTGGGAGCCTAGGCTCTGCTGAGTGTCCCCCTGCTCTGCCCACCACTGGCTGCCTCGTGAGTAGCCCGCTCGGGTGATTTGTTGAACTTACCAGTTGGAACTTGATAAACCACCTTAGGAGGCACAGGACATAGACTGTCTCTTCCTAAAAATTGCTAAGGTTATCCATCAGTTTCTGCTTCCATGTTCCTTAAGAACTGTGAACACTTTGATCACAGTCATTTTCTCGAGCACTTGACATGGCATAGCTTTCAGTCGTTATAAAGGGTGGATGAATGTAAATTCTGGGCGGTTTACCCTTAGGTGCACTCTTCACTGCCATGGGGACCGTGGGAGCGCCTTCAGGGCTGACTGGGAGCGGTTACCGTGTTGTTGGCAACAAACATTCTTTGATGCCCATCTTTCCTGGAACTGACTTAATTACATTATAAGGAAGGTACAGTAGTTTTGTATGCTGTTTGCTGAGATTGAAATCCTCCTCACATCTGTCCTTTGCCATCTTCTCAGGATGCTTTATGGATGAACTCGTTGCTCCAGGATTTGGGCTTCTCTCTGCATTGGAAGACACCAGAGCCTTATTACAGTCTTATTACCAACTGTGCCTCTGATCCATTTCCAGGTCCTTACTCAACATCTTTGTCTGGATGCCCCATGAGCACCTCAGCTCTACTGAGCCTAAAACTTGTTACCTCTTCCTCCAGGCCCCAGTCCTGTATTCTTCCTCTCTTGTGCTGTCATTGATTGATCACCACGTTCTTTGCCAGCAGACCCTCATTCAAAAATCTGAAAGTTGCTCTAGAGACTGTCAGCAGACTTTGGCATGTTGACATTCTGTTCCGGAAAGTTCTTCATCAGAGGGGTTGGTTCATCTTTTGCATTGCAAGGCGTTTGGCAGCTTCCCTGGGCTCTTGTCACAGTTACTTGCCAAAGGGTTTTGATAGTGCTTCCCAAATACCTTCTTATATTTTCACCTTTTGTCTCACTGCTCATGCCATCTTCTTTCTCTTATAACTGACATGTAAGGCTTCTTCCCAAAGACTTATTATAGGACTTGGAGTTACATGCAAGAAAAACTCCGCTCAGACTTTCCAGTCCAACAGCCTCCTGGCCTGTGTTCTAGGAAGTATAGGGCCCGCCCTCTCCATCTCTAGGCTGTGCTTGCAGGGCTTCACTTCAGTCACTGAAAAGCTCTTTGTGCAGGGTCACCAAGAAGCCTTGGCAGTTCTGAGCCCGCTTTGTCCTTCCAGCCCTCTATCCCAGAGGACAGCTGGACGAGGGGTGTGTCACCAGGCCTACAACTCTGACGGCAGTCCTTGGGAAGGCCTGTCTCTCACCTCCCATAAAGCATGTGGAAAGAGAACCACATTTCCCATATAAGGAAACTGAGGTTCAGGGAGGCAGATCCTTGTGCCCAAATTTGCTGAGGTTACATTGGGGGTGGAGTGTGACTTCTGCTGGATGGTCTTCCTTCAACTGTTCACTTTACAATTGCTTGTTTAATTGCTTTGCTTAAATTCCCTCAGTGCTTCCTTACCAAGATAAAGTCCAGGTTACTTGAAAGATAAAGCCCTTACATTGGGACCCTGCTTATCATATGCCCTGCCATCTTCCCACTTGTGACAGGGCTCCAGACACCCACGGCTTCAAAGCTTCGTGCCTCTGCTTCTACAGTTTCCTCAGCCTAGTGGGACAGCCAAGACCATGGACCAGGAGAACAGACAGATCTGTGTCTAAATCTTGGCTCTCAACACTTAGCAGTGCTGTGACCTTGAACCTTGCCTGGAATGCCCTGCCCACTGTGTCCCCTCAGCTGAAGTCTCTAAGACTGCAGATGTAACCCTCACTGGAGAGACCTTACTGGCCTCATTCTAGCTCTGCCTTCTTAACCACTCCTTGGAGCCTCTGTCCATACTGTTGTAAACACAGGGATTAGTATCCTTGGTGCCAGCATTTATTCTTGTTTAAAAGTGTTCCTTTGGGAGCAGAGTAGTTTGGCATTTTTGTGGCTGCCATGAGAGTGAGCCAAGGTTGTGGTCTGTGTGTGTGTGCTGGGCTTCTCTGTGCTTCTGGCATATTTTCCCTCCACGGCTGGATGGCTTTGCTCTAACTGCCTTATCTCTTCCAGCTGAGTTGCTCATTTCTTTTTCAAAGTTTCAAGTAGCACTGCCCAATAGAAAGTTCCACAAAGATGGAAGTATTTGTGTCTCTGATATCCAGTAAGTCACTAGCCACATATGATGAACTCAGCTCATTGCCATGGAATTGGAACCGACTCATAACTGACCCTCCAGAGAGTTTTCAGAGATTAAATCACAAGGGATGAGAGTGCCTTTCTCCTCAGGAGCAGCTGGTGGATGTCAACTGAGTTGGCTCAGCTGAGCGTAGCTCCTTACCCACTAGACCACCAGAGGTCCCTGTGGCTATTATTGTTAAGTGCTGTCGATTAGAACACACCTCATGGTGAATCCTGGCCTATCCTGCACCATTCTCATCATCTTTCACAAGCCCATTGCCACAGTCACTGTGTCAGTCCATCGCATTCAGGAGCTTCCTTTCTTTTGCTGACCCTCCACCTTCCAAAGCATGATGTCTTTTTCCAAGGATTAGCCCCTCCTAACAGACAACATTGGCAGCATCAGGATGGATGGTGAAGAGATTGAGCTTGTTAACAACTTTAGTTTGCTTGGCTCCACAGTCAACACTCTTAGCACCAGCAGCCAGGAATTAAAAAAAAACGTATTGCGATGGGAAAGTCTGCTGTTAGGGACCTCTCCAAAGTACTGAAGAGCAATAGTGTCACTCTGGAGACCAAGGTGCATCTGATACAGGCCGTGGTCTTTTTAATCACTTGTTATGCATCAGAGAGTTGGACAGTGACTAGGGAGGATAGAAGGACTATTGATGCCTTTGAGCTGTGGTGCTGGAGAAGAGTATTGACTATACCGTGGACTTCAAAGAAAACAGATTAATCCTAGAGAGGGTTAAACCAGGCTGTTCTTGGAGGCAAGGATTCTGGGGCTTCATCTGACATACTTTGGACATGTAAGGAGGGACAGGTCTTTGGAGAGGGACATCATGCTTGGGGGGGGTGGAGGGACAGCGTAGGAGGGGAAGACTGTCTATGAGGTGGATTGATTCAGTGACTGGGGTAATCGGGATGGGTGTGTCAGAGGCAGTGCGATTGGAACAGGATAGAGCAGGGTTTAGGGCTGTTGTACATAGAGTCGCTATGAGTTGTATGCGACTCGACGGCACATAACAACAACAACAACAACAACATGCCCAAAGTATGAGATGAAGTTTCACCGTCCTTGCCTCCCATGGGCACTCTTGATTGCACTTCTTCCAACACATACTTGTTTGATCTTTTGGTGCTCAGTGGGATAGTCAGTCCTCTTCTCCAGTGGCTAGTGGCCACCATCTTCAGCAGCATAGATCTGTTGGTGCTAGCTGAAGATTTCCTGTTCAGTGGCACATCGCAGCTCCTCTGTGACTTCTGGTATTGTACTTCCTGTCCTTCATTTGCAGCTGTGATGGACCCAACATCTGCTGCATCTGGAGCCATGAACTTGTTTTGAAAAGTGAAAAAGCAGGATTCTTAGAGCTCTTTGTTTTCACTTCTCTTTTATCTGCTATGTGCTTAGTAATAATTTTTTCAGAAGTGACATATTTTGATTAAGTTTGACACTGAAGAATTGTTAGCAGTCAGTTCTTATATGTGTATTTATGTTTTAACATCATTGAAATCAGGTTATATCTTAGAACTGGTAGTGACTTAGCATTGCATCTCTTTAATTGGTAGCACCTTTTCTCAGTCGTACCTAAAATGTTAAGGTGCCTTCCAGTCATTGGTCATTCCAGCCTAGATTTGATACTTTAAATTAAAGAACCATTCAGTCATGTTGGAAAAAACAAAAGGTTGCTGGAAATTTCATCTGACACATTAACTGTGATTATGCCAGTTTTTGTTTGGGGTTTTTTGTTTGCTTGGTTTTGGTTTATTTTGTTTTTTGGGGTTTTTTTAGCCCTTATTCAGTACTTTGTTTTGTGACATTATAGATAGGACTTGGCTGGCTACATTTCTGCATTGCTTTTTATAAACCATAGCCCCTGGGGAGAGCAAAAGAGGGGCTAGAGAGGATGACTGCAGGGCAGAGAGACAGAGGGAACTTGGGTTTTTCTGGCTGCTGCTTCTTCCCATGAGGGTCTCTGATTGTTCTGTACCATTGAGTTGACTGTGACCCACAGCGACCCTGTGAGCTGCAGATCTGAACCTTGCCCTGTCCTCTGCCATCCTCACCACCTCCAAAACACACAGGGTCACTGGAGCAATAATAATTGGCCCCAATGGCAGCCACAGTTCTGCTTTTGAAAATCAGCCAGTGAAAACTGAGTTTTCCCAGTTCTTGCAGGGCCAGCTCCTTGCTAACTCCTGAGGCCTTAGTACCTGATTGAACCCACTCCTCTGAACCCACAGACCTCATCTCCTTGTTTCTCCAGCCTTAGGGCACCTGCTTCCTGTGCTCTGCCGTAGTGCTCTCATTTTTTCCTGTGCCTTTTTCAGTGATGAGTTCATGCTTTGCGTTCACTGCTTTGGGGTGGGCCCTGCTTCATGTGACTGCACAAGCGCGTGCACAGGCCGATGCTGCCCGGTGATGGTCCAGCCTGCAGTAGGCTGTACGTCAGACCTTTGTGAGCCACAGAGACTGGTATAATTGGCTATTTCTCAGAAACAGATCTGCAGCCCTATCCTTTTCATCGATCTTCATTTGGAAATTCCACCAAAATGTGTTTGAGCTCTAGCTCTGGTGGCATACTCTGTAAGGAGTTGTGCTGTTAACCAAAAGCTCATGCCTCTCTGGCGGTTCAAATCCACCAGCAGCTCCGAGGGAGAATGATGGCCACCTCCTGAGCAGTTTACAGCTTTGGAAGCCCACTGGTGTGGTCCAGTGTCAGGCAGTTCGCACTCAACTGTGATGACATGAGATGATGACGGAAACCTGTGTCATTAGGAAGGGATGGCGGCTCCTGGTGAGTCAAGGTGGTGCCCACGGGAAACCTGCAAGCAGTTCTTCCTGCTTACGTGGTTCCTGTCTTCCAGAGCAGGTCTTCACCCAACTGGAGGCAAGTCAATAAAACCCTAGTACTTGTACCACCACGTCCAAGCTTCTCTCACACACTTACTCTGTTCTTTGTGGGATGTGACTTTCATGAAATGTAAATTCTGACTCGCAGCATTTCCCCACTTGAAGCTCCTCAGTGAATTTTTTGTCTAGGAACCTATTACCAGGGTCTGTAAGCCCTGTGAGGTGTGGCTCTGTTGGGCTTCCTCACGCCTGACTGTCCACACGGCCATTGTGTCTGCTGTTCCTTCTTAGCCTGCTTCCCCTCCTTCACACACCTAGTTAGCGCACACCTAGTTAGTTACCTCTGCCCTGGTTTCAGGTTTAAAAGGCCTCCTTCTGGAGTCCCTTTGTGTCCTCTCCATTGAGGTCCATTCCCCCACTACATACACTCACAAAACCTTCTTTACAGACATCATTGTCATCAGTGTCTCATTCCCCGACTTCTTGTGTTGTGTACCATCAAGTCAGAACCAACCTACAGCTGAATCTCCAGTGAGTTTTCAGAGACAGCCATTCGGACAGAAGGAGATTGCCCATCTTTCCCCTCCAGAGCAGCAGGTAGATTCGAACTGCGTGCCTTTGTGTTGGCATTTGAAATCCTTACCGCTAGAGTTCCCTCTTTCCCTGACTAGACCCTTTGTTTCAGGAAAATGGATACTAAGTCAATGTTTTTTGTTTTCCTCTCCTTACTACTATGTCCCAAGTATCTGGCACATGGTAGTTCTTCAACAGATGTTTATTGCAAAGGGCTGTTTGGTGGAATCTTATTGGTGAATCTGTTTTACTGTAAGCTAAAAATTTTGAGAAAGTCTCCCTTGCTGTGCATCAAATTGCTTCAATAAAAATGCTGACAAAGAATGCAACCATGGGGAAAATGCTTTTAATAAACTGGAAGTCCTAGTGTGTTCGATTGCTATAATAGTCTGTGCACCCCATCACAGCCTAATTCCTACATGACCACCTCCCTTTTCTTCTTTTGACTTAACCTTAGTTCCCACTTGGAGGGTTTGCCTGAACATAAACCCACAATCTATGGATATTTGCTCTTCTAAATGTTTTTTCTCTTAACCCTGGGCAATGCAAGTGTTTGCATCTATGCTCATGCTCCCTAAGTTCTCAAGCTGTTGGTCTTCGAACAAGAGCCTTCCATCCCAGAGAAGCTCTGAACGTCCCTCCTGGTGCTCATTACCACAGCAGAAGGTTCTCTGGTCCTGGGTGCTTTTATGTTGGTTAGTTTGGGTTTTTTCCCTTCTATTTCCCCTACCTAGTCTTCTATTTTGCTTCTTGTTTTCTGTTGGCATCAAATTTTTTTGGCTTAAGAGGCAGTGGTGGTGGTTCTTCCTCAGTGGTAGAATTCTCACCTTCCGTGCAAGTGGTCCTAGTTGGATCCCTGACCAGTGTACCGCCTACTACCTCTCTGCCATTGGAGGCTTGCATATTGCTACGATCGAACAGGTTTCAGTAGAGCTTCCAGACTCGGAATCAAGAACTTGTGATCTACTTCCAAAACCATAATAGATGACAACATTTGACCCATTAACAGTTGCAGGGATGCTGTAGGACTGAGTCCAGAGCCATCTCAACAGCCAGCAGCTTGTCACACGTTTATTGTTACGTGCCATTGAGTTGATCTGGTTGAACATCAACCAATCACAGTGACTCTGTATTCTGGCCATCTCCTTTTGATGCTCCCTGCCTCAGTCTTGCCCCTGTTGTTAGGTGCCATCTACTTGACTACAACTCATAGTGACCCTGTTGTTACTAGGTGTCATCGAGTTGAGTAGGACTTCTAGAGACCCACTTCAGAGCAGAGGCTGATCTGAACAACTATTTAGAACAACGGAGCCTGATTGTTGTCCTGAGAACAACAAAAACTGAACCTTGTGCTATCCGGCACCACCCTCTTTATCTCCGCATGCTCCATGTTAATGGCCACTCTTGTCAGTCCATCTCATTGAAGGTTTTCTTCCCTTCCCCTACTTTTCCCAGCATGATGTCTTTTCCCAAGGACTGGTTCCTCTTCACAACACAACCAAAGTATGTGAGAAGTGTCCTAGGGAGCACACTTGTTACACTTCCTCCAAGACAAATTTGTTTTGTTCTTTTGTGGTACATGGGATATTCAGGACTGTTCTCCACTACCACAGTTCAAAGTCACCAGTTCATTCTTTTTTGATATTCTTATTCATTGTCCCAACTTTCAAATGCATAAGGAAGCAATTGAAAACACTATAAATTAGATCAAGTGCATTTTAGTCTTTAAAATGATGTCTTTGACCTTTAGCAATTTGGCAGCACATTTCTCCAGTGCAGCACATCTTTTGATTTCTTGACTGCTGTTATCATGGCTGTTGATTACAGATCCAAGTAAAATAAAATTATTGACAACTTCAACCTTTTCCGCACATATTATGATGTTGCATATTGATCCAGTGGTGAGGATTTTTGTTCTATTGGTGTTGAGATGTATTGCATAATGGAGGTTGCAGTCTTTAATCATCTTTAGTAAGTGCTTCAAGTCTTTGTCACTTTCTGCAAGCAAGGTTGTATCATCTGCATAACACAGGTTGCTAATGAGTCTTGCTCCAATCTTGATGCCACATTCTTCTTCTTAGATACCAGCTTTTCAGTATTTGTTCCCCCTGCAGATTGATTAGGTATGGAGAAAGGATTCATCCCAGTTGCACACCTTTCTGGATTTTAAACCATTCAGTATGTTCCCTTGCTCTACTCAGACAACAGCTTTCTAGTCTAGGTATAGGTTTCATATGAGTATTGAGAATACCATGGGCTGCTAGGAAAACAAACAGATTTGTCCTGGAAAGGGTTAAACCGGGTGGCTCCTTGGAGGCAAGGATTCTGAGGCTCCATCTAACATACTTTGGACATGTTGTAAGGAGGGACAGGTCCTTGGAGAGGGACATCATGCTTGGGAGGGTGGAGGGACGGCGCAGGAGAGGAAGGCCCTCTATGAGGTGGATTGATTCAGTGACTGGGATAATCAGGATGGGAGTGTCAGAGACAGTGCGATTGGCACAGGACAGAGCGGAGTTTAGGGCTGTCGTACATAGGGTCACTATGAGTCACAAGCGACTTGACGGCACATAACAACAACCACAACAACATTATTATGTTTCTGGGATTCCCATTCTTCTCATTGTTAGCCATAATTTGTTGTGATCCACACAGTCTAAAGCCTTTGTATAGTCAGTAAAATACAAGTAAAAACAGTTTTGTGGCACATAATAGTTCCTTAAAAAAAAAAACAAACACACATAGTGTTTTCTCTAAATTCACTATCAGATGTTTCTAAACTTAGCCTCTAGGACTTAGACATCTATATATCCCAATGCACAGATACTGAAGAGGGGGTCCTAGCACCAGGCATAATCTTTGGGAAAGAGGAGTTCCAAAATGGTTTTGAATCAAGAAAGTAGACTGGAATAAACACATAAGTAAGTATCTTTAACAGAGTTTTACTTTACATTATTTGTCTCCATAAATTTTCCATTATTATCGATAAAACCTCAGATGACTTCTTTACATAGTGCTTGTAAGACAGTGCCCTGTTTTTTAAATACTAGAACCTGCTTGATTACAGAGTGAGTAGTTAGGAATTCTCAGTAGGGAGGAGGAGGGACTGCTGGTCAGTGTCCCCTTTGGGCCTGTGTTTGAGCAAATGTCTGTGGAATCCCTCCCCAGGACTAGGCCTGGATAGCACAGGAGGATCAGAGAGAAAACAGACTGATTATAGATTGGTTGGGGATTGGAATGTAAGTTGAGGCCACATGAATGTTAGACTTTGAGAATCAACTTCAGGAGTAAAGGAGGCTTGATCCCATTGGTTAAAGTGAATTTATCATCCAAACTGGTACTCTTGAGCACAGTAGGAGGCATGAAGTGGAAGTTTGCGAGGAGTCCTGTGAATCAGGCTCTTGACTTTACCCCACTGATCTAGGGAGGTGACATCATATACACCCACAAAAGCATTAAGTTGCAGCCAGTCAAGGCCATTATCTGATGAAAAGTCAGATGAACCCTTTTCTTACAATTACCCCATTGTATGGAAATGGTTTACTTGGCGCCTTCCCTGGAAGACCAGATCAGGCTCTTTCAGGGCAAGGCCTGTGTCTAGTCACTCCTATATCCTTGGAACCCAGGGATCCCTGGTAGGGGGACAGTAAATATTTACTTAGAGAATGATTGGCTGCTCTGGACTTACAGGAAGAAGGATTGAATCTAATCAGGAGGACTAGGGGTGGGGGGTTGTTTGGAGGGAGAGGCATCAGATGGATGGAAACCTTCCAGGAAGCAGCGGAAAGTCCTTTCTGAATCGGAAGGTCTGAGCCTGAGGATGGAGCCCTGACAAGGCCAGCACCTTCTTTGGGAAGGAAGAGCCCTGGAAACGATGGCAGCGCTCTCCCTTCTGTATTGTGCAGGCATTCCCCATGACTGCACCCATGCTGGCAAGCTACTCTTATAGCTTCTCTCTCTGTGGAGCTGGACTGTGCAAAACAATGTGACCCTTGCACTCCCTTCATTCTTAGCACAAGGTCCTCCTTGCCATGCCAGATACTCAGCCAGTGTATCTCCACTCTGTGCCTTATTCATCCTTCTCACTAGTTTTCATGCTTGGAGAGCTAGAGGGAAGAGAACTCTTCAGCCAGATGGGTTGGCATAGTGGCTGCAGCAGTGAGATCAGGTGTGTCAGAGATGATGAGGATGGCACAGAACAGGACAGGGGTCAGATCCATTGATCATAGGGTTGCTGTGAGAGACCTCAACTTGACAGCCCCTAACAACAGCAACAACTCACTAGCTTGTTCCTTTTTCTTTGATCCATTATCTCTCATTATCTCCACTTCCTCAAAAGATGCCCTTCACCTTACTCTCTCTCTGCCCTCTCACCTTTCCCTGTCATCCTGTCTTGTTTATTTTCTTCACATTCTTGATAACTGCTAAAATGGAATTCCTCATCATTGTGCAAGGTTAATTCCCTTTTTCCTCCCCTGCGTGGAAGCCCCATTTCAATTGCACTACTCCATGTTGAGAATTCAGAACAAGACATGCCTTATATGAAAGTCCTAATGAGGAAAAACAATAATATATCCTAGTGGGAAATACTTTTTATATAAAAGAAATAATTTGTAATATTTGGAATTTTATTAGCATCATGTCATAGTAAAACTCACAACTGATCTAATCAAGAATTGCTGCTATAGAAGATGCAACAGAGAGCTTTTATAGGCAGTCATCTTGACCTGTAAGGAAGACCAGCTAACAAATGCTGTTCAGGTTTATGCATTAACCACTAGTGTCAAACATGAAGAAATCAAAGATCTACCACTTTCTGCAGCCTCAAGTTGATCAAACATGCAATCACAAATGCATGCTAATTACTAGTAAGTAGAATGTGAAAGTTGGAAACCAAAAAGAATGATCATCAGTTGTAAAATAGACTTGAGTGATAGAAACAATACTGGAGATAACAGGATGTAGCAGGACCAGTGACTGACTCATTGTACAGCAACATAGACAGTGACTACTCTACGCTTGGAACTCACCTGATGGAACACACAGAATTCACATCAACTGAGCAAAGAGGCTGTGAGCAGCTCAGTGTCATCAGTGGAACCACCCATCAGTTCATAGGGAAATTGAAGCTGAAAAAAGAAATAAAAACAAACTCACAAAAGCCAGGACCAACCTTGATTATTTATACTCTACCTGAATTTATTATAGTCTATCTCAAAGGTTGATTTGGTGCATTGAACACTAATGTTTCATTGTGTTCAATGTGGGATGACATCAATCTTGTCATACATAAAGAAAGAAAAAAGATCATTAAAAAAGGCAGAGAAGAAAGACTATGCCAAAATGGATGTCAGGAGAGACTCTCTAGTTAAAGCAAATTAAAAAAAAATTATAAAAGGAAGAGAGCTGGATAGAAGATTAAAAAAAAAAAAAGCTCAAGGAGACAGTGTATAATGCACAGTTCAATGAGCACAATTCAAAAGGGAAGAGCTTGCATGGCTTTTCTCAAGCTTAGAAAACTGAAGAAAAAATAAAACTCAAACCTCAAGTTGGAATATTAGAGGGTGGCTTAGTAATAAGAAACTGCCCTGTGATCTCAAAGGCTTACAGTTTGAATCCACAAGCGGCGCCATGAGAGAAGGTTGGGCAATCTCCCGTGTGGTTTACTGTCTGGAAATTTACTGAAGAGAGTTAGCTGTGGGTCAGTTCCGACTTGATGGTACACAGCAATACGGGCCAAAAAGAAGAATGGGAATCCCAGAGTATTTAATTGTGTTCGTGCACATCGTACAAATGTACTAGCCTTGTGAAAAACAATGTTTTCACATTTTTTGAATAAATCAGAGTAATATAAAAAAATCCATAAAAATATACTATGAAGCAGTTATTTGAGCAGAATAGGAGGAGACTAATGTCAGAAAAATTGTGCATCAAGGTTGTATCTTTTCTCATACCTACTCGGTCACGGGTTTTCAACATCAAGAAAACAGTTTTCACCATTGGACCACCAAGCAGCATCGTAACAGATGGAGAAAAGATTGAAACTGTGGTTTCATCTTAGTTGGATCCCCAATCAATACACTTGGTACCGTGAGTCAGGAGATCAGGAGATGTGTTGCACTGGGAGAGCCTGCAGTCAAGGACCTCTCCAAATTACTGAGGAGCTATGATGTTAGCTTGAGGACCAAGGGGTATTTGATTCAGTCACTTGCTATGCATCTGAGGATTGGACAATGAATAAGGATAACAAAAGAAGACTTGATTGCTTTGAGCTGTGGAAGAAGAGTACTGAATATCATGTGGATTGCCAAAAAACCAAACAGGTATATCTTGGAGAAGGTGCAGCCAGAGTTTCTTTTAGGCAAGGATGATGGATATTTAAGGCATGTTGCTAAGAAAGGCTATTCCTTGGAGAAGGACATCATACTTGGAAAGGTGGGACAGTGATGGAGAGGAAGACCTTCAGCCAGATGAATTGACCAGTGACAGCAGCAATAGACTCAAGAGTGTCAGAGATTGTGAGAATGTCACAGGATAGGACCGGGTTCAGATTTGTTCATCATAGTGTTGTTGTGAGTCATCCTTGACTCAACTACACCTAAAAACAACTCCTTCCTCAAGAGCAAATCATGAGAAACTGTACTATGTGAAGAAGAATGTAGCCTCAAGTTTGGAGCAAGACTTATCAATAGCCTGTGTTAATACAGATGATACAGTCTTGCTTGCAATAAGTGAAGAAGACTTGAAGCATTTCTTTAGAAAGCTCAAAGACTACAGCCTCCGCTATTGATAACATTGCAACATTAAGAAAACAAACATCCTTATGACTGACCCATAGGCAATATCATGTTGGAAGAAGAAAAGATTGACATTGTCAACAATTTCTTTTTGTTTGGATTCACAAGCAATACCCATGACAACAACAATCAAGGAATCAAAAGATGTGTTATATGAGAAAATTGGCTGTCAAGGACCACCCAAAAGCACTAAAGAGCCAGGATAGCTGTTTCAGGACTAAGGTGCACCCGATTTAATCCATAGTCTTTTTTCAGTTTCTTCCTGCACATCTGAAAGTTGGACAGTGAATGAGAAGGACCAGAGAAGAAGTGATGCTTTTGAATGGTGGTGGAGGAGAAGAGTATTGCTTATATACTCTGCCAGGAGACTACCAGAAGAATAAACAAACCTGTCTTGGAGGAATTGTAACCAGAGTGCTCTTTTAAAAGCAAAGGTGGTCAAATTTCTTTTCACAGAATCTGGACATATTGTCAGGTGGGGCCAACCTTGGAAAAAGGCTTGGTGCTGGGAAAGGTAGAGGGTCAGCGAAAGAGAGGATGGATTGACAATATATCAGTGAATCAGGCAGCATATTACATTGGGAAAATTATCTGTAAAGACCTCTTGAAAGTGTTAAAGATGTTCCATGCCAGAGCAAACTGTAGCTGTGAACCATTGCTTGGCCTCCTTTGCTCATAGGCTGCAGGCACTGAAGTGGCTTACATGGGGCGGGGGGAGTGTTACAGATAGCACGTTGATTCCTAAGATATATTCATATGCATACACATGGTGGAGTGTAAATTATAAAGACCAAGAGAATTGATACCTTTGAATTAACAGTTGATGAAGATTATTGGATATAACTGGAATTTTCCTTACAATCAAGAATGGCAAGACTTGTTCCTCATACTTCGGAGATTTTATCCAGAAGTATCAATACCTGAAGAAGGGATGCTTTCTATAGGGTCAGCTCTTCCAACAGCACAGTTCAAAAGCATCAAATCTTCTGTCACCCTTATTCATTGTCCAGCTCTCAGATGCATAGCAAGTGATTGGAAAGACCACGGCCTGAATCAGACTAACCTTAGTTCTCAAACTGACACCTTTACTCAGTAATTTGGAGGGGCCCTAACGGTTGACTTTCCCAGGGCACTGTCTCCTGATTTCCTGGCTGCTTGTATCAAGGGTGTTTATTGTGGATCCAAGTAAGATGATTTTGATTCTCTGCAACAAGTGCTTCAAATTCTCACTGTCAGCAAGCAAGGTTGTATGATCTGAATAACACAGGTTATTGATGAGTCTTCCTCTAATCCTGATATCACTTTCCTCTTCATGGAGTCTGGCTTCTTGAGTAATTTGCTCAGCATACACATTGAATAGATAGGGAGAGAGACTACAACCCTCTTCCTAATTTTAAGCTCTCTTCCTAATTTTAAGTCATGTTGTGTTCCCTTGCCTGCTGGAATAGGTTTCACATGATCACCATTAAGTGCTCTGGGATTCCTGTTCCTCTTAAGTTAGCCATAACTTATTAAGATCCACACAGTCAAATGCCCTTGCATGGTCAATAAAGCATAGACATTCTTCTGACATTATTTACTTTCAACCAGTTTCCATCTGGCATCAGCAATGATGTCCCTGGTGCCACGGCCTCTTCTAAATCCTGTTTGAACTTTTGACAATTCTCTATTTGTGTAATATTCTAGCTGATTTTGAATGATCTTCAGCAGTATTTTGCTTGCATGTGATTATTAATGATATTGTTTGATAGTTTCCACATTCTGTTGGACCCCTTTTTTTGAGAATGGGAACAAATCTGGACCTCTTCCAATCCATTGGCCAGATAGCTGCCCTCCAGATTTCCTGGCATGGACTGCCAAAAGAACAAATATGCCTTGGTGCAGTCAGAGTTCTCTTTGAAGGTAAGGATGATGAGGCTTTGCCTAGCATACTTGAGGCATGTTGCTAGGAGGTGGCTATTCCTTGGAGAGAGACATCATGCTCAGAAAGGTAGAGGGTCAGTGAAGGATATAGGAAGACCCTCAACTGTGTGGATTGAGATGGCAACTGCTGCATTGGGCTCTGTTGTGTCAGGAGGAGTCAGGATGGCACAGGATAAGACAGGGTTCAGATCTGTTCATAGGGTCACCGTGGGTCATACTCGTCTCCATGGCACCTAACAACAACAAAAATGGGTCAGCAAAAAAGAGAAAGAACCTTGGCAAAATGGCTCCAGCAGTGGGCTGGGCTGGGACAGTAACTGTGGGGATGGTGCAGGACTGGCGTTCCTTCCTGTTGCTGTGAGTAGGGAATCCACCTGACAGCTCATTGTGTACCTCCACACGTGAATGTTCTGGCCTCTCACATGCTTCCCATACTGCTGACTGAGTTACCAAATGTGTAGTAGGGATGTCCCAAGGGCATTTCCTCAACTTCTTGAACAAACTTAGGGCGGTTGTGATCTAGAGCTATGATGGTGGACGTTGTCTGCTGCATTTGCTTCTTCCACTGAGGGAAGGGTAGAAGTCGGAGAGGCTCCTCCTACCCCCTAGTGCACCCAGGCTAGGGAGCCCCTTGAAGCTGTAGGGCTGCTTGGAGTGAGGGTAGGACTGTGTGAACCAACTGCTGGAGGTAATAAATACTTCTGTATGTGTTCACTCTATTGTTCAGATGTTTACTCAAGTCATTTCATCTTCTCTGGATTTTTTTTTTAACCTTTTCCTTATTTGTTTAAATTTTAGTTTGGGTGTTCAGTGTTTCATTTCCCTTCTTTTATATTTTTTTCATTTAATTACTTGAGGTTTTTTTCCTTAGTAAAAGGTGCTTGGGGGGGGGGGATCAGCCATGGATTTGGCCCTGAAGAATTGGCAGGCATGGGGAGTGCACTTTCTTCACTTTCCTTTCCCTTTTAAAGCCTTTGTTTTAGGGAAAAGGAAATCGGTGTGTTTGGAGAGTAGTTGTTAGCTTTTCAAGACTGGGCTTGTTGGTCTGATTTAGTAAGGACCCAGAGCATGTCAAATAAAATGAGTGAAAACGACGGTAAAGCTAAAGCAGGCGTGTAGGAGGAAGCAAACAGCTGTACATTTGTGCCAGCAAGCCCCACCTAACGTGCTCTGAGCCAAGGGCCTGGCTGTTTCTGGGAAGCTTTAGGCTTCCTGAGCACGGTGGCAGCCCTCCAAGATGCCCCTCCCCTTTCTCCCCTCAACCCTCTACACCCTCTCTCCTGGTGACACTTTACTGTCCTTCTCCATGGATCTGGACACTCAAGCCAGAATCATTGATGGGAGATTCCCATTTACCATTTCCTGTGACACAGAATACCTCCTCATCAGGATTGTCACCTTCTGCCTCCTCCTAGGAGTTTGGGTTACTTGACTGTGTTGTGTTTGCAGCTCTACAACTCCCATGTAGACGGGGTTGGCAGTTCGTTTTCTCTTGGCTAGTTGGATAGTTTAATTAGGTGAAAATTGTTGGCTCCCTTCTTATCCCCTTGGTGAAATTCAGCTTACCATCCCAGTGCCCCTGCTCCAAGGCTTCCTTGCCTGGGCATTCTGCCCAGGCGGCCTTACCCAGGTATCCTGTATATTTGAATCAGATGGTGGTTTGGTGACCATAGAAGTCCAATTAAAGAATGATTTGATGGAAGCATTTTAGTGGCTAGTGTCCTGTAGTTATGTTATCCTATCTGTCCTGTCTATTTATTCTTTTTTATGTTATAGCCAAGATGAAGAATGAGGTATGCCGAATACAGGTGTACCTCACTTTCCAAATGTTTCCTTTTTTTGAATGTTCACTTTCACTTTTACGAAAGGCTGACTTTATACCTGTGTTTGCTAACTAAAAGAAATTAAAAGATAATATTTGCTTTTATGGGAGAAAAGACATAATTAGCATTCAGCATTTGTTTATCATCAAGTCATTAAAGGGGCAGCTTGTACTTTGGGCAGCAAGAATGGTGTTGCCATGTTCATCCCCAGGAACTACACTATACGTATATTATTTCTACTTTAAGTGCCAAAAACCAAACCCACTGCTGTTGATTGAGTCTAATTCCAACTCCTACTAGTGACCTCGTGGGACAATAGCACTGTTCCCTCTAGTCTCCGAGGCTGTAATCTTTATGGCAACAGCCTCATCTTGCTCCATACAGCTGATGGGTTCAAACTGCCAACCTTTGCTTAGCAGCCATCCTGTTAAACCACTGTGCCACCAGGGCTCTGCCTGCTAGATAGGCTATGTATTTATCATGTCCTTCCTGCATTTCTACATGGTAGAACTCATGGGACTAGGGCAGTGAAGCTTAATGGGAAGTATCTTCTGGGTTCACGGTGCCATTGCTGCCTGACCACACACTTTCAGGTCTCTTGTATATTATTTATTCAAGTAAAATCACTGCCTTTTAAATGTTTTCCTTATTAGACAATTTTAGATTCACATTCAGTTTTACAGAGTAATACAGAGCTCGTGTACCTTTTTTTTTTTTTAAATGGAGTTTAGATATGTAGTTTAGTTTACAGTTGAGTATTGTAGCCACCCAGCTTTTTTCTCCTCTCAGGCAGCAGGATTAGTGGGGTTTTTTATGTTTACTTCCAAAGAGTTGCTGTTCATAACAAATTACATTTAAGGCTCCATTCTTTTTTCAGACGATAACATAAAGCACACATTTTTTTTTTACATCTCTCATTTTAAGCTTAACAGTATCTCTTGAAGAGCTCTCTTCACCAGTACATAAAGTGTTCCCTCAGTGTTTTATAATCACATGTGGTGTTTCCTTGTGTAGATAAGCTATCATTTCTTTAACGAGTCCCCTATTGGTTGCACTGTTTTCAATCCCTTGCCATTATAAACATTACTTCTGTGAACATCATTTACATATATAGTGCCCCACATGGGTAATTATTTTTGTGTGGTAAATTCCTAGAAGATGAGATTGTCGGATCAAAGACTGTGTACGTTAATTTTAATAGTGTTTGCCACTTTTGCCCTCTCTGGAGCTTGTTTGTATCAGCATCTATCCCACCAGCTCTGGATGTGAACGCCTTTCCTCCAGCTGCTTGCACAGTGCTCTACGGGAACAGATTTAGTCTTGTCCAGGTTGGTCACTTAGTAGCTTTGGTAGCTGCGGTGGTTTCTCAGTGTAGCTTTAAACTGCTGTTTCTGTAGTATTGTTGTTAGGTGCTGTGGAGTCGGCTCTGATTCAGTGACTGTAGACGGCAGAATGCAGCACTGCCGTGTCCTCCAGTCCTCACGGTTTTTCCTGTGTTTGAGGCATTGTTGGAGCCACTGTGTTCACCCATCTTGTTGAAGGTCTTCCTCTTTCCCGTTGACCACCTACTCCACAAAGCATGATGCTCTCTCTGACAGATGCTTCTGAGAATATGCCCATAATATGTGAAACAAAGTCTGACCATCCTCTCTTCTTTTTATTTTCCCCTTTTAAAAATTTATTTGTGAGTGGAAGCTTAAAAGTCTTTTAATTGATTTGTTCTGAAATGCATCTTTTGTTTTAGATCTCTTTATAGTTCCTTTTTCATCACTCATTTTTCTACTGGATTGTTGATCCATCCCTTGTTTTTTAGGAAATCTTTATGTACGGGATTGAGAGATTTAGATCTTTGTGATATAAATAACAATTCCTGTCCCCTCAGCCCCTGGCAAATGCTGGCTTACTTCCTGATGGGCTTTGCCATAGAACTTTAAAGTTTTTCTAGAGCCAATTGTAACTATCATTTCCTCATGGTTTCTGAGTTTGTATCATAGTCAGAAAGTATTTGTTCACTGCAGTTGTAAAAAGAAAATGTATACACAATTTCTTTGAGTACTTCAATATTTTCTTTGTCTTTCTCTCATTTGAATCTTTTCTGCATCTGTAGTTTGTTTTCTCATGAGGTGTGAAGTTGAAGAATGGTTCCACTCTTTACAGCTGAGAGTCAGTTGCGTGTGGTTTGTGGGGATTGATGTGTGTCCTGTGGTTTCTTTGCATCCCCCGTAGCTGTTGCCTTATTCATTATAGGCACTTGAGGAGTTGGAAACAGCAGGAGCAGCTTTTACAATGTGCTGGGGACTGTTGGGTGCTTTCCCACCCTTATCTCTAATCAATACAGCCATTCTCTAAAGAGATTCCATCCACATTCACAGAAGAGGTTGATTTAGACACCAGATAATTTGCCAGCGTTCTTACCATTGTGTCTGAGATGAATACAGCTTGGATTTCCATCTGTCAAGACTCCAGAGCTTGGGCCTTTTCTGTTTACCTGGCCACCTTGTAGAAAGGGTAAAGGGAGATGTAGATTGGTAAAGGGACCGGGTTGTGATAATTGACTGTATGGGAGATGGACTGGAAAGTGCTCTGAAATTTGAAAATGGAGGATCCTAAAACACAGAGAAATTTAGAATTGCTCCATACTCATTAATAGTAATGCTAGACTAAAAGGATACATAATGGGATGCATACTTTTTTAAATTAAAAAAATAAAGCCTCTGTATAGCTTTTTTAGAGAAACTTGAATGTCTCTCAGAAAAATACGGTCCTTACACATTAACTATTACTAAGGTTGTTGTTGTTGTTGTTGTTGTTGTTGTGTACTGTAGAGTCGGAACTGACCCATTGCTGACCCTCTGGCCATTTTGAGAAGCAGTAATAGCATGGGAGGAGAGTGCCCATCCTTCTCCCACAGAGAAGCTGGTGGCCTGGAACCTTGTGCCTTTGGGATTGCAGCACCGCTTCTTTCCACTAGGCTGCCAGAGCTCCCTACTACTAAGATGATCTATCCAGATTATTGAGGAGTAATGAAGTTCGTTTGAGGACTAAGGTGTGTCTAATTGAGGCCATGGTCTTTCTGATGACATGCTGTGCATCTGAGAGCTGGACTGTGAATAAGGATGACAGAAGAAGAATTGAAGCTTTTGAGCTGTAGTTTTGGAGGAGAATACTCAACATCCCGTGGACGGCCAAAAGAACAAACAAACTTGTCTTGGAGAAAGTGCAGCCATATGCTCTTTGGAGGCTTCACCTCACATACTTTGGGCATGTTCCTAGGAGGTGCTGTTCCTTGGAGAGAGACATGATGCTCAGCAAGGCAGAGGGTTGAAGGAGGAGAGGAAGACAGGTGGATTGACACGGTGACTGCTGCAGTGGACTCTAGTGTGTCAGGAAGTGTGAGGACACGGTTCATATCTGTTCATAGGATCACTGTGGATTGTACTCAACTCAGTGGCACCTAACAGCAACAAGATTATCTATTAAAAACCAGCATGGTAGATCATTCATTAAACGGTCCGCCCACATTACCTGTTAGGTACCAAACTCCCCTCCCCTGCTGTGTATATATTGTTGTTGTGCCATCACATCACCTGCTACTCAACCCTCTGAATAGCAGCAGATCTGAACCTGGCCCTGTCCTGTGCTGTCCCCACCCTCTCCAGTCTACTTAAGCACATTGTTGCAGTCACGGTGTCAGTCCATCCTGTTGAGGGTCTGCCTCGCCTACAATTCCTTCTACCTTTCTAAGCATTATGTCCTTCTCCAAGGACTGGCCCTGCCTAATAGCACACCTAGTGTATGTGAAACGAAGCTCTGCCATCTGTGATTCCAAGAAGCACTCTGAGCATCCTTTGTCCAGCACAGACTTGTCTGTCCTGTTGGCCGTCCATGGGATATTCAGTACTCTGCTCTAGCACCACAATCCAAAGGCACCTGTTCTTCTGTCATCCCTGGTCATTGTCCAGTTTTCAGATGCATAACAGATAATCAAAAAGCCCTTGGCTTACATCAAGCACACCTTAGCCTTTAAAATGACATCCTTACTCTTCACTCTGGAGAGCTCCCCGACAACAGATTTTCTTAGTGTTCTACATCTTGATTTTTTTTTTTTAAATCTTGATTTTTTGACTGCTGGTATCTGCCAAGTATGTTGATTGTGGATCCAAGTAAAAGGAAATCATTGACAGCCTCAGTCTTTTCATGACACAGTGGTGAGGATTTTTGTTTTCTTGATGGTAACATGTAATCCATATTGAAAGCTGCAGCCTTTGGTCGTCTGCAGCAAGTCTTCCTCAAGTTTAATAAACAAGCTTACATCATCTGCATGATGCAGGTTGCTGATGAGTCTTTCTTTAATCCTAATGGCACATTCTTCTTCATAAAGTTGTTCCGCATACAGATTCAGCACGTATGGAGAAAGGCCACAACCCTGACATACTCCTTTATTTTTAACCATGTAGTGTTGTTCCCTTGTTCTATTCAGACAATGGCTTCTTTGATTAGGTCTAAGTTTCACGTGAGCACAATTTAGTGTTCTGGGATTCCCGTTCTTACCAGTGTTGGGACATAATTTGTTGTGATCCACATGGTCAAATGCCTTTTTGTGGTCCATAAAACACAGCTAGATATCCTTCTGGTATTCTCTGCTTTCTGCAAGATCCTTCTGATGTCAGTAATGATGATATCCCTGGTGCCACGGCCTCATCTAAATCCAGGTTGTTTTTATGCTAGTTCTGTCAATGTACTGTGTTCTAGCGACTTTCTAATATTCATCAAGAATTTTGCTTGCATGTTATGTTAATGATATTGTTCAGTAATTTCCACACATGAACTTTGAAAGTGCTCTCTTGGATTTGTTCTCTTCTTCCCTCTTCTCTCCAGTGCCCCCTCTACCTTTGGTCTGGAACTGGTTCAGCTGAACCACCGGTGGTTTTTCTGAAGCTGTAAGTCACATGGGAGGAGATTGCCCATCTTTCTTTCAAGGAGCCACTGGTGAATTTGAACCATGTTTGGGTTTCCAGCACAACTCCTTACACACCACACGACCAGGGAGTTAGATGTTTTATATGTGATCCTATAGGGTTAAATGCTGAGTAATATGGCTCTTGTTGTCACCAGAATGTTGTGTGTAAATCATAATGTAAATTTTGAGTCATTTTCCCACTGAAGTATAATTTTACTAGAAGGGTGGGTCATGTAAGTTCATGAATTAGCGTTGATACAGTAGTCAAGTTGATTGTTAGTATTAAACATGCATACTTTTAGAAATATATTTCTCTCAAGGTAATTCAGTTATCATTTGGCTTGTTCAGTTCAAATGAGGACTGCTGGCTCACAAGATCACTTTCCCCCCTGTTTTATTATTCTGAAAATCGAGCACACATTAATAGCTTTAAGAAGTAGGCTTTGATTGCCAACCTCTGGAACCCTGAATTCAGAGTTAAGTTCCCGTGTTGCTATTTTCAGTACATAACCTGTACCGCCAACATTGTGTGATCTTTGCTCAGATTCCACATCACTTCAGTTTACTTTCTGATAATGCACTTTCCTCATTGGACTTTATTATCACAAGATTCCTTTGCTCTTCCCTGAAGTGTTTGAACTCTCCTTTTCACTCTTTGAACTCGAATGGTGTTTATTTAGAGATTCTTGTGCCCATCCACCGTGTTGGATTCACATGCCCATCTTATGTGTCATATACAGCCGTGAGGGAGGAAGGCTCAAAGCCTGAAGGTTAAGCAACCCAGCCCCATTCCCTGTGTGGACGAGCAGGAGTCTCTTGGTAATGAACGTGTCTAAGTACTGAGCTACTACCTAGAAAGCAGCCAGTTCTGATCCACCCAGAAAGGTCTTGAAAGAAAGGCCTGGAATCTACACGCAGTGGCAGATGGTTTGTTTCTTGATTTGAGGTGAGGTGCAGGCAACCTCCCAATTTCTTCAATGGGAGTGTACCCACAGGTTCTCAGCATCAAACCCCCGGTTATCTTCAGAGATGAGGCACTGGCTAGTGTAGATACTATTAAAGCTCATGGGGTCATTTTGATGGCCCAGTTGGAGTCACAGCTCAACAAGTTAGGATACCATATCCTCCTACATGCATACGCCAGCTTTGTCATTGCTTCACAATCTCCCTTTCATTGAATTTCAGCTTCCTGTGACTTGATTGTTGAATTGCTAGCATTCATACTGATTTTAAAGGTCAGTTAGCCATTCTTTAGTCTGAAATAGTAATTATATTGGGCCATGCATAGAGGTAGGCATCACAGAAAATAAAAATAGCAACATAAAAATGGAAACACCCAGATGCCTCACTGTCTGCTGCTAATGAGTTCTCAAGTCTTGTAAATTTTATGTGCCTCAGCACTCTGGGTTCCAACTGGAGTATTTCCCTTCTTCCTGACTGAGCCCCTGCTTGTCACTCTCTGCAGTGAGGAAAGCACTGGCTTCTATGCTCTTTCTTGAGTCTTTTTTTATTTCTTTCCTTTGAATACTAAGCTTAGAGTGCTCCTCCGGCTTTCGTGTGTTGGGCTGACCCGTAAGAGTTTGTACATAGTTTTTAGTGGTTCAGGGATATAAATATTAGCATATGTGGGATAGCCTTTATGCTGTAGTGTTCCTTAGCCTGTTTGGATTGCTGTAAAACTCCTAATTTCAGGGTGTCTTAAAGAGGTGGACACATTAATTGTAGTGTATTCCTCAAACACTTTGAGGAGTAAAATATGAGGTGGTGATTTTAACAAAGATTCATTCACCAGATCTCAGCACCTTAAAACATAAAGGGTCATTTGAGCTTGTAAAACTTGCTTTGAAGTCAAGCAAAATATCAGAAAGTTTGGGAATTGAGCAACTTGGATTGAGGGCAACCGCACAGATGTACCACGTAGGTTGTTTACTGATAGAACAAAACTTCAGGAGAAATCTGGACGTAAGCTACCTGATGTAAAGATAAAGCTTTGACAATTCAGATGTTTGCTTACTTAAGCCCTTTTTCATTGGAGGCTTCACTGCATCTAAGAAGTGAAACAGTCCCAGCTGTAGGACTGTCAACCATGGAGAAGCTCACGTGTAGAGAGTTGTGATCTCATAGCCTGGCTGAGCTGTTACAGAACTCTCAGTTCTGGGTATTCAAGGCGTAAAGGAATTTTTTTTTTCATTCTTTTAGCCTCTTACTGAGGTATGAGTGACATAAAATAAACTACTTATATTTACAGTTTGAAAAATTAAAAATATACAAAGATAAGATAGCTTTCACCTCCCCTCTGCAAAGTCTTGTGTCCATTTAGAACCCATCCTCCCCACTTCCCCACCCCACCGCTAGTTCTAGGTAAGCACTTATTTGGTTTCTGTCCCTCTAGATGAGCTTGCATTTCCTGGAATTTCACAGAATTGGAACTGGACAGTATTATCTACTCTTATGTCTGATGTCTCTTGCTCAACATAGAGATTTATGCAAGTTGTGTGTTAGTAGTTAATTTCTTGCTCAGTAGCCATCCGCTATATGTTATCTCATTTTAGGTATTCACTCACCTATTGATTATTAGTGCCTGTTTGAGTAGTTTATACTTTTCAGCTTGTACACCTAAAGCTGCAATAAATATTTGTTTTAGACATCTTTGGATGAATGGATGCTTGTGTTTCTATAGGTCAACTAGGAATGTAATGACTGAACGGATTATTTTTTTTGTTTGTTTTTAAGAAACTGCGAGACTTTTGAAAATAGTTGTACCCTTTTGCATTCCCACCAGGACAAGAGCTGTTGTAAATGTTCCTGCAGTGTGTGTGTGTGTGTGTGTGTGTGTGTGTGTGTGTGTGTGTGTAAGTGTGTAAGTAATGGATTCATTTCGCTTGAATAAATGCCCAAGAGTGGAGTTGCTATGTTGTGCTTAGCACTGTCAGAAGTGGTCAGACAACTTTGCAGAGTGATTTTAGCATATTACGTTCCCACCAGTCAGTCCGTCTTAAGTTTCTGCATAATGAGGGTGCCTGTAGTGACATCTCATGTGGCTTTAATTTTTTTTCCTGATGACTGATCTTACCATTTTTTTTACGATTGATTGATTGATTGTGTGTGTGTGTGCGCGCGCGAGCGTGTACCGTCAAATCAGATCTGACTGGTACAGGAGGAGATTGTCCCTCCTTCCCCGGCAGAGCATCTGGTGGATTCGAACCATGCGCCTCTGGGATTGTAGTTGCAGTTCCTTGCCACTAGGCCACTAGAGCTCCCCCTGATCTTACCATTTTTATATGTTTATTTGTCCTATCTTTGGTGAAATGTCTGTTCTGATCTTTGCAAATTTTTAAAGTTGGAGTATTATTACTGTTTTGAGTGTTCTTTTCCGTTTCTGATTGTTTGTTGCTAGTATATAAAACATGGTTGATTTTTCTTGTTGTTCTCTAATGGCACAGAATGGAACAGGCTTTGGATCTTTTGTTCATAGGATCTCTGTGAGTCGTACCCAACTTGATGGCACCTAACAAAAACAATCTTTCTAAACAGCTGCATTTTGGGGAGGCAGTGTGTGTGGTAAACTCTATAACCCCTTCGAAGTAGAAATCTTCTCTTGTTGTTCTTGTTTGCCTTTTCTTTTTATTTGGGTGAACAAGTAGGAAAGGTTTTAACAGTGGATTAAAGGCTTACTGAGCCATTAGAAAGTCTGGGGAGGAAGTTGAAGGAGGCTGCTGCTCTTACTGTTGATGAAATGAGAGTGCTGGGTTCCCAGGGAGGCAGTGAGCTCAGCTGCCCACAGTTCCAGTGTGGCGTCAGCTCATCTGGAAGCTGCTGCACAAGTGGAAAGTCCTGTCTGCTGCCGCCTATGTGTCTGCAGGCAATTCTGTCCAGAGATTACCCACTTCTTTCCTGCCTTCCAAATGTTAAAATGAAACCAGGGACTGCTAAACAAAAGGTTGGTAGTTTGAAGTTACCAACCACTCCATGGCAGAAAGAGGAGGCAGTCCTCCACAGTACAGTGGGCAGGGGCACTAGGAGTTGACGTTGGCTTGATGGCAGTGGGTGTGGTTTTTGCTGAGTTGGTGCGATGACAGTGGGTGTGGCTTAGTTTGATTTTTAAACCTGAACCAGATGAGGGAAAGGATTCTGGGGAAGATCATTCCAGTCCTTTGCTCATAATGCTGGCGCAGCCGTTGATGCTAGTTTGAAGGCTTGATGCATGAGCCGTTAACACATGAGGTCTTGTACCTCAACGGCTGATTTGGAAAAGTGACTTCGTGTTGTGAAAAAGTAAAGGTGTTAAGCACCTGTAATTCAGTAAGATTTAATTTCCGAGAAAGCAAACAGCCTCTGACAGTAACAGCAGTGGTGTGCAGTCTGCAACAAAGAACTGGCAGGACCACTGTATTTTGGCAGGACCACTGTATTTGGTGCTGCCCTGCCCAGTAATGCGTGAGTGAAGTCAGCCTGGATGAGGTTTTGGGGATAATGACCCCAGAAGTGAGGGGCTAGAACGCCACATCACCTGTGGGATATTTGAAGGAACTGCCAGTGCCTTGGGGATGCCTGATGGGTGACTGCAAATATCTCCAAGATCTGTGCTGTGTGATCTGGGAAGGCAGGTTTAGGACCAGTAGGTGGAAGCTACGAGGAAACCATTTCCAGGGTGAGAAAAAGAGCATCCTACCCAGTCATGGTGAGATGGACCTTGTTGTAAGGCATCATCAAGTTTATTCAGCCACATGACCACCCTGCAGAAAGAGGAAATGGACTATAGTGTGTCCAAGGCTGTAAATCTTCACAGGAGCAAACTGTCACCTCCTCTCACTCTGTGGCTGGTGGATTTGAACAAGAGCGAAAGGAGTTTCTTTCTTTCGAGATTGCTGCCTGGCTAAAGTAGCAATGAGATCCATTTGATTCCAACACATGAGGACCCTCCATCCAGACTCTGAGGTGTGAAAAGAGGAGGAGTTGCTTATCTTTGTCACATAGGGCACCTGGGGCATTCAAATTGCTGACCTTTTGGTTAACAGCACAACACTTAACACCACACCCTGCCTAGGACTCCTTTAAGGCATAAGAAAAATCTTTTCAATTACTTGATCTCCAGGTACCATTCTGACTTCAAGGAAAACCTCCAAATGACTGCATAAAACTTGTGCCACATGGAATTTCTGAAAGTGAAAACATTCTCTCTCTATATATATCTATATAGTTTGCATACAGTCATTTGTATACATTGTGTTTCATTCATGAACATTGTTTTATACAATCCTTTACATACATTGACTCATGACTTTTGATCAGTGCATTTTTTCCACCTTATTTTTGCTTGAGTTCAGTGAAAGAAAGACTTTAGCCATGGGGCTCAGAAGGAGACACCTGCAAGGGACAAGGGAGCCAGTGAAGAGGGGGTTCTTATTTGACCTTCTTCTTGGGGCGCCGGTTGTTGGTATGCCAGCATTTCTCGTGGCAGTTGACAGCACGAGGATGCAGGCGAGCGGAACACTTGCGGCAGATCATCTTGTTGCAGTTATACTTCTGGGCGAGCTGGTGCAGGGAAGGCTCGATGATGCCGCCAGGCAGACCCAGCGCCAGATGCAGAGTGGACTCTTTCTGGATGTTGTAGTCAGAGAGTGTACGGCCATCCTCTGGCTTGTTTGCCTGCAAATACCAGACGCTGCTGGTCAGGGGGTGGTGGGGGGTGCCCTCCTTGTCTTGGATTTTGGCTTTGACATTATCGGTGATGTCACGAGGCTCAACCTCAACAGTGATCTATCTGCCTCTGCCGTGACCCAATCAGCCACCTCCTTGAAGAGAAAGAGCTGATCAATGCATTTTATCACCCTGACTCATCAAATTCCCATCAATCACACCTTGTCTGTTGTTACAGTGCCCTGCCCCCCATCCATTCACTAATGTCTGCTGTCCTGATGATTCCCCTTCCTTCACCCCCTTCCCTCCCCCCCCCCCCCCCCCCCCCCCCCCCCCCCCCCCCCCCCCCCCCCCCCCCCCCCCCCGGGTCACACACACTTTGAGCAGTTATACATATCCTGTTCCTGTTTGTGAATTGCAGTAGCACAGGATTGACCTCCTGTTGCTTCTTCCCTGGCTGGGCCTCCTTGTCTTGGTCCTTTACAGTGTTCACTGTATGTTGTCCTCTTGTTCCCCTCATCCTCCTCACTGCACCCCTCACTCTCCTGTTACCACAGTGGCCTTCTTATGCAGCATTTATCCTTTTGTTACTTAATTCCTTCACTTAGCATAATGTCATCTAGATTCACCCATGTTATGTAGTATTTTACAAGTTTGTTCTTTAGAGCTGCGTACGTTTCCATTGAGTTGATGTACCACAGTTTCTCTATCCATTTATTTACTAATGGGCAAAACCATTTATTTTTTACATTTGTTGTCACTGCGATGACAGTTAGTTATCTTTGCCTGTACATGCACAGATTTAGACCTTGCTATTCCCATCAAGGGACCTCTCCAGAGTACTAAAGAATAATGATGTCAGTTTGAAGACTAGGGTGCACCTGATCCAAACAGTGGTCTTCTCAGTTACTTGCTGTGCATCTGAAAGTTGTATAATAACTAAGGATTACAGAGTGTGGGGTGGAAATTGATGCCTCTGAATTAGAGAAGAGTACCAAATATCACATGGACTGCTAAGATAGCAAATAGGTCTGTCTTAGAGAAAGTGAAAACTCCCGTTGGAGGCATAGATGATAAAACTTTGTCTCACATGTTTTGAATGTGTTGTTGTAGGAGGAGCTAATCTTTGGGAAAGGACATCATGCTTGGAAGGGTCAGCATATGAGAGAAGACCCTCAACAAGGTTGATTGACGTGGTTGATTGTTGCAGTGGGCTCAAGCGTATTAGAGATGGCGAGCATGGTACAGTGCAGGACAAGTTTCCATCTGTAGTTCATAAGGTCATGGTGAGTTGCAGTCTGTTCAGCAGCACCCAACAACAGCAGCCTCCCTGATGACATCTTTTCAGGGAAGTTAATTGTCTTTTAGAATATCTTTATAAAAATGACACTATGATTTGGCATTGAGACACAAAAAAGAATAATGAGGCATAAAGTTGACAGTTTGTTGTTGTTATGTGCCATCAAGTTGGAACTGAGCCATAGCTGACCCTATAGCGGATTTTCAGAGGCAGTTAATTGCATGGGAGGAGATTGCCCATTCTTCTCTCTTGGAGCATCTGGTGGATTCAAACTGCATGACTTCAGGATGGCAGCACAGATCCTTACCACTAGGCCACCAGAGTGCCCTGGCTGAAAGTTGATAGTAATAAAGCTAACTAACATTTATGATTGGGAGGTGACTGTGATTCTCGTTCAAAGAACAACCAAGTACATTATACTTGTGCTGTTCAAAGTCAAATCCTGGAGCCAGAAGCCTGTTCTAAGCTTCTTAGAAATGTAGGGCTCAGCCCAGGTTTTTGGAGTAAGAATCTACAGTTTAACAAGATCCTCATTAAACTGTGAGAAGTATTGCTTATGACTTCAGAAAAAACCTACTGTCCTCGAGTCTGTTCACATCCCTGGTGACCCTGTTGGATGAGGTTGACTTTGTCCGTAGGATTTCCATGGCTGTACACTTCACAGTACATAGAAGAGGCTATGACGCTCGAAACTTCATAGCCAATATCTTTCTGTGTTTCATTGACTGCACAAAGGCATTTGATAGTATGGATTACAACAAATTATGACTAACCTTGAGAAGAATGAGAATCCCAGAACAACTGATTGTGCTCATGTTAAACTTGTACTTGGGCCAGGTAGCAATCTTCGGAACAGAGCAAAGAAACTCTGCATGGTTCAAAATCAGGAAAAGATTCAAAATCAGGGATGCATCCTGTCTTCATACCTCTTCAGTCTGTGTGCAGAACAGATCATTTGGGAGGCTAGTGTTTGTGAAAAAGATTATGGCATCAAAATTGGAGGAAGACTCATCAAAGCCTTCGCTATGCAGATGACATAATCTTGCTTGCTGAAACTTGAGGAGGACCTGAAGCACTTGCTGCAGAAGGTCAAGGACTTTATAGTCTTCAGTATGAATTGAAGCTCAACATCAAGAAAACAACAATTCTTACCACTGGGCCAATTGGCAGCACCACGATATGGAGAAGAGATTGCAGTTGTTGACAGTTTCCACTTTCTCAGGTCCACAATCAACATTCTTGGAACCCATAGCCAGGGAATCAAAAGATGAGTTGCTTTAGGAAAGTCTGTTGTCAGGGACATCTCCAGAGTGCTGAAGTTTAGAGATGTCAGTTTAGAGACTAAGGTGCTTTTGATCCAGGTCATAGTCTTAGCAATTACTTGCTGTGCATCAGGACCGTGACTAAAAATGGCAGAATTATTGATGCCTTTGAGTTGTGGTGCTGGAGAACAGTATTGAGCATACTGTGGACTACCAAGAAAACACATATATCTGTCCTGGAGAGGTAAGGATTTCGAAGCTCCATCTCACAACATGCCCAAATATATTTTGGGCATTTTGCCAGGAGGGACTAGTCCTTGGAGAAGGACATCATGCTTGGAAAGGTGGAGGAACAGTGCAGGAGAGGAAGACCCTGGATGAGATGAATTGACACAGTGACTGGGATAGTAAAGGCAAGTGTGTTGGAGGCAGTGAGAGTGGCTTAGGATAGGGCAGGGTTCAGAGCTATTGTGGATAGGGTCACTATGACTCGCAGGTGATTCGATGGCACATAACAACAGCAAACTCACTCTTCACAGAAGCACAGTGCCCTTTCTCCTGTGAGCAGCAGAAAGGAGGAAAACCAGTAGTTAGAGCTATTACATTTTGTTACTGACGAGCAAAATGATTACAGAAGGCAAGAGAAATTTCAACATCATTTTAAATTAATGAAAAATGCATTTACCCTAATTTTTCTAGGCTTAATATTACTGTTTGCTTCCTGTGAGCCACAGAGTCCCTGAATGGTTTTCCTGCTGCAGTGCTGTTTGGTCTTCTCTACCAGTCTCCTGTCTCGTGCACGTTACATTAGCATCCCATTAAATTCCCTCCGTCAGATCCAGCAAATGAAAAAATGGTGAGAACAAATCCAACACAGATATTTGGAGGACCCTACTGTGTAATTTCCTCCGCCGGAATGGATAGATTCCAGCATGCTCTTTGTGTATGCATGTGAATTTTTAATTAAAAGCACCCTAAATGGGTACTTCAAGCACTTTTGTTTAACTCTTTCTAGGGCATTCCTTTTGTTATCTACCCCCCTCCTTAAAATATGCCTGTTGTATCATTAATCCTTAATTGGTTATGATTGTGAATGGTTTGCGCCTAGTTATTTTCTTGCTGTTTTACAAATTGCCAAGATTCCCTTTCATCTCCAAAGAAAATAAATGTCTCCACTAGCCAGCTATATTAGATGTGCTTTAAAAAGCTCCAGTGAATCTTCGTTGGGCAGAGTTCTCTGCTTGCACCTGCAGGAACTCGTTCATGGCAATGCTCTCCCGGAGATGGAGGCAGCTGAAGCGCAGGCATCTCTGAGCACCCACCACAGGACAGGGCGTCCAGGGAGCTTTTCTCTCTCTGTGTCCATTCAAGAAGCTGCTGTTACGGGTGTGGCTCTGGATTTGCAGTGATCTTGGAGGTGGATGCCCTGCACTCACCAGTTCCCTACGGAAGTCTAGGACAAGCGCACCTTACTGCAGGACCTGAATTACATCTGGTTCTCCAGTTGCAAGGCCCTAGACAGTGGGAAGAATCCTTGCAGGTCACAGTTTTTCATTGTGACTCATGTTGTTAGCTGCTGTAAAGTCAAGTATGGCTCAGAGTGACCCTATAAACAACAGATCTGGACCCTGTCCTGCCGTGGGCCATCCTCACCGCCTCTGACACTTTTGAGCCCTTGCTGTAGTCACTGTCAGTCCATCTTCTTGGTAGTCTTCTGTCTTTCACCGACCCTCAGTCTTCTCAAGCATGATAGTCCTCTTCAAAGAATAGCCTCTCCTAGGAACATGCCCAGAGCTTGTGAGATGAAGCTTTGTCATCTTTGCCTCCAAGAAGCACTCTGATTGTTTGGTGCCATCAAATTGTCTAGGACTCAAGCAACCCCCTGGATCCCACCCATGGCTGCGCCCTTCGCTGTCCTCGCTCCCTTCTTCCTGCTTCAGCCCACCGTTGCTAACCCTCTACTTTGTCAGGCCTTTTCTCTTTTTGCCGACCTGACCCTCTTCTTTTCCTCTCCTTTGACCCATGTTGTTGTGTATTGTTGAGTTGGAGTTGACCCTCACGTGGGTTTTCAGAGGCAGTGGACCACATGGGAGGAGGTGGCCTGTCTGTCTCCAACAGAGCCGCTGGTGGATTTGAACTGCATGCCTTTGGTTTGGCAGCACAGTTCCTAACCACTAAGCCACCAGAGCTCACTGCTTTTACTCTTAGTGGCCCCATATGACAGAGTGGCTGCCCTGTGGGGTATTGAGGCTGGCATCTTCATGGAAGCAGATCACCATGTCCTCCTCTCACAAAGCATTAGGTGGATTAATGATACTGTTAGTTAACAGCCAAACACTTAATCGTTGCACCACCAGTGCTCCTTGTAGGCCAGAAAGGGCTTGGTATTGAAATTGACTGAAAAGCTGATGCACGTATCCACCACAAAATTCAATAACGGTTATATTACTATCGTCCTGGAAGATTGCTAACAGAAGTACTCCTCTGTTACCCTGTCTGTCATAAACAGCGCAACACTTGAGTGATAAACTACAACAGTTTGAACTGTTAGGGTTCAAACTTCTAGATCCTAGAATATCAGAATTAGATGATTTGTAAAAATTCCTTCCACCTCTGTGAGTGTCACAAGAGTTATCAGCAGAATGGTTTCAATGTCTAGGTTCACATGAAGCTACAAGGAACAATACAAAGAAGTCTTGAATTATTTATCCAATTTTTAATCTAGACCTGTTTCCTGCACTGCCCTCATCCTTTTATCTTTCAGCAATGGCCCTTTATTGTACACATGGAATTGAGTGGTTTTCAACCTTTGGGGTTTCATTCTCAGTATAATTCCCTAGCCATTCAGCCAAGTTGTTGGTTTAGTTACTAGCTGGCTTCTTTTTATATCAACGTTGTTTATCCACTATTGGTTTTCATCAGATAGTTCTCACATGTCAATGTCAGGTGTCTCTGACAGAGTCAGGGATGGATGTTGATGCTGTTGGGCTCACCCATAGCTGTGTGGAGCCATGTTCCTGTCAGGTGAACCCTGGCTGCCTTGGACAATTGGATTTTATAACCTCTCTGCAGTTAGCATGCTGGTGGAGATGACTTCTCTCAAGGAGGAAGTTATCCGCCCAGGCTTTGTCATTGAGGGCACCATGGGTTTGGTGGCTGATTCTAGTTTGCAGTAAAATGATTACTACCAGTCCATGTCCTCCCTGGCTTGCCACAACCACAAATTCACAAGCCTGAGATTCTGGTAATTTGAAGGCACTCGCAGCTGTGTTCCAAGGGTCTCTAAGTGCTGATAGAGAAGGTTCGGGAGAACAACGCAATGTTGAGGGATGCTCTAGGGCGACAGGTAAGATGCAGCTGCTTTGAGTTCAACCCACAACTCTAGCACCTTGTTCGCTGCTGAATTCTTGGGCCTCTGCAGGGTGTCTGGCACAAAGGAGGTGCTGAAATAATGAAAGGAGAAAAGCTTTTAAGAATGTCCTTCTCCAGCAAGTAATAAATGTTGGAGAAGATGTGGTGAGATAAGAACCCTTATACATTGTTAGTGGTATTGTAAAATGGTACAATCACTCTGGAAGGCAGTTTGGTGCTTCCTCAAAAAGCTGAACATAGAAATTCCACTGCTTGGAATATACCCTGAGAAAATGAGAACTGAGGCACAAATGGAGATTTGTACACCCATGTTCATAGCAGCATTATTCACCATCGCAAGAACATGGAAACAGCCCAGATGTGCAACCACAGTTGAATAGATTGGGAAATTATGTTAAATTCATACAGCGGAATACTACGCAGCACGCATGAGCAGTGATTTTTGTAAACTATTACCTAGCTTGGGAGGGACTGGAGAACATTATGCTGCGTGAACTGACTCAGTCCCACAGGACAAATATTGTATAAAACCGTTACTGTAGAATGAGTATGAGGATCCATGGAAGGGAGAGGGTGGAAGAAGAGGGATGATAATGGGCGGGGATGGGATATGGTGGATTAATCATCGGGCTGTACAATTTGATGGCGAGGGTGAGGGAAATTGGAAGAATCTGGTCTGAAAAACAGTGTATTCAAATTTTGCAAATAAAGTAGTATATATTTTTTTAAAACGAAAAAGAAGAATGTCCTTTTCCAAGAAATAATAACCTCTCCTAGAACATGCCCAAGTTTGTGAGATGAAGAAGCTTTGTCATCTTTGCCCCCTGGAGCAGCACTCTGACTGCACCTTCTCCAAGACGTATCTGTTTGTTCTTTGGCAGTTCATAGGATGTATTCAGTATTCTTCTGTCATCCTTAATCATTGTCCCTCTGTTAAGAGTAAGACCAATTACAAGGGAAACAAAACTGAAACGTACGTGTGTGTGTGTGTGTGTGTGTGTGTGTGTGTAAAGAAGAACTCTTTCTCCCCACCCCACTTCCCTTAAAACAGTAATAAAACCCAGGCACTTTCCCATCCTGGGTCCTTTGTGCTTACTGCTTCCAGTTTGGTTCTTCATCCTCTGTCGATTTTTATGAAGGTGTCTAATGGCATGACACCACCTCAGAGAGATCCGTGAACACCCTCATCCCTGTGCCCTCCCCGCCCTCTGGGTCACACTCTACCAGCTCTTTCTTCATGGAATTGGTGAGAATTTCCTTGCATTGTGTCATATATTTGTCTGTCTTCAGCTCCAGGAGTGCAGAAAGATTCGGGTGGACCTTTTGAATTGAGGTGGAAATAGTTTGGGTTTCTGGGGTTGTGTAAACCAATCCTAATTTCATTCCTTTCTCAGCCCTCAGAAGATGATGGTGGTTATGGACCATCAAGTTGGAACTGACTTATAGCTGACCCTCCAGTGGGTTTTCAGAAGCCTGGGAGGAAATGGGTCATCTTTCTCCTGCAGAGATGCTTGTGGATTCAAGCCACATACCTTTGGCTTGGCAGCACAACCCCTTACCACTCAGCCACTAGAGCTCAGAAGATGGGTTCTGGTTAGTTTGGAAAACATGTCCTCTCTGAGCCTCTCTCCTGCTCCCCCTCTGCCTCTCCTCCTCTCTCCTTTTTGTCTCTGCTTGTACTTTCTTGGTCCCTCCTTGTACTCCATTGTTCCTGAGATGCACCAGCCAGTCCCTCTCCTTTGTTTGCTTGTCCCTCTGTCTGGAATACTGTCCCTTATGGATCCTCATGTCCTGTCTTGCTGCATGCAGCTCTTTGGCTTAGGCTTCCTTCTCAGAGTTGTCTCTCCAAGGGTTTTATGTTAGAGGGAATTCTGCCTGCCTTGGTCCTTCGCCATCAGTTTACCTCATGCTTTCTCGTCAGGCACTTAAAATGTATAATTTACGCATACATCTTATTTCATATCTCGTTTGTTAACACTCTCCTCCACTCCCTTGGGAGTAGGGGTTTGGCTTTGCTTCTGTGGACTCCCCAGTACCTAGAATGCCTGCCCATATTGTGTTGGTTGACACAGAGCTGGTTGATTCATGGCGACCTTATGTATAACAGAAGGCATCATTGTGCAGCTGTGCACCATCTTCATGGTCATTGCTGTTTGAGTCCATGGTTGTGGCTGTTGTGCCAGTTCATTTCTCTGAGGGTGGCCCTCGTCTTCAGTGGAGCCCCACTCACATTGTTTTCGTGAGGTGCCATCAAGTCATAGCAGCTTCGTGTGGCAGAGTAGCACTGCCTTACAGCGCCTTCTCGGCTGCAGTCTTCATGGAAGCAGATTGCCAGAACTTTCCCCCGGGACCTCTTGAATAGGTTAGGCACCCAGTAAATGCTTGTTGAAGGAATAGCTCTGTTCCTGGTCATCTCAGTAGAAAGGAAATGAGGCCTGGAGACAAGTGCATAAACCAAGCTGTGTCTGACAGTGAGCAGTAGCATCTGTCCTCAGACACCTCCAGAGCCATGTGAGGGACGGGTGGTAGTGGGCCTTGTCCAAAGGAAGACAAGTTTGTCATGAACTTGAGTTGGGAAACTTTTTTTAAACAAATGAAAAAAAGTTAAGTGGGATACTTTTTATGTTAAATAAGCATAATAGATGAGGGGAAAATGTAAACATTGAAGGCATTCCATGAATGGCTTCACATGCCAGCTCCCAGGAGCTATGGTCTGGATAGTACAGTTCTTGGATTTCATCCTGCATGGTCTTGGGCCATTGGAGTGTTGGGGTCCAGAATATATCAGGTCTCCAGCAATGTCAGCACTACTCTTTGGGGCTCTGAACCCACAGGCAGAACAAGTCTGGTTTTGCTCAGCTCAGGGAAACACTGGATGCTTTGCTTTTATTTAGGAATAGACTTTCTCTTTAAAAAAATCACTTGTACTTTCAGCAGATGATTATTTCAGAAGCTTTTGGAAGTAGTTTGGGCTTTGACTGTTCTTGCTTTATTCTAGGTTGTAGTGTTTGCACTTGGCTTTTCCTTCTGTTACAGGGACGTATATATTATACCTCCAGCTCCCCAGCAGAGAACGTCCTGACCTCTTCATATCAAGATGTTGTGGAAAAGATTTGTATAACACATGGTGGGAGGCATGGATGGGATTGTTTTCGGTTGGTAGCACCAGGTTCTAGAGAGCTCTCTGAGGAATCTGATATGCTCAGTATAGACAAACCTGGTTGTATTAGGATTTGAAGATGCAGATCTATTGGCACTGTTTCTCCAGCAGCATGGACTGGCCTGTGTTTCCACTTTGACATGTGTTGGTATTTCTCACAATTTTTCATAATGCTGTTGCACACTTGTTAAAATGTAATATAAACACAGCTTTTGTGTACACTGGGAAACAAAAAAGATTCACATTACTCACTTTATTGCAGTAGGGTTTTATTGTTGTGATCTGGAACCAAACCTGTCCTTTCTAGGGAGTGCTTCTCCGTCCAGACCCACTTCATTCTGTGCACACCTGTGAATCATTCTCGGACACTAGACTCCCTGCTGGCGAGTCGGTTCCATCTCACAGCGCCTCTGTAGAGCAGGGTAGGGCTGCCTTGTCTTTCTCCTGCAGAGCAGTGGGTAAGTTTGAACTACTGACCCTTCAGTTAGCACCAAACTCTTAACTGTTGAGTGCTTCTGGGAAATCAAAAGTGCCAGTAATATCGGTAAGTAGTAGAGGCATGGCAAACAGCCTGAATTTATTGACTAAATTACGTGGTAGTTTGGAAATGATGACGTGTCTGTTGTTTGTTTATGTAGAGATGGATGATCTGAGTGACCAGCTATTGCTCCGGCCTGGTCACCTGGCATTAGCACTTGGTGAAGTATGAAAGCTTTGATTCTTGAAGTTTAATTGGAAAAACTCGCTGCCATTCGATCAGTTCCAGTTGACAGTGACCTTCCATTGCAGTTCCAAGGCTGTAAATGCTGAGAGGAAACTACCTTGCTGTCTCCTCTTGAGCCACCAGTAGATTTGAACGTGCATACCTGTGGGCTTTAGGTTACTGTGCAGCTCACTACAAACCATGTCACCAAAGCAGCTTAGCCAGGGTTTGAGGTACAAGTCAGATCATAATATTTAAAATGTAGATTTAAAAAGCAATTTAGAAAAACTACTGCATGATGTTTTTGTGTACCATCAAGTCAGAACCTAGCCATGGCTGACCCTCCTGCAGGTGTTGAGAGGCACTTAATCACACAGGAGAAGACTGCCCATCTTTCTCCCACAGAGCAGCCGGTGGGTACAAACCCCTACCTTAGGGATTGGAGTGCAGCTTTTTTCCAGTAGGCCAACAGCTAGAGTCCTAAAAGCTGGGGAGACTTCTGAAGATACCAACAATTCTTGTGTTGTGGCCTGGGCATGGTTTGATGTAATTTGTTTTGGCAGCAATATTAACCTTATAGAGAACTTGCAAGTGTGGCTTTTAACACTTTTCTTTTCACCCTGGATTATTTGAAAGTAAATTACTAATACAGCAGTCCTTGTAGTCCTTCCCAAAAGTTTAGAGCATTGTAACCACAATGCAGCCATAAAAAAATTTAATTACTATCACATAATCTTCAGACCTTATTGTTAGGTGCCGTGGAGTCAACCATGACTCAGCAGCCCGTGAGCAACAGGTTGAGACCTTACTCTCGTTTAATCTTCAGACCTTCTTCAAGTTCTAGTGTCTGTCCCAGTGACCTTGGTGTTGCATTCAGTTATCACACCTCTTCGGTCTCCTTCAGTTTGGAACATAGCTTCAGTCTAGGAAGGACTTTGAAGGCTGGGGAAGCTTGCAGGTCTGTTGTATAGAATGTCTCCCAATCGGCAGCTGTCTGATCATGATGGGATTCAGGGACGGCTCCATCCCTGGAGTGAGGGTGCCCCTTCCCACCAGGTCCTACAGAGCAGCTCCCAGCTCCACACTGCCGCTGATGAGTTCATGGGGATCACTCAAGTTAAGGTGGTATCTGCCAGGCCTCTGTTCTGTATAATTACACTATTATCCTTTCTAGTTAATAAGTATTTTTATAAAGAGGTGTTTTGAAACTGTAATTGTTTGCCACTTTCAGTGTATTCATTTACTTCTTTTTTATCTATATAGATTATTGTTTCTTACTACGAATCAGCCGGTTCTAACTCCTAGCCACCCTCCTCTACATTTCTGAGGTTGTAAATCTTTATGGAATGAAATGGCCCATCTTTCTCCTTTCTCCCAGAGAGGGAGTAGTGGATTTGAACTGCTAGTCTTTTGGTTGTCAACCTGGCATAGTATATACCACCAGCGCTCCTGTATTGTATACAATGTCTTAAGATTCCTTGCTGTCATTATTTCTTCTTAGACTTATATTAGTTATTGTGAGATGCTAACAAGCCAGTTATGACTCTTAGTGATCCTGTGAACTACAGGTTGAAACTTTTCCCTATCTTGTGTCATGCTCAAGCCTGTTAGAGTCACTGTGTCCATCAAACTCATTGAGTATCTTCCTCTCTTTCTCTGACCTCTTACTTTTCTATACATGATATCTTTTTTTTTTAATTGTACTGATCATGCTAATGCAAAACCTATACTTGGACCAAGAGGCAGTCGTTAGAACAGAGCAGGGCAACATTGCATGGTTCAAAATTGGGAAGGGCGTGCGGCAGGGATGTGTCCTATCTCCATACCTTTTCAACCTGTATGCAGAGCAGATTATCCCAGAAGCTGGGCTCTATGAGGAGAAGCGTGGTGTTAGGATTGGTGGAAGATCTATCAACAGTCTGCGTTATGCAGATTACACAACCCTGCTTGCTGAAACTGAGGAGGACCTCATGCATTTACTGCAGAGGGTCAAGGACTGCAGCCTTCAGTATGGACTGAGGCTCAATGTCAAGAAGACAAAGATTCTCACCACTGGACCAATTGGTAGCATCAGGATGGATGGCGAAGAGATTGAGATTGTTCACAGCTTCAGTTTGCTCGGCTCCACAGTCAACACTCTTGGCACCAGCAGCCAGGAAATCAAAAAACATATTGCGATGGGAAAGTCTGCTGTTAGGGACCTCTGTAGGGTACTGAAGAGCAACAGTGTCTCTCTGGAGACTTAAGGTGCACCTGATACAGGCCATGGTCTTTCTTTGCAATCACTTGTTATGCATCAGAGAGTTGGACAATGACTAGGGAGGACAGAAGGAGAATTGATGCCTTTGAGCTGTGGTGCTGGAGAAGAGTATTGAATGTACGACAGACTGCCAAGAAAACAAACAGATTCATCCTAGAGAGGGTTAAACCAGGCTGCTCCTTGGAGGCAAAGATTCTGGGACTTCGTCTGACATACTTTGGACATGTTGCAAGGAGAGACAGGTCTTTGGAGAGGGACATCATGCTTGATAGGGTGGAGGGACAGCGCCGGAGGGGAAGATCCTCTATAAGGTGGATTGATTCCGTGACTGGGGTAATTGGAATGGGTGTGTCAGAGGCAATGCTATTGGCACAGGATAGAGCAGGGTTTAGGGCTGTTAACATAGGGTCGCTATGAGTCGCAAACGACTGGACGGCACACAACAACAACTATATTTAGCTGATTAGAGCCCTGTCAAACTGATTTCTGAGCCTTTTTGACATTTCCCATCGTTCTTTGAGTACATCCTAGCATTCTGGCAAACAGACCACTATTACAAGCTCATATTAAGTTTGGGTTTCCCTGGCCCAGCCCTAAAACGGGCCCTTTCTAAAGTGCTCTGATTCATTTCCTTTCCAGCCACACGGTTCATTGAGTTTTCTCCCTTTTCATTTCTGGAAGTCCTCCTTTTTCAGTGATGAGAAATCTGGATCTCTTTACCTTTATTTGCTGATTGATCAATTCCCCTTATGTAACCATTCCCCATTGCCTCCAGTTGAAGCTGTTTCTGACCCTCTCAGCATAGGGTTGAGTTGTGTGGTATGTGGCGTGGGGGGGAGGGGGGGGCGGTTGTTGTTGGTTTTTTTAAAGCCCTGGGTAACACGCATGTGCAGCTGAAATAGAGCACTGTTGAATGGAGCAAAGCTGAACCCCTTCCGATTTGACTTTACCCACCGTTTATGCTTCATGATTAATTCAGTGCCAATTTTTTATGTAAAAGGTGAATTTTAGAAAGAAGAGTCTACGAATATGCGTGGTAAAAGATTAGGGCAAGCACTGCCAGTCGGCTGGAAAGCTTTGAAAAAGATTTATTTTGGAAATAAATTTGCTTGTAGGGAACTTGAGTTTTAATTCCTTTGCCGTAGTTACCTGTTCAGAGGGAAAATATTTGCAAAGCTTAGTTGTCTTTTGAGAATGTGGCTCATTTAAAAGTTATCTTTTTAAAATTGTGTTTTCGGAAAAGAACCTTTTCATTTTAAAATAGCTATAGATTTTGAGGGGGAAAAGAAATTCACTTGTGCTCGTTAAAGCTTTGGATGTTTAAACAGGAGGTGTTACAGGCCTTGCTGGTTCCTTATCTAGGGTCGGCTTCACGTTGAGATGAGTCCTGGCCTGTGGGAACAAGGGCAACGTGTTGTAAGCACTCATAGCCCCTGAACCTGGGCATGTCGGATTTTGAACCAGATGAGACAGGCATCACTCCTAGATGGCAGTTGACCACGTCCAAAGCTGGGCACCTTGCCGCCCTCCTTGAGCAGGGCGTTCTGCTTGCTTGCGACTCACGTCAAAATCCAACCCACAGGAGACTTGGTTGCTATGCAACATGTAAGCTGCCCCTGTTTATATCGGCCATGACTGCACCATTTTAAACCACTTTGAAGCCTGTCCTCCCTATAGAATAGAGAAGCCAAGTGACAGTGACTTGGACCTGAGGACCCTCATCTTCTTGCATTTGGCGCCAGAAGAAGCAAAGGCTCCAGACACCAGATGTAATAGGATCATCCTGTGTTAGGTGGTCAGCATTTACCTTGCCAGTTGTTATAAATCCATTTTCTGGTTACCAGCACAAGGCTGTAGACTGTGCCCCCAGAGTACACTGCTTGCTGCAGGTGGAGTTTTGCCCAGAGCTTTACGCATAGGCAGATGTAGTCATATCTAACTCCAAAGACATTCAGCCTCAGGCCTGAGAAGATTTTAGTAGCATTCTCTCCCTTGGAGGATGTTTCAAAGGTTTAGGGTGTGAATTGTACATTTTTAGGCTTTTTACATTTTTAGGCTTTTACACATGTAGCTCAGAAGTGCAGAAGGACGAAAGCTAATAAAGGCAGCCAGAACAATTATTTCCTTAACGTTTGTATTTCTAGGTACTGGGAATTCTATATGTTGAGTCACCTAGAATCATTACAAGTCTTCAGGCACTTTCCATTAGGTGGTTCATTTCTCTGGGGGAACTGCGAACTGAATCTCTGTCTCTCTTTTCAGCTCTGAAATTCAGTAAGGCTGGGTCTGGGTTTCCTGTCTTGAACTGAGAGCTTATATCAGTCAGTGGTTGTCAGTGGGGTTTCTCCAGTTGGAACTTAAAGAGAAGCTGATAGCATTACATTCCAAAGTTATCTTACAGTGTAAGACACAAATTATATTACCTTAATTTCTTAAGATTCAGCACATTTCTTTAACTGGAAGTGTTGTATATTGTATATCATTTTTATTCTAACAGAGAGGTGGGAAACCTGATAGTCGTAACTCATTTGTGCAGGAGAGTGCAATTGTGAATTCAACCAGTAGGGAATGCATTTATTTATAAGACACTCAGTACCTGCCAGAAGACATGGGTAGACACTAGGCAAAAAAATACAGTATTAATAATCTAGCAGAAATGTGGAATATTGGATGGAGAGGCAGTTTTATGTTCACTTAACTGCTCTGAAGGTGTCAAACGAAAACACCTAAAGTATGATAAATACGTGTATACCATTACTGAATTAATACAGCCTGCATTATTTGTGAGGAAATTGCCAGAATCCAATTGGATGTCATATATTCAAGTGAAGTGTTTGCGAAGTACACAGAGTGTATATGTGTGTTTCTGTATTCCTTTAGAAAGGTACTATAAAAACTTGTTTTAATGGACTCCTTTGAAATCAAACTTAATGTTAGATTTGCAGAAAGGGTAACAAACCAAGATAATGGGGATGGCTAATTTCTGGTGCACTTTATGCATCCTTTTAGTTTTAGTGTAAAGTTGAGGGGTGTACTACTGCCCCTTTGTAGAGATGAAATGTTGCCTTGCATTTGATTTGCTACATATGTCCAGTGTGAATATAAGTGTGTAACCTTCTGATATGTCATTATTTTAACAGAGAGAAGGAGCAAGAAAGGGAAGAACAGTTAATGGAAGACAAGAAAAGGAAGAAAGAGGATAAAAAGAAAAAAGAAGCCACTCAGAAGGTCAGTTAAATCTGTTAACATTTGCCAGCCATCCAGAATACTGGACATTTCAGTAATGCTTCTTGAGGCATTAGTTGGTTTAAAAATGTTAGAATTGGAAAACAGGAGAAAGATAACAAGTAAGACATTAATATGACAACTGATTTGATGAAAACAATAGCATATAATTTTGACCAAGTCAAGAGTATTACCAAACACTCAACTCTTACTGGATTGTTTTCCTAGAAGGACTTTTAAAAGCTTACTGGCATTTGCCCTCATGTTTCCTTTTTGATTCACAGCATTGCCCTGAAGATGAGTCCGCCTGAGGAAAGGGTTCTTTTTAATAATTCTTTAAAGTGACCACCTTGAAGAAAATCCAGACAGCCCACTTAGTGTTATGGAGGCTGCACATGGAGGCTGCCCTGTCTTTGTGGAATTTTCCCAAAGAGAAAGAGAAGATATTGAACAAAAAAGTGCATAGGGTAATCAGCTGTCAGCCAAAAGTCTTAGTGGATGAGTTTGAGAGCTTTCCGGAGTAGACAGCGGTTAGCACATGTTCCCACCACTACAACCCCATCAGGACATGTCCCTTGAATGTTGTCTAGTCTGATTTCTTTCCCCACCTCCCCACTGTGCTGGCTCGCCGAATGGGAGGCTTGCATTGGTGCCTTCTTAGGAGGCAAGACAATTTGATTCAGTGTTGTTACCTCAGCTGAAGCATTTGGGAAATAACCTGGCTGTGGAGCTGGTTTGAGGCTCCCTCCCACGATGCTGGGGCATTGAAGTTAGGCTTAGGGAGGTGGGAATGATTACAAAGTTAAAACACTAGGCTTAGAGTCTAGGTAATTAAGAGAACTTGAACTTATACAAGGTTTAAGGAATACCACAGGTATTTCCAGCATTATGGGATATAGAGTTTCTCATTGAATTATAAGAAATAAATAATTTCTGTGTACCAGCATTTTCTTTCTTTTAAAAAAAAAAAAAAAAACCCTGAAACTCTGGAAGTACTTTCTGAATTGCATTGCATAGGACCCTACCATGTTTAACATATGAAATGTAACTTTATCTTTCTTCATGATTTAATTAAAAGGACCATTCATTAATGTTTGTTGCTCTAATGGACTGCTGTGCTCTTGAAGATCTTGTCTACTCTTAATTGTGTTTCTGTTTCTGTTAATAGTGGTGTGCTTGCCAGCACATCTTCTAATACCAGGGTACCTGCTTCTGATGTGCTGCTTCTGATCTGTTAGCTGAGCTTGTTAGGAGATATCTAAAATGACAGGGAAGAGTCTGCATAAGAGGGTAGGTCATGACTCAGGCTGCTCTGTATGTTGTTTTGGGGATGCAGCCACATTCATGTCATTGAGGTGCTGATATTCAGGCCTACCAACTGGGGGACAATCCCAACCCCCTGGTTTTGGCCTGGGACTGATGGGCTCTTGGCCCTGTGCCCTGGCACATACTGGCCTCCACAACTGGAGTGGCATGACAGTGATCCTCAGTGAAGGCTTTTCTCCCGTTAGGGAACTCACATTTTCCCCACTAAATTCCTGCAAAAATTGCATTTTACAGCTGATGAGGTTGGATTGTTAATAAGCTGGACTCCAGGGACTAGAGCCAAGACTGCTGACAAAAAGAGGCCACAAAAAGTGTTTTATACGAACCATACTCCATCTTCATTCTTTTTTAAAAACATAACTTTTTTAATTATTAATTTTAATGAAAATTTACAGAGACTTTGGATTTCTGTTCATTCATTTTTTAACTTTTCTCCCTGCCCACCCCTCCCTCCCCCCAGTACATTCTTCTCTTTGAAAAGTAAAGGAAAAATTCTTTCATTGTTTTACAGTCCCTCTCCCCAGGTCTACTGCACTATGCAGCCTTCGTTCTGGACTCCTGTCATGACAATAATACCTAATCACATATCCCTTTTAAACAGTTTTCTCCCTCATCTGTTTGAATGCAGTATATATTATTTATCCCATCTTTCTCAGTCTCCCCCCAACCCTGATGTCAGTCCTGTTTTACAACAGTGGCGCTATGCAGTATTTGTGCTTTTGTGACTGATATATTTCACTCAGCATAATGTCTACCAGGGTCACCTATTTTGAATAATATTTCATGAATTCCTTGTTTTTCAGTGCAGTGTAGTATTATTACATTGTGTGAATATACACAGCTTCTCTATCCATTCGTTTGTTGATGGGCACTTAAGTTGTTTCCAACTCCTTGCTATTGTGAACAAAGCCATAATAAACATGGGTGTGCATATATCTGCTTGGGTGGCAGTTATGATCTCTTTGGGGTATCCATCTTCGTTCTTAACGATAGAGACAGTGTTTCCTCGAACTGAAGTTATCAGTATCAATTGTTGTTGTTTTGTTATGTGCTGTCAAGTCGCCTGTGACTCGACCCTCTGTACAACAGCCCTAAACCCTGCTCTATCCTGTGCCAATCTCTTTCTCTGACACACCTACCCCCATTACCCCAGTCACTGAATCAATCCACCTCATAGAGAGTCTTCCTCTCTTGTACTGTCTCTCCACCCTCCCAAGCATGATGTCCCTTCTTTTTTTTTTTTATTTTTGTGTGAGTGTACCGTCAAATCAGATCTGACTGGTACAGGAGGAGATTGTCCCTCCTTTCCCGGCAGAGCATCTGGTGGATTTGAACCGTGCGCCCCTGGGATTGTAGTTGCAGCTCCTTTCCACTAGGCCACCAGAGCTCCCCTGCGTCCCTTCTTGCAACATGTCCAAAGTATGTCAGACAAAGCCTCAGAATCCTTGCCTCCAAGAAGCAGCCTGATTTAATCCTTTCCAGGATGAACTTGTTCGTTTTCTCAGCAATTCATGATATATTCAGTATTCTTCACCAACAGCACAGCTCAAAGGCATCAATTCTCCTTCTGTCCTCCCTAGTCATTGCCTAACTCTCTGATGCATAGCAAATGATTGCAAACACCATGGCCTATATCAGGCATACCTTAGTCTCCAGAGAGACACCATTGCTCTTCAGTACTTTGGTACATTGTACTCTGCAGTACAGCAGACTTTCCCATCATAATATGTCTTTTCATTTCCTGCCTGCTGGTGCCAAGAGTGTTGACTGTGGAGCCAAGCAAACTAAAGCTATTAACAATCTCAATCTCTTTAACATCCATCCTGATGCTGCCAGTTGGCCCAGTGGTGAGAATCTTTGTCTTCTTCATATTGAGTCTCAATCCATATTGAAGGCTGCAGTCCTTGACCCTCTGCAGCAAGTGCTTCAAGTGTTCCTCACTTTCAGCAAGCATAGTTGTGTCATCTGCATAACACAGATGGTTGATGAATCTTCCACCAATCCTGATGCCACACATCTCATAGAGCTCAGCCTGCCGGATAATCTGTTCTGCATATAGGTTGAAAAGTTATGAAGATAGGACACATCCCTGGCATATACCCTTCCCAATTTTGAACCATGAAGTGTTTCCTTGCTCTGTTCTGATGACTGCCTCCTGGTCCAAGTATAGGTTTCACAATATCATGATCAAGTGTCCTGGGATTCCCTTTCTTCTCAGAGTCAGCCACAGTTTGTTATGATCCACACAGTCAAATGCCTTTGCCTAATCAATGAAACATAGACAGACATTCCTCCGGTACTCCCTGCTTTCAGCCAAGATCCATCTAACATTAGCTACAATATCCCTCATACCATGACCCCTTCTAAAGCCAGCCTGCGCTTCTGACAGTTCTCTGGTGATGTGCTGTTCCAGTCATTTTTGGATAATCTTCAGCAGAATCTTGCTTGTCTGTGTTATCAATGTTATTGTTTGATAATTTCCACACTCTGTTGGATCACCTTTCTTTGGAATGGGAACAAATACAGATTTCTTTCAGTCAGTTGGCCAACTTGTTGTCCTCCAGATTTCTTGACACAACTTGATGAGCACATCTAGGGCAGCATCTGTTCGTTTAAATATGTCAGGTGGTATACCGTCAATTCCTGGGACCTTATTTTTTGCCAGATCCACGGCATAATTTCAGAATTAAATTCTCATTTAGCAGTTGTGAGGAGAAACTTACAAAGCCTGCCATATGACTATATTTGTGGTTTTTAACCTTTTTGTAGAATTGAGACATTACTCAACTCAGAGACATAAAATGTACAATTTTGCAAAGAATTGTAGGGAATATACCAGAATCCCTATTGTGCATCCAGTCAGTAAGCGTGTGGTGCCTCTTCCTGGTGCTGTCACAGCTTTCACGGTTCTGAGTTACCTCGCCTTGTGTCTGATTTTCCTCTAAGTTTCTTGAGACTTCGGCTTTCTAGTAACTACGGCAGGGTCTAGTGGATAATAGACTCAAGCAGAGTTTGTTGAGTAAGTGAATGGCCAAGAGAAACCTGTACTCAGACCAGAGCAGTCCTCAGAACAGAGCAAGGAAATACTGCATAGTTCAGAATCAGGAAAGGAGTGCGCCAGGGATGTGTCAGGGATGCATCCTATCTCCATACCTTTTCAATCTATATTCAGAACAGATCATTTGAGAGGCTGGACTTTGTGAGGAGGAATGTGGCGTCACAGTTGGAGGAAGACTCAACAGTCTTCATAGTGACGACAACTTTGCTTGCTCAAACTAAGGAAGGCCTGAAGCATTTGCTGCAGAGTCAAGGATTGTAGTCTGCAATATGGATTGAGGTTCAATATAAAAAAAAAAACACAAATATTTTCACCACTGAACCAATTCGGAACATCATGATAGACTGAGAAGAGATTGAGATTGATAACAATTTCAGCTTGCTTCATTCCACAGTCAATACTCCTGGTACCAGCAGTAAGGAAATAAAAAGACGAATTGTATTAGGAAAATTTGCTGTCATGGACTGCTCCACAGTGCTGAAGAACAATGTCAGTCTGGAGCCTCAGGTTTGCCTGATCCTGCCATGGTCTTCACAGTTACTTGCTGTGCACCAGACAATGAACAAAGATGAGAGAAGAAGAATTGATGCCTTTGAGTTGTGGTGCTGGAGAATAGTCTTGATCATTGCATGGACTGCCAAGAGAACGAACAGGTCTGACCTGAGAGGATGAAACCATGTTTCTTGTTGGAGGCAAGGATTTTGAAGCTCCGTCTCACATACTTTGAGGATGTTGCTGGGAGGAACCAGTTCTTGGAGAAGTACATCATGTTTGGAAGGGTGGGTGGAGGGACAGAGCAGGAGAGGAAGACCTTGGATGAGATGGATTGACATAGTAACTGTGGTAAGTGTGTCAGAATCAGTGAGATTGGCTCAGGATAGCTGGGTTTAGAGCTATTGTGCATAGGCTCACTGTGAATTATGGTGGACTCAACAATACTTAGCAACAATTCAAAGAATTTAAGAAACACTGAGAAGTCATATGAATCAGTTGTGTAACTCAGAGCCCACATGTGGCAGTGGTGTATTCTGGGATAACTTGTCAGGGAGCAGGTTAGCTCCAGGAGGGGTCCTGTAAAAGTGAGTATGTTTTCACAAACACCCATCACCGTGACTTAATGTGGTTACCAGCCACAAATATTCAAACTCCTTTTATCTAGATGAGTATTTTCATTTCAACATTTAAGAGGATTGCTTTGTACTGGTCTAGAAGGAAATGGGATTCAGAATACCCCAAGATCTCAACAATGTAGCATGACCACTGTTGAAATTCTGCTGTATTTACTTCTGGGTGTTTCTCTTAAGACCTTTTGTGGTTTTGTTTTATATTACAGAGCATGTATAATTAGGTGTGTACCCTCCTTTAGTTTTCCATTTTTAAACAGTACCTGAAACAGATTTCCATGTGGCTCCTATTCATCATCTCTGTATTCTCTGCAAACCCATTATTATGTTTACCCTGTACAACCTCTATGGTTAATCATTTCCACAGATATAGTAGTTACTGCGTAAAGAAATGCTTTTAGCAGAGCAGCCAGTTTTCCTTAAAAATTTACATATTTCAACATATTATTATTATTGTTGTATTTTATGCTATTTTATATATAAGCTTTGATGATAATAACAGCAAACATTTATTGACTGTTGGGCTAGGATGTCTGTCTGACTCCATTCTCACAACAGCACTTTGCAGAGTTACTGTTATCATTGCCATTCAGCAATTCCACTACTGGGAATTTACCCTAACGAAACCATAACCACCACCCAAGTAGATATATGCACACCCATATTTATTGCGGCTTTGCTCGCAATAGCAAAGAGCTGGAAACAATCCAAGTGCCCATCAACAAGCGAATGGATAGAGAAGCTGTGGTATATTCACGTAATTGAATACTATGCTGCATTGAAAAACAAGGAACTTATGAAATATTATGCAAAATGGATGACCCTGGAGGACATTATGCTGAGTGAACTATCTCAGTCACAAAAGGACAAATATTGCATAGGGCCACTGTTGTAAAACGGGACTGACATTGAGGTTGAGGGAAGACAGAGAAATAGGGATGAATGATGTATACAGCATTGAAACAGATGAGGGAGAGAACTGTTTAAAAGGGGTATATGACTGGGTATTATTGTCATGACGAGTCCAGAATGAAGGCTGCACAGTGAAGTGGACTTGGGGGAGGAGGGATTGCGTGACAATGAAAGAGTTTTACTTTTCAAGAAGAGTGCTTTGGAGGGGAGGGGTGGACAAGGAGAAAAGTGCAACAATGAATGAATGGAAACCCTAAGTCTCTGTACTTTCATTAAAATTAATTAAAAATATATGAAAAAGAAAAAACTGAGACCAGAAAGTAGCAGACTTGGTTTAGAATCCTGTTCTCTGACCATGATGTTCATTTGATTGGCCTCTAAGCTTTTCCTTTCTAGATTTGAAGTCTCTTGTTTGAGTCTGTCCTTGTAAGGTTGAATTTTTTTTGTGTGGTATGGTTTGTTTTGATTTTTTTTTTTTTTTTGTCTTTGTGACTCATTAGTTTCTGGACCTCATTTATTTATTTGTCTATAGTCACAGCAGTTGAAATGGCAGCCTGCATTTCCAGGAGAGGGACTTCATAATTCAATGAGTGGAATGCTGTCTGTTTTATATTTCGTGTTCTTCCAAATGCAGGTTGAGCTGGTGGCCATTGTCTTCAGAAGGAGGTCTTAAGAAACTGCCAGGTTCATTTCCTGGATTTTAACTATGCCCAGCTCTCTAGCTGCTTGAACTGTACTCGAGTTTTCAGAATCAAAGTAGTCTCATTAAACAGTACTGAATTAGAAAGCCAATCTCATTTATTTCTGTTAATTTATTTTACAGGTCACGGAACAAAAAACCAAAGGTAAGCGTTTTTTGTATTTTTTTTTCTTTTAACCCCAGCTCCCTTTAAAAAAGTCGTAGACTCTCTTGTGTTTAGATTTCAGACTCCTGCTGCTGACTCAGCCTCCTCTCTACTTGACGAGAGAAGGGTGGGTATAGTAAAAGTTGGTGCTTGCCTTCACGGAAGGAGCAAGAGAGACAGATTAAAAGTACTTGCAGTTTATTTGTGTTTTTGGTAAACTTTACATTTCTAAGAGGTAAAAGAGATTTAAAAAACAAACAAACAAACCACCTTGATTTGAAAGCATGTCCGTCACCAGTTTGAATGAAACTTTTTGGAAACTTCTCTTAGAACACCACCAAGCCAAACATCAGCTACTAACTTAAAGATTGGGGAGCGACCATGGGTGGTCAGCTTCCTCTGTCCATGACGTTGAATCTGATAATTACATCTGAAAGCTGAACGTTAGGTCTAGGATGTTCATACTACCTTAAGGGCCTGGGATATGGTTTGGTTTTTTATTTTTTTTTGTTATGTTGGGGGGGGGGTTAGGGAAATGATTGTTTAAAGATACATTATTTTTTTAAAATTCATTTTAATGAAAGTTTAGAGACTTTGGATTTCCTAAAGATAATATTTTTAAATAGATTACCTCACTTTGAAAATAATAATGTGGCAAAAGCAGAGATATTCCCTAGGCCTTTCTTAGCTTAATAAACTGTGTCTTTTCTGGTTATTTCTCTTTTAATTTTGATTATGTAGTTTTATCTGTTGATGATCATACTTTTGAATCAGTTCCCTACAAGAATGTGAAACTTCATTCCTGAGACTAATATTTTATCTCCTGTCCTTTCCCGCATAATTGTATGATTTTCATCTGTTGTTATGTGCCATCAGGTCGCTTGCGACTCATAGCTACCCTTTGTACAACAGCCCTAAACTCTGCTCTGTCCCTTGCCAGTCACACTGTCTCTGACACTCCCATCCCGATTACCCCAGTCACTGAATCAGTCTACCTCATAGAGGGTCTTCCCCTCTTGCGCCGTCCCTCCACCC
>NW_006399836.1:5068881-5135434 GCF_000299155.1 Elephantulus edwardii | reverse complement strand
ACCATGGCCTGTATCAGACGCACCTTAGTCTCCAGAGAGACACCATTGCTCTTCAGTACTTTGTAGAGGTCCCTAACAGCAGACTTTCCCATGGCAATGCGCCTTTTAATTTCTTGGCTACTGGTGCCGAGAGTGTTGACTGTGGAGCAAAGCAAACTAAAGCTGTGTACAAGCTCAATCTCTTCACCATCCATCCTGATGCTGCCAATTGGTCCAGTGGTGAGAATCTTTGTCTTCTTGATCTTTGTAGTGATTTATAAAACAAGTGGCGAGAAACTATTATTGATTGGCATTGCTTTAATCAGAGAGAATAATATTCCCACCGTGTATGTTCAGCTGATTATTGGTAACCCAGAGCTGTATTTGGGAAGTATCTCTGGAAATTCTTCATTTGAAATAGAAATTACACTTCACAATAGAAGCTGTATTATTCATAGTAGTACAATGCCCTTATTTTCCAAACCAGCAAACTGTCTAGGAAAGGATTTGGGTACATACGTATTTATATTCATAGGGGGTTTTTTTGATGATTTATGGGGACAAGAAATGAGAAAATTGGCTTTTTCCTGGAAAATTCATGCTCTCTAGTTGCTGGAACATTGTATGTAATTGGGCCTGACCACAAATCTGATTTTCATGAAGCACCAGTTGTGCTATAAAAGTAAGCTGTTCTGTATAGTAAGTGGTGGTTCTACTGGAAATCTAAAAACCCATGAATCATTCCTTCTTAAAGTTGGGGAGGTGGCTTAGTCAATTCAGTTCAGGGAATTCAGATCAGTTCTTAAATTGCATACCTCTTCCCTCTACCAGGACTTTAAAAATCAACCTTTTCTTACTGAATTTTGCTGCCAGTTCATTCACTGCTGAGAATATTTACATGACAAAATTATTGCACTTGTGCAACCATTGTCCCCTTCATTTTCTGACAATTCTACCTCCGTTGACGTAACTGCCTGATAAGCTTCCTGTCTATTCTTTCCCATTGTTTGATCCCATGTACATAATTCTTAAAACAGCACGGTGCTCAAGGCAGACTTTTTTTTAAGGTATTGCTGGTAGGTGCTGACTCTGCACCTGTGACCCTGTGAACAACAGATCTGAACCTGGTCCTTTCTGGAGCCAGCTTCATGATCTCTGATAAGCCCATTGTCAGTCATTGTCAATCTGTCTTGTTGAGGGCTTAGTTAAGCTAAACTTTCTTTAATTTAAAGACTTTAGGGAATATTTTTGGCTTAAAGATTATTTCAGACCACCAAAATTACCTCTTTACTCCCTCCCCTGCCTCCCTTCTCATCCAGTTTGGTGAAGAGAAACGCAAGGATTTGGTTAGACTTTGTGATAATTAACATTAATTGGTTGTCATTAATTCTATGGATCAGTTTTAATTAATTCTATAAAAGTGTGAATGATTAAATGAAAACCCAAAAAGATTTGTAAACATCAAATGAAAAAACCCATTTTAATTAGGGCAATTATTTCAAGGCTTTATCTGCTTTTTGGCTTCTGAATTTTGAGTCATGAAAATTTCTAATTCTGCATTTTCTCCCCTTTTAATAAGGATTCTGCAATTTGTGGTCTTTGTTCAGCATGTTCCACGTTGATAGCAGGGCACCTTCAGTTCCTCTGGTCTCCTGGCAGAGGAGGCAGTTGTTTATGGATACAGTGAGCCTCACAGTTCCATGTCTTCCTCAGATTCCTGTCTCCTCCTCCTGTTGCTCCAGGCAGAGAGAGCAGTTGTTGTGCCTGGGATGTCCGCTTACACGCCTTTAAACCTCTATGCATTTAAGAAACTTTGAAGTAGAACAGAAATATTATTAATATCAGTTAATTGGAATGTCCCATGAAGCCACAACTTCCAACACTCTACTTCCCTCCCACAAAAAAACCATCCTACAAAAGCTAATTGCTATGAATGAAATGTCTATGAATGATTATATAAAACTGATGGTATAAATAAATAATTAAAAAGTAAACAACTAATAGCGATTGGTTAAGAACTAACTCATGGCTGACCTTGCAGTGCATTTTCAGAGGCTGTAAATCGCAGGAAGGCTGCGCCTCTGAACAACCAAATACTGAGAGGGTTTGGGCTGTACCTGAACAGCTTTGGCAGCTACTGGTTTTTTGGTTTTGTTGTTAATGTTTTTTAAATCACTGTTGTAAATATATCTACCACACACTTTCCCCCCCTTCACAGCAAGCTCTGTGTGTGTGTGTGTGTGTGTGTGTGTGTGTGTGTGTGTGTCTGTGTGCATGACTTGAGTGACAGTTGGCAAAGCAAATCATGTTGAGTTTTTTTATTAAAACATCATACACATTTTGTTTTAGAGCATTAATTATAATGCCCACAATGCAGTCACTCTCGTTCCACTTCCTCCTGTACATTTTCATTCCCATTAATATTTCTGTCTTAGCCATTGCTGTCTTCTGGGCTTTATTTATCCTTGGGCAAATGCTGCTCTTTTGACTTCATGTCCGTGGTTATTCTAATGAGTAAGTGCGTCCCTGGCATTACTGATCACCTCTAGGCGAGTCTGTTGATTCACTGAAAGTCGAGCCACTCAAGTGAGTTTTGTTGTGGGTTTGACAGGTGACTGAGGGCTGTGATCTCAGCGGTCCCACTAGTAGCTGTCAGCCCAGTTAGCTTCCTTAGGCCTTTGCATGGTTTTTTTGTTTTATTCCACATTTCTCCACCCCCTATCCAGGTTACTGTGTGATCCCTGTTAGACTGGCCATTGGTGGTAGCTTGTCACCATCTACCTCCTGGTCTCAGTATGACAAAAGTTGAACTTCACATGACCCATCCATCCTTTGAGCTAATTTTTCTTTGCTTTTTCTTTCCTCTTTGTTCTAGAGAGTGAGCACAGCAGTTAACACTTTAGATGGCTGCTTGCAAGCTTAGCAGACCTCCATCGCCACTTACTAAAGTGGAATGTAGAACACAGGCTGTGTGGGCTGTGTTATGCTGGTTGATCTTGATGTCTCCAAAGATAGTGGTGGGAAGGACCCAGAACCAGCAACTTAGTCCCTCAGGGCAATTTGTTACGAAGAAGCGTACATGGTTTTGCTCTCTGTTGATTCTACAGTCTATATGTCGAGATATTTACAGCAAATACTTTTATGAGTATAGATCTTGTTGTATAAGTGCCATCAAGTTGAGGACGGCTCATAGCGACTCTGCCAGATCTTTGTATGGTCTTCAGCGCAGTCCTTTTTACCTGGCCATGTCTGTGCATCTTACTTTCTGCCTGTATATTTCTGCTTATAGATAAAGGTTTGTTATTGCCAACATAGATTTTAATAGTGTTTACCATTGTTGCCTGTTCTGTGTCCCTCTCTGCGTGTCATCCCTGTCTGTCATTAGCGGTATTTTGCTGATCATCCCCTCGCCATATGTTGTCTTCTCTTTCACCCATCTTATTATGTGTTTGTCATCTATTCGGGGAGCTCTGGTGGCCTCGTGCTGCCAATTCAAGGGCATGTAGTTAAAATCCAGAGAAAGATGAGTAGTTTCCTCCCATGAAATTTACAGCTTTTGAAAACCTGCTAGATGCTGTCCTATAGATCACTTCCAACTCAGCGGCCCGTAACAACAATGACATTACCTATTTACTATTCCTATACATTTTTTGCCAGCTTTACGTTTTACAGGTGTACAGCTTACTAATGCTGATTATGCTATTCTGTGTGATTTTTCATCACTGTGAATGCTCCCTTTTCCTCTCCTTCCCCTGGTAACCACTAACTTACTTTAATCTTTATGCATCTACTGTTGTCTTTTTATGTAAGTGAGGTCCTAGAATGTCAAATAATCTTAAAGTGAGTCGAGAGCCTATATAGCATCGCCTGAAGAATTTTATTTTTAAGATCAGAGAGTAGATGGGGTGAATGTAGAAACTGTCCCAGGTGTGTGTTAGGCTTCAGTGGAGGGAGGCCTGTCCTGTCTTGATTTGGGCACAGTTTTAAAGACGTATTTTCATCTTTGTTTCTGGCCTGCTTGGCATACTCTAAATCTCACTCTTCTGTTCTCTTTCCTGAACTTGTATTCCTCTTCCAAAAGGCGGCATCTTACTGAGGAAATCATCCCCTTAGCTCTGAATGTACCCCTCTCTCCCCAGCAGACCCTATAAGAAAAATGAAAAGACTCTTGGTGCCAAATCTGATTGTACAGAGGACTGAACTAAGATTTTTCCATATTTTGGAGAAAAAGTAGATTCCTATATGTTCTTCCTCTATCTACCATTACTTAAAAGGAAAAGAGAAAGCTTTCCGAATTCTGGAGACAACAACAAACAGATATTTGAAGTGGGAACTAATGAAGACATGTAAAAACTGGCCCAAGGGGCAGCCAAGAAAAAGATGGGAGGACACACACCTTTGGTTGGTAGTACAAGTAGAATTGAAAGGAACCAGGTTTAACAGGGATGCAGGAGAAGAGAGGAATAAAAAGCTGCATGACTATATAATGGGAGAAACCGGATGTAGCCATTTAGTCTTGTTAAGAAGATATTGGTGTGATGGTTGGCTTAATGAGAAGTAGCCATATGGAATTAATGATTAATCAAAGCCAGTGTGACCTTAAGCTACACTGATAGAAATACAATATCCAGGAAGGGATTTTTGGGGTGCCTGCAGTGAGTACAGCACTGGAAGGAACAGAGATCCACTTCCCATAGATCATTTCGAGATTGGACCATATGGGTCAAGGAATTTGCACCTGTAAAGGGTGAAAAGCTGAAAGCATTCCTCCTGGGGAAGGGGCGCCTCCGAGGCTCGGGTATGCAGGTGTTCTGAAGGCTCCAGTGCCTGACATCCAGTAAAATGCGGCCGTCGTATGTTTTGGTAAAGAGCCTTGTTTTGGCCACAGAAAGACAGATGTTCACTCAGATGAACAGGGAAGAGTTTGCAGCTCAATATAAGCTCATTTTGGTTTAAATGATATTACTGTTAAGGCAATAATTCATAACCTTGACCCCATTCCTCACTGGGACCCAGCTAAGGTACTGCACCTTCTCTTCAATTTCCCTGGGACCCATGGGTCATGGCAGTACATCAACCACAACTTTTTTTAAGCCTATTTCAGAAAGCACTTGGTTAACTGTGAGTCTGTTCTTATGTATTCTATTTCCCCCTTCCTCAATAAATAATTTACAAGCTAAACTTCTTACAGATCCCATCACACCTATAGTTCTGTCACTGTAGTGGGGTGTCACTTGATTAGAGCTGGAACTGGCTGCTTCTAGAACTGACGGAACATGAGGAATTACAGTGCATGTGGCTTAGACGGGTGGTTTGTGGGGGGATACACGAGGTGGCTTTGATTGTGGTTAAGAGCAGTGTGATAGCAGGGAATAGGTTGGAGAGATGCTTCTGTTTAACATACCTTAATGTCAATTGGATTATGGTGTCTCAGGCAAAGGAAGAAATCTTAAGAGGCCATCTGAGTTTCTGACTTGAGTAACTGAGTGGTGGAGGCCAGGAAGTAAGGTTGAGGATGAGAAAAATGCTGAGAGAAATCAGTGATTTTTGGAAACACTTGCATAAAAGTGATAGTAAAAATCTGCACATTAAGTTGCTCTTAAATGTGCATTCCCGGCGAGCTCTGGTGGCCTAGTGGAAAGAAGCTGCAACTACAGTCTCAGAGGTGCATGGTTCAAATCCACCAGATGCTTTGCTGGAGAAGGAGGAACAATCTCCTCCTGTACCTGTCAGATCTGATTTAACGGTACACACAAAAAATAATGAAATAAAATATTTTTTAAAATTTTTAAAAAGTGCATTCCCACCTGAGTATATCTTGTTTTTAAAAGGCAACTCATGACCACTCAACTGGCATTTTGCAGCTCTAATTCACGCTCTTCAACAGCATAAGTTGGCAGGGAAGGCCCCGTGGCCAGAGCTGACTCACCCCCACTCCTGTGCTGCCCATGAGCTAAGAATATTTTTCACATTTTCAGATGATTGGGAGGGGGGAGAATCAAAAGAAGAACACAATTTCATGAAATGGATAAATTATATAAAATTTGCATCCATATCCATTAATAGAAGTTTTATTGGAACATAGTTACAGTCAGGCATTTACATATCATCTGACTAGTTATGACAGGGACCAGGTGGCCTGCGTTTTTAATTTTAAATATTTATATAGAAATATTCATTGTGTGGCCCTTTACAGAGGCATTATGACCCCTGACCCCTGGTAAAGGCTGTGAGAAGCCCCCAAAGGAAGGGGGAAAAGGAAGAGCTAGCCGTGGAGGATCTCACGGGAGAGGGAGATGGAGTGAGCAGGGCCAGGACCTGGAGAAAAGCCAAAGAAGAAAAGGACCAGCACATACCCGCTGGGCTGGCTGTAAAGCCACTGGTGCCTTAATGAGGAGGAAAACTTTCAGTGGTCAAAGCCAGTGGTTCAAGGCCAAAGCCAGGGTACCCTGGGTTAAGAACAAGTGGAGAAAGGAAAGGAAATGGAGACAATGCTCAGAGATCACGGAAAATGCATCCATAGACATGAGCTGTCACTGTCGTTAGACCTGGGATGGTTTCAGTTGCTTTGTAACCAATTACTCTTGACTCCGAGCACTCTGATGGCGTAGTCCCTGGGGAGTTGTGCTGCTAAACCCAAAAGCCACATCCCTGGAGATTTGAATTCACCAACCACTGAGCAAGGCAAAGATGGACAGTCTCCTCCCATGTGGTTTACAGCCTCCAAAACCCTCCAGAGGGTCAGTTATGAGCCGGTTCATACTGGCTGACAGTGAGCTGATGAGGAGTTTGAGTCACGGGCGGTATATCACACATAGCAGGTGCCAGTTTCCATACCTGTGGGAGCATCAGGGTAAACCCTACTGCTGTCAGGTCAATTCCAGCTCTTAGCAGAGTGGCACTGCCTCGTCAGCTTTCCCAGGCCAGACACCTTTCCAGGAGCAGACTGCTGCATCTTTATCATACAGAAAATGGTGGGTTCAACCTATAGTTAGCAGCTATACTACCAGGACTCCTTCCCATCAAAGTAGTAGTAATAGTAGTAGTAGTAGTTGTGTGCTTTTGAGTCAGAGCTGGCCCATAGCCGACGGTCAGGCGGGGTTCCAGAAGCCATAAATCGCATGAAAAGAGATTGTCCATCATTCTCCAATGGAGCAGCTGGTGGATTCAAACCACATACCTTTGGTATGGTAGTACAGTTCCTTACCACTAGGCTACCAGAGCTTCTTACCATCAAAGTGGTTAAAAGGAATATTAGTTTGTATTGGTCCAGTGCAGTTACTGAGTTTGTTTTACATGTGGACTTAAGAACAAAACAAAAACTTCAAACCTCCTGCTCCTTTTAGAATTTTCTTAAAGAACACTTGTATTTGTAAAAGAAGCATCTTCAGATTTTTTTAGTGGTTTACCATGGCTGTACATGACACGAGAAGAGATTTCCTATCTTTGTCCTACGGGGTAGCTGTTGGATTCGAACCATTTGTCTTTGGGTTGGCAGTGCAACTTCATACCACTAGGCCACCAGCACTTCCTAGTTATCAGAGGATAGTGTAAGATAAAGAGGATATTTGGAATGATTCTTAAGAGTAAATGGATGGAAATTAGAAAAGAATATAAGTAGCGTTTTTCACAGTGGTTTTGTCTTGCCTCCCTCACCTTCATTCCCAATTACACAGATATCACCTGGAAGCCACAGACTTTTTCCTTAAATATTGAAATCAGTGCCCTTCTTTTAAGTAATTTATCTTTAAAAATATTTATGCAATAACTTACCAACCTTTACAGTTTCTCAAAAGGAAAGACAAAGCTGAGGAAGTATTTGCTTTAATGTTCATATCTCTCTCTCTCATTGTCCTCTGTCATTCTGGAACATTAAAGGTTCACACGCTGATTTTGTCTTAAATGAGGTTGGATGGGACCTCTTGCCTCGCCACCTGTATTACTCTCTTCTGTCAAGAATTCTGATTGTACTATAAAGAATTCACAGAATGGTATAATAAAGAGAAAATTAAGAATTCATTCAATCCTTGAAAATCCCTTTCCTCATAACTGGCATGTGTGCTGCAGGCTTCTTGTTAGCGTGGTGGTTCCCAGGTGGCCTAGAGTAAAGAGATGTACTGTGAACCAGTTCAAGTCCACCACCTTAAGAGAAAGATGCGACGTCTCCTCCCATGTGATTTACAGCCTCTGAAATCCCACTGGAGTGTCAGTTGAGTGAGTTCTGACATGAGGGCAATGAGGGGTTTTTAATCCTGGAATTAAGAATGGTTAATCTCCAGGGACAGAGCCCCTTGTTCGAAGAAAGGCACTTGAAGTGTGTGGTCTCATTTATGATGGCTTTATCATTTTTTAAGTCCAGTATATTACTGATGTAATTAATGGTGGGGGAAATGCCCTAAGGAGGTTTTGCAAGAAATCTTGCACTATGTTATGATGCATACCAGATTTCTTTGATTAAAACAATGCTTTGCATCTTGTGAAACTAGTCAAACTGATGTTGATATCTTGGTCCTGCTATCTGTACATTTTTCAGACCTTTGAGTTGCTGCAACTGCATTATTGTTTCTTTTAGCAAGACGACAAATAGCTGAGCTGGTTAACATAAAGTTGGAGGTCTAGCCTTGGTATATATGGGCAGCCCAACAAAAAACGTTACTTCAACACTAAAAACCTGTTAAGAGACCTTTGCAAGTTTCTCATTTGATTGCATGCTAAGAAGAAAAAGAAATGGAAAGGCTGTATGTATGCTACAGAATCTTCCAGACTCAATGAATCAGTCATTAAACAGTTCATCTTTATTCACTCATTTGCCAGTCATCTGTCTGTCAACAGTTAGAGGTCAGAAAAACTATTATACTAATATTGGACAATGGCTAATGTCTTTTTTAGTCACTTACTGGCTCTGCTTGACAGATTGTAGACCCTCTGACCTTCCTTCCTTCCTAAGAGGCTCAGTTCTGCCTCATGGTTACCTAGTGTGAGGACTGAGGCTGGCTTTGAAGTTTTTCCAGGGACCTGTTTAGCCAGTGTCTGTGGTGGTATAGATTGGCCCTCCTGGTTTCTGATAATGTGTGTGTGTGTGTGTGTGTGTGTGTGTGTGTGTGTGTGTGTGTCTCTCTTCATAAAAGGGACAGGTATATAAGTGTCCTGTTGGCAGTTTAAAACAGCACTGTCATTAACTCTGCCCCCCATTGCTCTGGATGGCAGGAGAGGGTCGCCTCAGACTCCTCTGGGTCAGGCACTGACACCGCGCGCGCGCGCACACACACACACACACACACACACACACACACCCCGCTTCCTCTGCATGGCAGGAGGGGCTGACCTCAGACTCATACATATCAGCACAAGATTATTCTTTAATACTACCACTTGTATTCACCAGCTAGATTTTTTAAGAAAAGTATTGTATTTTCATAGGATGGGACTAGTTTCTCTGTAGGGTTAAGAGGGGGGAAACTTGAAGGTTCCCCACGATAGAGCGCAATAGAGTGTACTAGTTTGCGCACACATTTCCATATGCCTGTTTGGTATTTTTAAAAATTAAGGTAAAACAGTCATATACTAAAGAGTGTATCTGTGTGTTGTTGTTGTTGTTGATTGCCTTCGAGTCGAGCACGGCTCATAGCAACCCTTTGAACAAAAAGCCTGAAGCCCCTCTACAACTAATGACTTTTATCAAAGCTCTTAGAGTTTCTGAGCCATTTTGTTTAGGAAGTAGATGCCACTCTTTTACAGTTTTAGAGTTTATTTTAAAAAAAAAACCAACCAACCCACATTAAGTTTGCACTTGAAAAAAAAATTATTTTAAAAAAAATATTTTTACACAATCCGAAAGATTCACTTTTCTAATGATTATACCTCAAAAAAATCTCTCACACTCGTTGTGGGGTCAGAACTGACTCATAGCTGACCCTCCAGCAGGTGTTCAGAGGCTAGAAATCGCATTGGAGGAGATTGTCCAACTTTCTTCTGTGGAGCAGCTGATGGATTGGAACCAGCTGGTTTTGGGTTGAGAATTCAGCTCCTCACCCACCAGGTCACTAATGGGGGTTAAACAATTCTTTGAGTTCAGGGTGCTATAGAAACCAAGTCCAGGGGCTAACCTGGGCAGACCCAAAGAACAAAAATGTCAAAGAGGGGTTCCAGGGAGTGAGGGAAGGGCCTAGAAATGAAGTGTTCCCTGTAATCTGGTAAATTCTGTGGTAGAGAACAGAGAGCAGCGCTGAGGGCAGAAGTGAAAGCTACTCAGCCCACCTGTTAGTCTAGGGATTTCAGGAAGAGTTTCTCAAAGGTAGGTCTTTATGACTGTGGATGAAGAGGAGGAGGCCTGGGCTGAGGGTCTCAACCCCTTTTTTTTGAGTCGCCAGCTCCCACAACTCCCCTCCAGAAAATTGATGAGGTTCTCAGGAGTTTGGAAAGAACAGGCCTCTCTAGAGTAGAGCAAAAGAAGAGTTGTCTTAGTAAACATCAACGTGGCCTCATGCAAACTTTTTAAAAAAATTTTTTAGATAAACTATTTGACATCAAAAGTTTGTTTCCCACCCTCTCTTCTAGTGCCCGAAGTGACGAAACCAAGTCTAAGCCAACCAACGGCCGCCAGCCCCATTGGCAGCTCTCCATCGCCACCAGTCAATGGTGGCAACAGTGCCAAAAGGGTGGCAGTGCCGAACGGACAACCGCCAAGCACCGCCCGCTACATGCCTCGGGAGGTGCCGCCGCGATTCCGTTGCCAGCAGGACCACAAAGTGTTACTAAAACGTGGGCAGCCCCCTCCACCATCCTGCATGCTCCTCGGGGGCGGAGCGGGGCCTCCTCCCTCCACGGCGCCTGGAGCAAACCCCAACAACGCACAAGTGACAGGAACGCTGCTGCAGGGGGACAGTGGGACTGCACCAGGTAAGTGGCTGGTTTCTCAGAGAACCCTAAGGGCTTAGCCATGGGCATGGAATTGTTCGAAGAGGGAAGAAGACCCAGCCAGAAATGGGTGTGAGTGAGCATTTATCTCTTCTGAGTCTCTTTTATCATCTGGTCTTACTGCCCTGCCAGCGTAGGTTCTCAGTGTGAGAAGCGACTACTGTTATAATTTTACTACATTATTTGGGATTGCTATTCTTACGGTATTTTCCTCTCAAACAAGCAATATTGTTCTAAGGCACTCTAGTTCAGCTGTTAGACGGGTGTGTGCTTAGAACAGGACTGTGAATGGCACTGGAGTGGGGACTTGTCCTGGATCTTCAAAATCATGTTTCTGGAATGCTAGGAGGATGAGTGTTCTTTCTCTAAAACAGTAAGGTTTATACCAAATAATAGTGCATTACTAAATGTATGTGTTTTTACATGCATATATTTCCTATAGCCTCTTGTTTGATTTTTCAAATCAGTATTGATCATGATTAATTGGATTATTGATTGGATTATGACTTGTTTTACTGAGGTAAAAACTGTCTAGAAAGAAGACAGCTTTATCTAAGGAGTTCTCTTTGAGCTTTTTAATAGATACATATTGAATCAAAGGGAAATTTCTGAATGCTTTTGTTTTATTAGGTAATTAACAAATGTCCGCTTAACACTTAGAATGGTTCTTGAGGTATATTAAGCTTCAGAGCTTAAATACTATCCAAAACTGACAAGGCTAGAGGTCAGTGATTGTTACAGATTATTATTCTAGTTGAGGGTTTGAACACAGAATTGCCTAGAAAACTCCCGTCAGCCCACCTCACCCTCATCACGTGGGGAGTGAAAAGAAAGAAGGTGAATGGGCCAGGGCACAGGCTTCATACAGAGGGATTCCTGTGGGGAGCCTGCCACGCCAGGCCCAGCGTGGCCAGAGAACAGCCTCAGCCAGGTTCCTGCCACTTGTAACCATTTGTGCAAGGAAGTATGTAAGGGGGTGGTCACGTCAGGCACTTCTCCTGCTGAGCAGAGCCAGACCTCACAGTAGACATCAGCCCAGCGTGAGTCAGAGCCTCCTGTTTACGTAATCCTTACCAACGGAGCCCTTCAATCTCAAGAGTCTAGCCTTAAAAAAAAATATGGCTCTATATAGTTTGTTCCAACTTCATGTTGATTTATAACTGCCTGGTTAAAAGAATAACAGTAAGCTTAGAAGAAATTCTTCAGTGTGTCCTTTTATCTCCACTGTATATGGTAAACATGTGCTTAGCTCTTAATCTGATTGAGTTCCTTCAGGATGTTTACTTTGTTCAGTTCCCATGTATTTGCCCTCAGTACCTAGTTCATTGGGCATTCATCGTTCACCAGAGATTTCCAGAGTGGCATTGCAGTGAGGAACTGCAAATGGTTAACTGTGGTTTGTGCCTTTAAGTTGCTAACAGGAGGATCAGAGAACAAAACCCAAACACAGTGGCTCTGAGCACACTGATTCTAAGCAGGGAAAGATTCCTTTCAGGTGATGAGCCCAAAAGAGCATTGTGGAAGAAATGGTTTTCTTAAACCGAGAAAGGAGAGTAAAATTTCAGCATGAGTTCAGGAGGAAAAAATAGTAGGATGGCAAGGTGAGAAAGAGCAAATTGTGGTGGAGTGTCAGGTAGCTTGGGATGTGGGCATCTTTATAGACAAGACTAAGGTTGGTTGGTTCCTGATTGTGTAGCATCTGGATCGACTGCGAGACCTAACATGTGAGCTTCCTTCTTGCAACTGAGGAAGTGCTGAAAGGCTTTGCCACGGCAGTGTTCTCATCAAGGTGTGCTTCTGAAAGACTCCAGCCACAAGTCTTTAAAATACATTGGGAGTAGAAAGCAAATATGAGGTGTTATTGCAGTTGTTGCAGGGTAAAAACAAGCCTTTCTGTTGCCAGTTGGAATGATGGGAAATTTAAGAGAGTTTGTGCAGTTAGCAAAATAGACCAACCATGTGAAATGAAAAGGAAGAGTTGTGATCCATAGAAAGAATCCTCCTAGTGTGGTTACCAAGGAGAGAAGTGGGCGGGGTGTCGGAAATTAATTAGTAGATAATAAACACTTATTAAGATGAGTGAAGGGAAAGCTAATATGGGATGAATGGATGTTCAGACATCGTGGGTATTGTAATAATTATTGTCATGGAACAAAATGTGTATGAATGAGTGATTAAAGAAACATTATGTGTTATAAGGGAGCTTGGGTGGCTTAGTGGTAAGGAATTGAGCTGCCAACCCAAAAGTGTGTTGTTCGAATCTACCAGCTGCCTTGTGGGAGAAAGATGGGCAATCTCCCATGCAATTTACTGTTTCTGAAAATGCACTGGAGGGGCAGCTGTGGTTCGCTTCTGACCCAATGGTATACAACAACAACAACATGCTTTGTAAACTTTCATTTAAATGAAAAAAGGGAAAAGTACATCTTTTTAAAAAAAAAAAAAAAAGTAATACAGTTAGTGAAGGTACCTACCTGGGTGGAGTAGCCAGTTTGTGGGGAACAGTGATTAGTTCTTTTTAGGACAGTTAGGACTTAAGGTGTTTATGGATCATCCATTGTAGGTGTAATTGATGAACCGCTCTCTTCCAGATTCAACCCTTGGAGGTGCTGCTGCTTCAAATTATGCAAATTCCACTTGGGGCCCGGGAGCCTCCTCCAACAACGGCGCCTCCCCCAACCCAATTCACATCTGGGACAAGGTGATTGTAGACGAGTCTGACATGGAAGAGTGGCCTTGTATTGCCAGCAAAGACACTGAGTCTTCTTCCGAAAACACCACCGATAACAACAGTGCCTCGAACCCTGGCTCTGAGAAGAGCACTCTGCCAGGAAGCACCACTAGTAACAAAGGAAAAGGGAGCCAGTGCCAGTCTGCGAGTTCCGGGAACGAATGTAATCTTGGGGTCTGGAAGTCTGATCCTAAGGCTAAATCTGTTCAATCTTCCAGCTCTGCTACAGAGAGTAACAATGGACTAGGAAATTGGAGGAACGTGAGTGGTCAGGATAGAATTGGACCTGGCTCTGGCTTCAGCAACTTTAACCCAAATAGCAACCCATCTGCCTGGCCAGCGCTGGTTCAAGAAGGAAATTCTAGGAAAGGGGCATTGGAAACAGAGAATAGTAATTCCATTGCACAGATTAGCACAGTAGGTCAGGCGTCCAGGGAACAGCCGTCAAAGATGGAAAATGCGGGTGTTAATTTTGTTGTCTCTGGCAGAGAACAGGCTCAAATTCATAACACTGATGGACCAAAAAATGGAAACACTAACTCCTTGAACTTAAGTTCACCAAACCCCGTGGAGAATAAGGGAATGCCCTTTGGAATGGGCTTGGGGAACACCTCCAGGAGCACTGATGCCCCTTCACAAAGCACTGGAGATTGGAAGCCTGGGAGTGTTGGATCTTGGGGTGCAGCTAGGGGGCCTTCTGGAACTGACACAGTCTCTGGACAAAGCAATTCTGGAAACAATGGGAACAATGGAAAGGATCGAGAGGACTCCTGGAAAGGAGCTTCTGTTCAGAAATCAACTGGGTCCAAAAATGACTCTTGGGACAACAGTAACAGGTCTACGGGTGGGTCCTGGAACTTTGGCCCTCAGGACTCTAATGACAACAAATGGGGTGAAGGGAACAAAATGACATCTGGGGTCTCTCAGGGAGAATGGAAACAGCCGACTGGGTCTGATGAGTTGAAAATTGGAGAATGGAGTGGTCCAAACCAACCAAATTCTAGCACTGGAGCATGGGACAATCAAAAGGGCCACCCCCTCCCTGAAAACCAAGGCAATGCCCAGGCTCCCTGTTGGGGAAGATCTTCCAGCTCCACAGGAAGTGAAGTTGGGGGTCAAAGCACTGGAAGCAACCACAAAGCAGGAAGTAGTGACAGTCACAATTCTGGTCGCCGGTCGTACAGGCCCACACACCCTGATTGTCAGGCTGTCTTGCAGACTCTTTTGAGCCGAACTGATTTGGACCCCAGGGTGCTTTCAAACACTGGCTGGGGCCAAACTCAAATTAAGCAGGACACAGTGTGGGATATTGAAGAGGTGCCAAGGCCTGAGGGGAAATCTGACAAAGGAACTGAGGGGTGGGAGAGCGCTGCCACACAGACCAAGAACTCAGGGGGCTGGGGAGATGCACCCAGCCAAAGCAATCACATGAAGTCTGGATGGGGGGAGCTCTCAGCCTCGACAGAGTGGAAAGACCCCAAGAGCACAGGGGGCTGGAATGACTATAAGAACAACAGCTCTTCCAACTGGGGAGGAGGGCGGCCAGAGGAGAAGACATCCTCCTGCTGGAGTGAGAACTCCAGCAAGGATCAGGGTTGGGGAGGTGGACGCCAGCCCAGTCAAGGATGGACTTCTGGGAAGAATGGCTGGGGAGAGGAGGTCGATCAAGCAAAAAACAGCACCTGGGAGAGTTCTTCCAATAAACCTGTGTCAGGCTGGGGTGAAGGCGGGCAGAATGAGATTGGAACTTGGGGCAATGGTGGGAACGCAAGCATCACTTCCAAAGGCGGGTGGGAAGACTGTAAGAGGTCTCCAGCGTGGACTGAGACAGGCCGGCAGCCCAACTCCTGGAACAAACAGCACCAACAGCAGCAGCAGCCACAGCAGCCACCGCCGCCCCCACCAGAGACTTCTGGCTCTTGGGGAGGCCCACCCCCACCCCCTCCAGGCAATGGACGACCTTCCAATTCCAACTGGAGCAGTGGGCCACAGCCAGCAACCCCCAAGGACGAGGAACCCAGCGGCTGGGAAGAGCCGTCGCCACAGTCAATTAGTCGGAAAATGGACATTGATGACGGCACTTCTGCGTGGGGAGACCCCAACAGTTACAACTACAAGAATGTGAATCTGTGGGATAAGAATGCCCAGGGGGGCCCAGCACCTCGAGAACCAAACCTGCCTACCCCAGTGACCGGAAAATCAGCATCAGGTAAGTAGGCAATAGCTTTTTTTTTCCTTTTTCAGATGTTTGAGTGAAAAAAAAAAAAGAAATCCTAAAGTATTGATATTAAGCTGTGTACATTCAGCTAAGCATTCTGAGGTTCTTTCTATTGTTTTTGTGGTAGACAATTTTTGTAAAACAGTAGTGATTGCAGATGGTGGAAGTACTTCTTAATGCTCTTTCTTGGCAGGAGGAAAAGATGGCACCTTGTTAGCGCCCAGATTATTTTTTGAAACTGTATTGGTCTAAAGAGTCCAAAATTTTGTCTTCTATTTTGCTAAACAAACTGCTCTGGATGGAAGAGTAAAGAAACAAAATAGGAGCCAAAGAGGACCTGGTTTCCATTCTGTGATTCTGTCAGTGGACAGGCAGACCTTCTGTGTTTCCCAAGCAAAGGGAAATATGCTGTGTGTTTGTGTCCCTGGGTGGTACAAGTGTGAACACACTCTGTTGTTAACCCAATGGTTAGGAGTTTGAATCCACCCATAGATGCCTTGGGAGAAAGGCCGGCAAGCAATTTCCGAGAAATCGGGCATGGAAAATTCTGTGGCACACAGCTCTGCTCTGCCACACACGGGCTCACCATAAACCCGTAGCACTTCCTGGAGGCCAGCGGGACACTTCACACAGCTGGTATCTGGGATGTTCCAGTCACTTCAGAACATTTTCAGTGTTGGTAATCTGAAAGTGAGGAAAGATCTTTGAGAAAAGAATCATAGTCTCACAACATTGAGTTGCCCAGAAATCTACAAGAGGCTTTCTCAAAAGCTTGAAATCTTTGACACTGATAGTTATTTACCGGACTTCGTTTATTAAAAATAAACTGGTGATTTGATACATTATTTTAATTAACATTGTTAGCTGAAATTGTCTTTGTAATGCATGTAGTTCAGCAAATAAGGGTATTTACCTTAAAGCCTTTCTTTACATTAACAAGTAAAACCTTAATAATGAGTTTACCTAGTCTCCAAAATAAGCCTGTGTCTAGTAAATCCACTTAACACATTGTTAATTTTAACTGCTTTTTAGAAGTAGGGGGCCATTGTGCATTACATGTTGGACTGCTAACCAGAAGGTCAGCAGTTTGCATCAATTAGCTGCTCTAAGAGAGTACGATGGAGGGTCAGCCTCCGTGGGAGCTGGTTCTGCTGCTGTTAGGCCAGCCTTGGGGCTAGCCACCCAGCAAGTAACTCCACCCTGTGCTGCCGAGGGTCTCTGTGTGTATCTGTCCATCTCTGTCGCCTTCTCCCCTTCTGTAATTGGCTCTACCACCTGTGCTTTCTGTCAGCACATACAATTCTGTCTTTACATTGCTTCGTTTGTTTTCATTTTATGGAATGACGTAGGATTAATGTAGTCCCCTTTTGATAGCCAAATAGGTTGCTTCCAGATATTGTTCTAAGAGCAATGCAACGAGCATTGTCTTACATGTCATTTCTTCACTTACTAGTATGTCTGAGATATCATTTCCTGGCAATGGAATTACTAGGTCAAAAGCTGTGTGGATCAGATTTTCCTTTTTAAGTGACATTGCCAGACGGCCTTCATGAAGGTTGAACTCGTTTCTTTTCCTACAAACAGAATGTTCTCCCACCCCCACTCCCTTGTCACTCCCACTGGATATTACAGTGTCTAATTGAACAAATCGTTCTTAGAAACACATTTCTTTTCTTTATAGTCTGGAGCAAAAGCACACCACCTGCTCCAGATAATGGTACTTCAGCTTGGGGTGAGCCCAATGAAAGCAGTCCTGGGTGGGGCGCAATGGATGAGACAGGAGCACCGACCACAGGCTGGGGGAGCACACCTTCCAGTGCTCCAAATGCCATGAAGCCTAGTGAGTATGCGCTGTTTTCCCCTTGCAGGGACTCTCTCTGAACTGGAGGGCCAGACCTACCGTGAGGGCTGTTTAATGTTTAAAATTAAGTTCCATTGAGACTCAGGGCCTAGACTTTTTTAAACATATGGTTAATAGCAAGTACTGGTAAGTGATTTGTTTTGGAATATGTATTTGTCATTTTGTTAATTTCATTTTAAATTAAACTTCCTAGCTAGGCAGAACTTAGTTTTTTATTAGATGCTTTTTTTTTTTTTAATAGCTTAGTGCCTTAATTTTGTTCTGCCGTATCTCTTTCACCTTTCTGCTAGTGGGAATTGAAAATAAGTACCCCTCCCCTCCACTGGCTTTTAATGTAGAATGTGGTCTTCATTGCCCAGTGACTTCATCCTCCCCCTGTTCACTCCTTTCCCCCTTGTCTCTCTTCTGACACCCCCACCCACAGAGGAACATTTAAAGCTTTTTAAATCCAGAAAAGGTTTCTTCATTTGAATGTTTATACGAAGCCTGTGAATCTTATTCGTAATCCTAAAAAATCTAGGCTATACTTGATCCAGCTGGTGATATGTAGTCAGATACTTGCAAAACTTTATAAACTGATGATGTGGAATATTTCGCTGGAGGTTCTTAAGTTGAAAATTTCCATGTGCCCATTTTCACTTGGTTATAACTTACTTAAAAATATTCCACTGTCTTTTTGACCATATAGCAGATTTAAGGGATCAGTCATCTTTTGATTAATTTATGCACTCCTCCTACTAAAGAGTGATGGCTTAATGGTAAGGAGTTGTGCTGCCAGCCCAAAGGCAAGCGGTTCGAATCCACCAGCTCCTCTGAGGGAGAAAGATGGACAGTCTCCTCCCATGTGGTTTATAGTCTCTGGCAACCCAGTGGTGGAGCAATTAGGAGTCAGTTCTGACACAGGCACATATCAACAGCAACTAAAGTGTGTTAAAAGTGGGACAAGAATTCTAAAACAATTCCTTTGGGAAATCTAGTGTGTGATGTTTAGGACTGTTTGTGCTGCATGAAGGAATATGAGCTTATCTCTGTTCTAAAAATTCCCATTTGTGCCTAGGTAACTTGGCTGTATTTTATAAACTATAAGGCAACTCCACTTGACAAAAATAGCTCTATAAAGAGATTGTTTTCATCATGAAGTTGGTTGTATTACCATGAGAAATATCATCTGGTAGACTTGTAATAGATCCAGAATGCTATTGGGAGACATTAACCAGGCCCTTGGCACAAAGAAGTCCTTCAGCTGCACTTTCAGAATTTGCATGCTTCTCTCCCAACCTCATAGTCACCTTAGAAAATCCTTATTTACCCCCAGACTTTAAAAACAGCTTCTGTTCTTGAGGATTTCTGTAGTTAATGCTCATGTCCTTTCTCTGGGTGACATGAAATGTGTAATACACACAGGAAGGACTGGATCATCACAGACGACCAGTTGATATTGTGAAAATGTCTTTTATTTGATGTCCTTGGATTAAAAACCAGAGCTGTCATTTTTACCTTTTTCTGAGAAAATGCTTATTCAAAATTCCTCTCCTTTCTCTAGGGTTTTCTGGATGTCTTTGTATATGGTTTTTTAATATTGAGTGTTTTATTCCTGTTTGACAATGACTAGGAAAAGCCTACACATAGTATAAATCAGTCACATAAATTTTTCGTTCCCTATGCCCAGGTAAAAGGAGCTTTGGTAGCATAGCAATTAAGGCATTGGACTGCTAACCAGAACGTCAGCATTTCAAATCTGTAAGGCAGGAAGGAGAGTGAGGCGAAGTCTTCTTCCACAGTGGATGCAGAGTCTTGGAAACCCTAACGGGGCAGTTCTCCTCTGCCCTACAGGGTTGCTGTGACTGGAGTCAGTTCAGTGACAATGAGTCATACAAAGACAACAACCCTGTTTATTAATGCAGTTCCATTAGTAGGAAGAACAGGATCTCAGCTGTGCGCCTACCTGTCCACCTAGAAGGCTCTTTCCATAGCTAAGATGAACCCCATGGGAGGACTCTTAGTTCACTTGGGCTTTTCTATAGCGTGAGATGCCATTGTCCTTTGCCTGGTGACACTTAATGTGTTTATCACCAACCTGAGCCAGGGAGTGATAGCAGTCAAGTGATGAAAAGGCTGAAAGGGCCATATTTTTAGCTTTAAATTCTTCATATGGAGCTATCTAAATTAAATAGCTTAGTCTTGGAAGACACCTAGGTCAGTGGGCAAAACTCAGTTCTTTTTTTTTTTTTTAATTTTTTTTTATTATTATTTTTATGTGAGTGTACTGTTAAATTCTATCTGACTGGTACAGGAGGAGATTGTCCCTCCTTCCTCGGCAAAGCATCTGGTGGATTCGAACCATGCACCTCTGGGATTGTAGTTGCAGCTCCTTGCCACTAGACCACCAGAGCTCCCAAAATTCAGTTCTTAAATATAATGTTCATGCACATCTGGTGAGTAGCGTTTGGATCTTAAACATTTGTAAGCAGCCATCCAAAAAGTAGCTGTTGGTCCCTTCCTGCCTTGAGCAATAGAGAACAAAGAAAAATGAATGCTCACAGAAACAACTGCACTCTGGGATTAATGGTCATGTGACCTCCAACCTGAGACCAGAATCATCAGATGGTGCCTGGCTGTGGTTGCTCACAATAGGAAAGACTCGTTAGAGTGCGTGAAATGTTCAGAACAAAATTCAAATTTTTTAAAAAAGGTTCAGACCTGCTGGTCTAGAAGGGATACGAGGAATTTCCAAGATAATTGCCTTGGAAAAAACCTTCTAATTTGAAACTGAAGACACCTCTGGATGCCACCTTTCAGCAAATATGAAACAGATATATAAAAATAAACAATGAGAGCACCAGAGGAATGTCTATCTGTGCTTCATTGACAATGCAAAGACATTTGTGTAGATCACAATGAATTACGGCTAACTTTGAGAAGAATGGGCATCCCAAACACCTGATTGTGCTCATGTATAACCTATACTTGGACTAGAAGGCAGTCATCAGAACAGAGTAAGGAAACACTGAATGGTTCAAAATCAGGAAAGGAGAGTGTCAGGGATGTGTCCTGTCGCTATACCTTTTCAGTCTATATGCAGAACAGAATTCGAGAGGCTGGACTTTATGAAAGAAAGAATGTGGCATCAGGATTGGAGGAAGACTTATCAACAGCCTGCATTATGCAGATAACAACCTTGCTTGCTGAGGAGGACCTGAAGCATTTGCTGCACAAGGTCAACGACTGTAGTCTTCAATACAGATTGAAGCTTAAGAAGACAAAGATTAGCATGTGGCCCTCCCTCGTGTGGGTTCTGGAACTTGGAGGCTCCATCCCCAAGTTCCAAGGGCTCAAGCCTCCGCTCTCACGTACAGGCATCTCCCGGGACAACCGGCACAAGTGCTGCAAGACCGAGGGCAAGAGAAACCCCTACCACAAGAAGCAGAAGTTGAGTTGGGATGCTTGGCTGCCAACACTAAGATTGGCCCCCGCTGTATACACACAGTTTGTGTGTGAGGACACAAGAAGAAGTACCCTGTCCTAAGACTGGATATGGGGAACTTCTCGGGGGCTCTGAATGTTGTCCTCACAAAACAAGGATAATTGATGTTGTCTACAACGCCTCCAGTAATGAACTGGTCCGAACCAAGACCCTCGTGAAGAACTGCATCATGCTCATTGACAGCACACCATACCGCCAGTGGTACGAGTCCCACTATGCGCTACCCTGGATCGCAAGAAGGCCACTAAGCTGACTCCTGAGGAGGAAGAGATTTTAAACAAAAAGCGATCAAAGAAAATTCAGAAAAAATATGATGAAAGGAAAAAGAATGCAAAAATCACCAGTCTTCTAGAGGAGCAGTTCCAATAAGGCAAACTTCTTGCATGTATTGCTTCCAGGCCTGGCCAGTATGGCCACGCAGATGGTTATGTGCTAGAGGGCAAGGAGCTGGAATTCTATCTGAGGAAAATCAAGGCACTGAAAGGCAAATAATTCTCCCTCCCGTTTTAGCACATGTATTAAAGTGTTTATTTTTAAAAAAAAAAAAAAGCACCATGATAGATGGAGAAGAGATTGAGGTTGTTAACAATTTCAGCTTGCTCGGCTCTGCATTCAACACTGTTGGCACCAGCAGTCAGGAAATCAAAAAGATGTATTGTATTGGGGAAGTCTGCTGCCGGGGACCTCTCCAGAGTGCTGAGGAGCCGTGATGTCAGTCTAGAGACTAAGGTGCATCTAATCCAGGCCATTATCTTCACAGTTACATGCTGTGCATCAGACAGCTAGACAGTGACTAAGGATGACAGAATAATTGAAGCTTTTGAGTTGTTGTGCTGGAGAAGAGTACTGAACATACCATGGGCCACCAGAACAAATAGCTCTGTCTTGGAGAGGGTGAAACCAAGTTTCTCCTTTCAAGCAAGTATTTTGAAGCTCTGTCACATACTGTGGCCACATGGCAAGGAGGGACCAGTCCTTGGAAAAGGACATTAATGCTAAGAGGGGTGGCAGGACAGTGCAGGAAAGGAAGACCTCAGAAGAGATGGATTGACATGATAACTGGGACAATGGTTTAGATGTGTTGGAGTCAGTGAGACTGGCTCAGGATAGTGCAGGGTTCAGAGCTGTTTTACATAGGGATGCTTGAGTTGAAGGCGACTTAGTGGCACATAACAGCAACTTAGCATTCAATCATTTATGCTTTATTGACTATGAAAAGGCATTTGACTTTATAATAATAATGTGGATTATAACAAGTTATGGCCAACATTGAGAAGAATGAGAATCCCGGAGTACTTAATCATACTTACGCAAAGACTAGACCACAATGCTGTTAGGTGAACAGAGCAAGTGAATACTGTATGGTTAAAATTAAGAAGGGAGTTGTCAGTGTTGTAATTCTATGTCCGTACTTATTCAGTCTGTACACTGAGCAAATTTTTTGAGAAGCTGGACTCTATGAAGAGGAATGTGGTGTCAGTTTTGGAGGTAGACTCATCAATAACCAGCATTATGCAGGTGACACAATTTTGCTTGCTGAAAGTGAGGAGGACTTGAAGCACTTATTGCAGAAGATCAAAGAATACAGCCTTCAATATATGGATTGCATCTAAGCGGCAAGAAAACAAAGATTCTTAACCACTGGAGCGATAGGCACCATCATCATAGATGGAGAAAAGATTGAAACTGCCAACAACATTATCTTACTTGAATTCACAATTAACACCATTGGTACAGGCCATCAGGAGATCAGGAGACATACTGCACTGGGAAAGTCTGCAGTTAGAGGTCTCTCCAAATTATTAGGAGTAATAATGTCAGTTTGAGGACTAAGGTGCATTTGATTCAGGTGATGGTCTTGCTAGAACTGGACAGTGAATAAGGATGACAGAAGAATTGAAGCCTGTGGTGTTAGAAAAGAGTACTGAACATCCCATGGACTGCCAAATACATGTTAGTGAGGGTGCAGCCGGAGTGCTCTTTGGAGGCAAGGATGATGAGGCTTATGCCTCACATACTTCGGGCATGTTGATAGGGGGGTCTATGCCTTGGAGAGGGATGTGATACTCAGAAAGATAGAGGGTTGTCGAAGGAGAAGAAGATCCTCGACCAGGTAGGTTAGGTGCCACAATGGACTCTAAAGTGTCAGGAAGTATGAGGATGGCACAGAATAGGAGAAGGTTCAGATCTGTTGTTCATAGGGTTGCTGCGAGTCATACTTGACTCGAGAGCACCTAACTACAACAACAATGCACCCATAAGAAAGTGTCCCTTGAGATGATCAAGTCTGTAGGACCAAAAGGTCAACTTTTGCCCAAAACCAAAGATGAGAAAGAAGACAGGAAGGAACAGGGGTACCAGATGAATGAAAATGGGAAACCTGAAGAAGATGTAGGAGAGAGTGCTGCTGCAGTATAGATTGTAGCCAAGGTTCTGGAACAATTTATAGATGGACTGGTGATTGGAAAACTAACTTGTTATGTAAACATCATAGTTGACTATGCAAAAGCATTTGATTATCTGAATCATAACAAATTATGGTTAACATTAAGAACCCCAGAACATTTAACTGTGTTCATGTAAAACCCATACATAAAACAAAAGTAGTTGTTTTAATCAAACAAGGGAACACTGTGGCTTAAGATAAGGAACAGTATGTGTTTGTATCCTTTCCTCATACCTATTCAGTCAGTCTACAGAGCAAATCCTTTGAGAAAGCTGGACTATATGAAGAAGTATACAATATCAGGATTGGAGGAGGAATCCTCAATACCCTGAATTCGGCATATAACACAACCTTACTTTCTAATTTCATAGTTTTACTTGAATCCACAAGCAACACACACGGTTGCAGCAGCCAGGAAATCAAAAAGTATTTACATTGAGAAAATCTGCTGTCAGGGACCTATGGAGTGCTAAAAAACACAGTGCCCGTTTGAAAATCAAAGTGCATCTTGTCCAAGCTATGATATTTTCAGTTGTTTTATTAATTTGAAAGTTAGACGGTAAATAAGGATGATAGAAGAGTTGATACCTCTAAATTGTGCTCTTGGAGAAGTGTGTTTAATATGCTGTGAACCACCAAAAATGTCCTAGAGGAAATGCAGCCTGGGGAGCTCCTTAGAGGCATGCGTGGTGAGACCTGTCCCACATACTTTTTGATCCTATTTTCAAAACAAGCAGTCATCGGAGAGAGATTCCATGCTGGGAAAGGTGGAGGACCAGTGAAAGAGAAGAAGACCTTCTATGAGATGGGTTCCCACAGTGACTGTAGCGATGGGCTTGAGCATGGCAGAGATCGACAATGGTGGAGGCCAGCCAGGGCTCAGATCTATTATTCACAAGGTTGCTATGAACCATAATAACTGTATAGAACCTAACAGCAGAAGCAGCATGTAAACAAACATAAACTGTTCAATAAATTCACGAAATGATAGCATTTTTTGCTAAACATCCTCTCACTTTTTGAAGTGAATGTGTACACTGGAACTTCTAGGCAAGATGATTTCTTTCCCCTTCCATTACTTACATCGTTACTACCAAATACATCTTTGAAATATGTGAAATAACATGAGAAAGAAATTAAGAACTTTAACCAGTCACCAAAGGGAAGGCTTTGTTTAGAAACAGATATTGTAGACTAGATTTACATCCTAATGTCCTGCTTCTTTGTTCACTAGAGCACTTCTGATTTTCCCTATTGCCCTTTCTCCCTTCCTTTCTCTCTGACCCTCCACAACAACTCCTCCCATCTTTTTATGAAACTATTGCTTACATGTTGTCTTTGCTTAGCATCTCTTCAATATATATCAGTATATAAATTTATATACTGAATCTATAATAGGGCACTCTGCTGGCTTAGTGTCAGGCGTTGCACTGCCAGTTCAGAGGCCTGCAGCTTGAAGCCACCAGCTGCTCTGCAGGAGAACAGTGTGCTGTCTCCTCCCGTGGGATTTACTGCCTCTGAAAACCCACTGGAGGGTCAGCCATGAGTCACTTTTGATTCAACAGCACAGAAGAACAACATCAAATAATGGAAGCTATGATTTGGTTCTGACCCGATGACACATAACAGCAGTATACAGATTTTAAGTTTCTATGGTTCCAACTCAACAGCACACAACATTGTTATATATGAATTTCCCTTCTCTCACCTTAATTTTGATATCCTCTTACAGAGTTTTTTGGTTTTTACCTTCTTTATGATCTTTGCTTCTCCACTCATCCCAAACAGTGTAAACTATTTCCCTTCCTGTTTTCCTGTCTATCGTGTCCATTACATGTAAAGGACATGGTATACATAAAAGCTAGCACTATAGGAAAGCATGGATATTAAAAGGACCAAATTCGTTTAAATGAGATGTGAAACTTCTTATAAGTAGTGATAAGTTCTCAACTTTGCACTTCCTCTCAACTCGGCATAGGGGCAGAAGCATTGAGTTGGGAGGTCTTAATTTGTGGTAAATGTCATCTTGGATCATTGAACTTTTATGGCTTCAGTTTCCTGGTCTCTATAAGAATAATAATAATAATTACCCTGCCATGTAGATAAAGTAGATAAAATAATAAAGGTATTAAAAATAATAAAGGTACTAAAATGCTGCACCTGCAAAGAATTAGGATTGTGGTTATTGCAAAATACAGCTAATTCATACAGTCGATTCCATCTTTCTTTAAAGATTCCAAATCTATGCAAGATGGCTGGGGGGAGAGTGATGGGCCAGTGACAGGAACTCGCCATCCCAGCTGGGAAGAGGAGGATGATGGAGGAGTCTGGAACACCGCCGGCTCTCAGGGAAGTGCTTCCTCCCACAACTCAGCAAGCTGGGGACAAGGAGGAAAGAAGCAAATGAAGGTAGTTGTCTTTGCACATTCTGGAGCATGGTTATGTTCTTAGAAGGCAGAGCTGGGATCAAAGGGTCTAAGTAAAAGGGAAGCTCTTTTTTCTTAAAAACAGCTAACTTTCCCCCTTCTTCTTCCACATTATAATAATTCTTTGGAGGTTATCAAGTTATACTTTATAAATGTTTGGTGCTTTTTCATTTGAAAGCCAAAAAAGTTCTTACAGTAAATCCTTATGAATATGTAAAAGAGAAACCAAAGTAAAATAATACTGGCTTCTCTTGGGGCAAGCAGCAGAACTAGGTCCCCCCTCTCCGTAATTCTGGAAATTCCAAGACCCAGAATCCTCCTCTCAGCTACTCTCAATCAAAGGGTATTACTGATATGTAATCCTGCTGCAGGAACTACATGATTTTTTGGCATCTTATACCACAATGTGTCATAAACTTTTAACTGTCCATATTTTAGAAAATTGCATTTCCTCTTGAGTCTGCAACATTTCTTGAGGACTTTAGTTTTTAATCTAGTCAGTAATTTTTAGACCACCCTCTTAGCTGAAACATTCCTTTTCATTCCAGCTTTTTGGTCTGCAGATAAATTGGTGTTAAGTAAGAAATAAGCAGCCATATATTTCATTCCAACATGGGAGTCTTGCTGCCTTTGTAAGATGCTTCTGTTCCCCCGAGTTGAATTCCAGTTGCCAACATCAGAGGGCAGTCAGGTGGCTGAGGTCTTGGGCTTTCGTCCTTCGTGCCTGTGGGGAGGATCTCCTTCCACAGCCAGCACTGAGAGCCTGTGAAGCACAAGTCTGCAGACACAGGGTTGCCAGGAGTTAGGACTGCTCAGCAGAAAGAGTTCTTGAAACGGTTTGGGAGTTTTATACAGACTTTTGTTTCTGCTGTCATTCACGTTTCCTCTAGTTAAGGACTTCCATTTCCTTGCTCTGATTCCAGAAGAAATGAGTCCGTAAACTTTCTTTTTGTACTCTTTTGTTGTCCAAGCTGCTTTTGGCCTTTTGATTGTTTACAAGTTAACAGGAGGCCAAATTAAAAGAAAATTCAGAATACTGATAATTGGAAGGCAGTGAATGAGTGAAAAGTAATGAATGCCTGACTCAGGTAACAGCCAAGATTTCATTAATTAAGGTAATGGGGAAGTAAATGCTTCAGCTCCATGACCAGTGAGTGGTAGTGAGTGAATGGTCCTTTTGTGCTGCAGGCTTTTTTGACCTGAAAAACCTGTTGCTGAATTTAAGATTAGTACTTCATCATTTTCAAGAGGAGTAAAATCAGTGTAGCAGTTTTAGTCATCATTACTGCAATCAGAATTTTCCCTGTGCAACACAAAGCCCTGGCATTGCCCTCCCCCCCTTGCCCTGCATAGATCCACCTGCCTTTTTGTGGAAGGAACAGTGGAGCTGAAGATTGGAACCATGTTCAGTGTAGAAACTATCTTGTCCCATCAGAAAACCCCACCCACCTCTCTCTTGCCCAGGATCTGGGGGTGTGTCTCCATGGGGAATGAATATCTTTTATATTGTAAAATACCCAGACAAAAGTTCTACGACAGTGAGTGAGTGAGTTCCTCATTGCACCCGTGCAGAGAATAATGACCAGTTTAAATAGGCCCCTCTCCAAAAGCATGCTGTGTCATCAAACCCTTTCTTTTTTTTTCCCTAGTACAAACTAGCTTGGGTTACAAGGAGAACAGCCTACTGAAAGGGAAAGTACCAGTGTGCAAGAATGTTACTGTAGAAAATTCTGTATTGACTTCCTTTTATTTAAAAATACAAATACTAGCTGACAATGTATTTTCCCAGTTGTTTCTTGTTGAATGTGATAAATAAAATAACATTAAAACATAGATACAACTAAATCTTGGTAATCAGTTAACAGAAAAAACCATCAGAAATACCATAGTTAAAGAGAGTAGTTGAGGTTTCTTTCAGAGGTAAGCTTTGAGCTCTGCATTTTCAATTAGTACTTAGGCAGTCCAGCAAGGATGTGAAATAAGAGAAATTCTTTGACTCTGAGGTTACACATTTCTTTTCTGTAGTGCTCACTAAAAGGAGGAACCAGTGATTCATGGATGAATCCGCTTGCCAAACAGTTTTCAAATATGGGATTACTGGTAAGTTTTCTCTCTCATAAATGTCATGTATCCTAAGTTAACGTTTAGTACAGTTTTAAGACTCCTGCTGCGTACGATACAAAATTACAGACGGAGAACCTGTTGAAGGCAGTGTTGTTCATCTTTGGGATTAAGTAATATTTGTGCTCTTTTCTTTTCCCTTAGAAATAGTCCCAACATTTAAAGGTTACAGCATTTCACTTTTAGTTGGTATATCTTGTTCCTTGGGAAGATAAGTGGGGGAAAGTCAGGCGCTTAAAGTTTGCGCTGTTCGTTTGCTGACAACCCTGCAATTGTAATATATCCTTAAGGCAGCAGGAATTCAGTAACTAGAAACATATTTAGGTGTTAACTAGTTGGGGAATTCTGTAGCCTTAAGGGGTTTTTTTTCTCTCTTGAGAACACTGTGGGGACACCCTGTCCCTGGTTGCCAAAAGACGGACGATGACTTGGCTGCACATTTCAAGATTTGATGACTTGACAAGTCACGAGAAGAAGTTGTCATCTTTTGGCTGCCACTTATGGAATTTGATCCTGGTCCGACTAGAACTTGAGGACAAGGGTTTATTCTCTCTGCAGCTGTTTAGCTCTTGCTCTGTTTGTAGACTTAGGCTAATTGCATGTGAAAATTGAGTTAAAAATCCAGGCAGTCTTATTCACTGCTGTTGAGATTGTAAAATGCTACAACCACCATGGAAGGCAGTCTGATGCTTCCTCAAAAAGTTGGAAATAGAATTCCATTTGACCCAACAATACCACTACTAGGAATACATCCTAAAGAAATCAGAGCTGCCACCCAAACAGATATATGCACATTCATGTTTATTGCTGTGTTGTTCACAATAGCAAAGAGGTGGAAGCAGCCCAAGGCCCCATCAGTAAACAAAAGGATAGAAAAACTGGTACATTCACGTAGTGGAATTTTACACAGCATTGAAAGCAATGAACTTGTAAAACACTACACAAAATAGGTGAGCCTGGAAGACTGTATATCGAGTGAAATATTTCAGTCACGAAAGGATAAGTCCTGCATAACACAGCTATAATAAAATGGGACTGCCATGGCAGGGTTGGGAAGAATAGGAAAAGAATGCATAGATAATGAATTACTGCATTGGAACAGATGAGGGCAAGGACTGTCTGAAAGGAGTTCCATGTATGATAATAATCTGGACACAAGGTGTGTTGTAAAATGGACTGGAGGGGAAAGGGGGGGAAATGTGCAAAACTCACCACCCCAAAATAGAAATATATGCACACCCCAGGCATTGACACAAAACTTTACAAAAACCCCCAAACACTTTGGAAAAGAACAACAAAAAAGACTGGCAATAAACGTAACCAGTGCTAGTTGTATGCACAAGAAACAATCCCAACTAATTGCCTTAAAAGTATTTTAGTAAGATGCCTAGTAATCACAGCCATTTATCAAAGGTTGATGATCTGAACCCAGTCAGTGACACTGAAGAAGAAGCAGGCCTGGTGATCTGCTTCAGAGAAAGTTACAATCAAGAAAACCCTGTGGGTAGAAGGGCGCACTGGTGGCCTAGTAGAAGAAGCTGCACTGCAATACCAGAGGTACGCGGTTTGAATCCACCAGATGCTCTGCTGGAGAAGGAGAGGCAGTCTCCGGTACCAGTCAGATCCAGTTTCACAGTACACCCGTAAAAAATTTAAAAAAAAGACAACCCTGTGGGTTGAAATTCTAATCTTTAATCCATGAGGGCTCCATAAGTTCCCACACGAGCCATGGCAACAGCAAGTTACAGTCTGTTTCAGTTTCACATTGCTAATACCTTATACAGCAGGCAGATGTTCCTCTCAGGTAAATGATGACACTTCTCTGATCAGACATATTGCTTTAATCCTCTCTCACCGGTTCTTTATTTCAGAGTCAAACGGAAGATAGTCCAAGCAGTAAAATGGATCTGTCTGTAGGTGTGTATCTCACCACTGGTAGGCATGGAATATGTTGCTGTTAATGATACCCTGTGTGAACCCTTGCTCGGTTCGATTTGCTGTAGGTGCCATTCAAAAATTATGTGTTGAGTGCTTGCTCTGTGGAAGGTACACAAACAGAGAGGTTGGAAATTCAGCTGCAAGAGCCAGTGAGTGATGGGTGTCAGGTCTGAACACATGAAGGGAAACTGAGCTCTTGTTCTGCAGCAGGGAGTGTCTGGGCCTCCTGGAGAGGTCAGTCTGGCTCCAGTCATCAGAGAAATCAGTCTCGGCATGGCCAGATCTTCCCATTTTTCAAAAGATGACTTTAAAATTAATCACACCAGGAAGAAAAGAAAGTGGCAGTATTCAATCTTGTGTTTAACACAAGGATAACTGACTTCCCAGGGCACTGAACGTGCCAATTTGAAAGAGCTGAGCTGAGAAAGGGCGTCTTTGCGTTTAGGAGATACTGCTGTACAGGGACACATCAACTCCTGGCTTTATTGAGCAAAGTCACTCCCTCTTTTGTCTTTTTATTCCCAATAAATATTTTTGAGAAGAGCCTTGATGACATGTAGCTTAGCTTGGTTAAATGATGGGGCAGACTGTGGGACAAAGATGTGGCCATCTGCTTGTGCATGGAGCAGCTCTGCTCTATCCGACAGTTACTTTGAGTTGGAACCCACTGGACGACAGTGAGATTGGGATTTTTATTTTACAATATTCCATACCCTCGTTTGACCATTTAGCAGATGGTAAAATAACAAAGAGACACAGGTTCTGCCACTGAGGGTATTTGAATGTATGAGCACATCAGTCTATAGTAGAATTTTCTTTAAGCCAGATTTTTACCAGATTAGCTGAAAAGCTGTAATCTAGTCTCTGGAAGACACATTGTAGGAGGTTTGCAGTGGACCAGGGAGGGTCCTCTGGACCAGCAAGAGCTCTGAGTGTCTCAGTCCTGCAGAGTAAACGAAGCTGCCCCGCACCCTGGGGGGGATAGTGAGGCCTCCCTCTTTACTGTAACAGAGGTAGTGATTTTTGGCATTTCTGTTCTCTTTGTGCTGTTTTTAGGGAGCCTTTCAGATAAAAAGTTTGACGTGGACAAGCGAGCAGTGAATCTCGGGGATTTTAATGATATCATGAGGAAGGATCGATCTGGGTTCCGTCCCCCTAATTCCAAAGACATGGGAACCACAGATAGCGGGCCTTATTTTGAGAAGGTGAGTTGAATCTTTCATTTCAGGTTATTAATTAGTGAGAACCACTTTGGTTCCCATTTGTCTTTGATAATTGATTCCAGGCTGAAGCATAGAATGACTGAACCACATTCCGTAATGAGCGAAACACACACATCACCTTCATTTAAAGGATGACATGCAGACATTTGATGTCATCAGGTGATGGGTCAGGAGCATCTGTGCTGAGAATAGGAGTGAAGAAGGGCTAAGCTTTGATGAATGCATGACTAGTAGGCAAAGAGTCTGACGTTTTACGCTGGAGTACGGGCACACTCAAAAGGTACAGGTACAATTCTAGAGAGCAGTGTTTTTGGAATTCTTTTTTTCTGCCGCTGTACAGCTACAAATTAAATTTTGGGTTTGATTTCAAATACCCCGTGTCTACAAAGCTATTCCCTTCTCGGTTTGAAAAGAAGGCCACAAATTTTATTCTTTTAGTTTTTCTAAGAGAACCCTTGCTTTATGCTTCCCTTTTCCTAGTAACATCCTCTTTGTTACAATGGCATGAGTATCAGATTCTCGGCTACCTGATTCCACGCTATAGTCAATACATACTGATTTTGTTGTTTAACATTCTAGTGGAGGAGAGAGATTATCCTTTGATTCAGAATCCCAGTGGTCCTGCTCTGGGACTCGGGAAAGGCATTCAAAACCAAAACTGTTAGATGCAGCACATTTTTTACTGTGCTCAGAGGCTGCCCGAGGTAGCAGCATTCATGGGAAGGTTGCCCTGGCTTCTGTCACTGTAGCCACCAAGTTCGATTAATTTGTTTTAGATGTATAAAAATAAGTGTTTGGCAGTTTTTCTTCCTGCAGTGGACAGAATGTGTTACTAATTTAGATGAAAAGAAAATTCTCTATCAAAGTTAGTGACAAATGGTGTGAGGAGGAGGAGGAGGTCCGAATTCTGTCCTCGTTGATTGCTAATCCGTCTAACTTTGTTTGTTTCTGGTGTTTCTCTCTTTTCCCTTCTTGCATTCTGTTGCTTCACTAACCAACACTCATTGTGATTGGCTAACAACTACTGCTTTTCAGCTGACTTTGCCTTTCTCCAATCAAGATGGGTGCCTTGGGGATGAGGCTCCCTGCTCTCCCTTCTCCCCTTCTCCCAGCTACAAGCTGTCTCCCTCTGGTTCCACACTACCCAACGTCAGCCTTGGAGCAATCGGCACAGGGCTCAACCCCCAAAACTTCGCTGCTAGACAAGTAAGAAGGCCTCTCAAATTTATGACTGCTTGGCTGTGGCCTTGCCTGGGCCCTGGTCTGCAGTTTATCACATCATTTGTCTGTCTTGGGAAATTTGTTGATTATTGAATGCACAGAATGATACTCAGTGTAGGGTTCAGATCCTATATTCCACAGAACCCATCTTCTTCCATGTTTCTCAACCTGGATTTTCTGTTAAATCTATTTCTTTTGTCTTCTCATTTTTTATCATTACGTCACACACTTAACTAACTTTGGAAAATGTTAAAGGTTAACTTTTTGATCTAATTTAGGAATGTATTTCCCACTTTTCATGTTTGATTGAATGACAAAGTCATACTTTTGAGCTTTTAAAATTTAATAAACCTGCTCATCCAAATGGCAAACTAGAAGGTTAAGCATTGGCGATTAGAGCATTCTTACGCACTGAAAATGACATGTATATCCAGAAGAAAATAACTTGCAGTTTACATAATGACATTTGGGGGAGAACAGGGAATATTGTAACATGGCGGTGTTTCATTAGACCTGGAACAGCTCCCTTCCTGGGGTCAGGCTTGGCAGTCCTCCAAGGCAGTGTTGTGCAAGAGAAACAGAATCGGTATGGCTGCTGGAGTGAGGGCTCCTCCATTTCCCAGCACAGAGGCGACACAGCAGCTTCTGTCTGTTGCACCACAGTTGTTCTGCTGTGGTATTTGCAGAGAAACAAAGGACTTGAAGCCACGATGCTTTTGTGACTGATTCCAAAGGAGACCATTGACTAGCCATGGTTTTATGACCACTTGCTCTGTGTCATGGCCTTCACCTCACCATCTCTTGGGAGACTTTTGAATTATTAGTTGAATCCGTCTGTGTCCCCATGAAGACTCACTCTGTATCAATTAAAGGATGATGGGAAAGAGCCCCTTTTTAATGCTAGCCTCTTTAGGGGATCCATATGTCTCTCATAGGTTCTCTAATGATGGCCAGAGCACGTTTAAAAAAAAAATCTCAGTGCATCCATGTGTTCACATGTTTCCACAACAGATGCAGATATTACATCTGTCTTACATAAACAGAGGAGATAGCCCTGTCAGTGCTGCTTGGCTTCTTTGTTTTGTGTTAAGGTACAGAAATATCAAAACCTCCCTTTGACTAGTGATGATTATAAACTTGTTTTCCAGGATCATATAACTAACCAGTGTAGTTGGTATACATTAACTTTAGTGTAGGAGACCAATGAAGTAAGGCCATTTTTCACTTTTTGACCTGTGGCTTGCTCCAGAGTTCATTGTTAACAAGCTCAGCAAGCATGGCCGATCCAAAAACAGCCATGACTTTCTCAGGCTGTTGTTACAGAGTCACCGTAATTTAAAAAGAAAATTTAAGCTTTTAGTATTCTAAATAAGAGAACATTTCAGTAAACTTGGTGATTTTGTTTTTTATTTAAATGCTTTTCTGAATTTAAGAGTTGGATTAAAACAAATCTCACCAATCTGTTCAGAGAAATAGATCTTTATTCATGCAGGCCTCAAATTCAACAAACAGTACAGCTTAGAAGCAGAGATCAGATTTACACACACACACACACACATACACATCTCACCCTTTTCCTAGTTTCCAAATAAAAGCCCCAAAATGACAGGGCTCACCTGCTTATCACTGAGACATCCTTGTGCAAGATAGCTGCATCTGAGCCATGGAAATGAACAGCTTGTAATGTCAGAATGCGGTATTAAAATACAGAGAAGGCATTTTTGTCTATTTCAAATAGATAAATAGATGGAGCAAGATAGATGGATTGAGTCTACTTACTGAGAATAAGAAAGTAGGACCTTATTTTATATATGTTTTTAAAAACTAGTTCTTTTAAATACTTATACTGTCACAAATTAGTCATGAATTCTACCCAGGACTTTAACAGAAACCCCATCATTCGAAAAGCAGTCTGTATATAGTTGAGACCTCGTAACAGAGCCATGGCTTTGCTACTGAAGTGTAATTGAGAAAGATGATAGCAGAATACTTCCTATTTTCCTGGGAATGAATAGTAGACAAACTGTTAGCCAGACCCCTACCATCCTGGAAAAGTGAGAGCTGAACATTTCACCTTAAAGTGGTGGCTTGATTAGTAAGACTGGAGAAGCAGAGATACTAGTGTATCTGAAATGAAAAGATTAGTTTGGGTTTTTCCCTCCATTTAAACAGTCCTCTGAGAAACATAAAATTTATGGTGGATCTTTGATTTTCTTTTATGAGATACACAGATTTTAATTGCCATTTCTATTTTATGTTCACAGTCACTTTTCTTTTCAGTGCTTTTTAAGTTCATTAATTTCCCTATAGCAATCTCTTAATGTTTTTTAATTTATTAAGCCATCACAATATCTTTATTGCTCTTAAACTTAATGATGGTATTAAATTTTTTTCTCTAAAATAACCCATGTTTCCAGAAACAAGAGGATAGTGGTGGCTTCAGAGTGTCCGCCCTTTGCACAGTGGTGTGGCTGTCTTCACTGAACACATTCAGTGGGATGCTCTGCAGCTCATGGAATTGCTAGGTTGCAAATGATGTGCTCATCCTACAGACCAGGGGCTTTATTGAGTTCTGGGAGTGCAAAGAGGGAAGTTATGAAACTGGTGATGGAGAATAACTCTAATATGGTTTGACAGTGGATACAGTGAGAGCTTTAAAGCATTTTAAGTATACTTGGGTGGACTCAGTTCATTTGAATGGGAAACACAGGAGATTGGGGGCAAGACTTTGAAGAAGCTGAGTGAACACGATGCAGAGAAGAACTTCAGTTAGAAGGTACACAGTGAGAAGCTGTTATGAAAGGTGTCTTTGCTGAGGGACTTTTCTCAGCTGGAAATAAGTCAGGAAGGAAAGGTCATGTAGCCCAGAGTGACTCCGAGCAGCTCCCTGATTATCCAGTGATTTGGTCCTCCAGGGAATTGAGCTTATTTCTGTCTAGACTCTGATAGTTGGACATTTGACTGAAGGGATGCAGGTGAGTAATACCTGTTTTGGTGTCCTTGTGATGATTTTCATTTTGTCCCATTTTTATCACTATGATTGACTATTGATTGGGGATTCCTGATTTAGCAAAGAAAAGGGGACAAGTGAACCCAGGACAGGGAAATGTATCTAGATCTAGAGTAGGGTCCTCAAGGGTCAAGGTTCACAACTGGATGGCGTTGATTTTGAGATGGAACTAATAACCAGTTCAGAGAAGTACTATAATAGCACCATATTTCCAGCTGATCTTGTTCCTACTCAGCTGCCTTTCAAAATGACTCCGATTATAAGGTTTGAGAATAAACGTGGTAAAATGAAGGGAGAAAAAGAGAGTGGTTGAAATAAATGTTCCTTTTATTTAAGCCACAAATAATAATTCAGTGCTTATTCTAACACTCGATCAGATTGAGTGCTTTCACTTTATTGAATACACCACAGAGTTTAATCTGCCATGATTGGATGGGAACCCCTTTCCTGAGCATTCCAGCATTGGGAACCCCTCAGTTAAAAAAGTCTGTGAGCACACTTTGGTTCCTCTGAGAACTAGGAACCCTGAGCTGGTTCTGATTTGCCTTTTTTAAAATGATGATGATATTATTAATGTTGTTAACAAAAGACCTAACTGTTGCTGTTGTGTTTACAGGGTGGCAATCATGGTTTGTTTGGAAATAGCACAGCACAATCGAGAGGTATGCACACACCAGTGCAACCACTAAATTCTTCTCCTAATCTCCGGGCGCAAGTGCCTCCCCAGTTTATTTCTCCCCAGGTAAGCAGATGATGTTGCTGTGATTCACAAATGAATGCTCCAACTGATGATTGTTGTTGTGAAGTGCTGTCAAGTCGTAAGAGACTAAATAGCGACCCTGTGAACGAAAGACCCGAACACTTGTATAACTTCCGTCATTTCTCCAGGTTCATACGGTTTCCAGAGGCAAGCTATTTTGGAAGTGGATGCCACTCCTGCTTCCAAACTTGTTTTAATTGGAGAGCTCCATCAAACACTGTCCACCATGGGTAACCATTATCGCATTTGACACATCAGGGTCACATTGTTTAGCATCACAGCAACCATGAGTTACCTCTGTACAGCAAATGGACAGACCAGTGCTATACCACTTAGAAGAATGTTTGACCAAAAACAATTAAAACCAGGCCTGAGGGCTGCGGATTATAGTCACCTGCCTTTAGCTTAGTAAGCATGACTTTCTTGTCCACTAGGTCAACTGGGCTCTCGTTGCTCTTGTTTTGAAGTGTCATCGAGTTGTAGGCAACTCATGGATGATTAACATTTGCTAATTGTCTAGTTTGTGGCCATAAAAAGAGTTACCCCTTTAATATATAAAGAACTCTGGTGGCACTGTGGTTAAGACATTTGACTTATAACATGGAGGTTGGCTGTTCAAACCTACCAGCTACTCCACAGGAAAAGGATATAGCAGCCCACCTCCCTAAAGATTTACAGCCTTTGGAAAGTGTATGGGACAGGACTGCTGTCAGTCAGAATGGACTCAATGGTACTAGTAAATCTAAAGTGTGAAAAGCTCAGGCCCCAAAACTGGGACTCTTAAATCCTTCTCCTTTTTATTAATTGTACCTTGCATTATAGATGTTTGCAAGAAAAAACATTATGATTAGTTGACTTTTAAATCTCCAAATTATTTTTCTAACACTGTAGTTTTTAAATTGTTGTTATTGTTATATGCCGTCAAGTCACTTGCAATTCATAGCAACCCTGTGTACAGTAGCCCTAAAACCTGCTCTATCTTGTGACAGCTATACTGTCTCTAACACACCTACCCTTGTTTCCCCAGTCACTGAATCAATCCATTTCATCAGTGGTCTTCCTCCCTTTCTCTGTCCTTCCACCCTTCCAAACATGATGGCCTTCTCCAAGGACTCGTCCCTCCTTGCATCATACCCAAAGTATGTCAGACGAAGTCTCAGAATCCTTCCTCCAAGGAGCAGCCTGACTTCACCCTCTCTAGAACAAACCTATTTGTTCTCCTGGCAGTCCAATGTATATTCAAAACTCTTCTCCAGCCCCACAGCTCAAAGACATCAATTCTCTATCATCCCTAGTCATTGTCCAGCTCTGTGATGCATAGCAAGCAATTGCAAAGACTGTGGCCTGGATCAGATGCACCTTAGTCTCCAGACTGACATTGTTGCTCTTCAGTACTCTGGAGAGTTCCCTGACAGCTGAGTTTCCCAGTGCAATTCATCTCTTGATTTCCTGGCTGCTGGTACCAAGAGTGTTGATTGTGGAGCCAAGCAAACTAAAGCTGTTAACAGTCACTTAAAATCCATTTTACAAAATATACTGTCACTTCAGCAGCACATACACTAAAATTGGAATGATACAGAGAAGATAGCATGGCCCCTGTTCAAGGACGACATGCAAAATATGATGTGTTGGCATTTAGAAGCTGCTTATTCTTCTGGACTCATCATCAGCTACCGAGTAGAATTGCCAGAATCTGGGTTACCTTGAGATGATGATGATGATGATGATGATGATGATAGGTGTGGTCAAGTCGAGTACGACTCATAGGTACTCCAAGAACCAAAGATCTGATCCCCGTTCTGTCCTGTGCCATCCTCACACTTCCTGACACACAAGAGCCCACTGCATCAGTCACTGTGTCAGTCCACCTGGTTGAGGGTCTTCCTCTCCTTCACTGACCCTCCATCTTTCCCAGCACCATATCCTTTTCCAAGGAATAACACATCCTAGCAACATGCTCAAAGTATGTGAAGCAAAGCCTCATCATTCTTTTTGTTGTTGTTGTTGTTGTTGTTTTATTAAATTTAAAGAAAGTTTATGAAGCTTAGGGTTTCCTTTTATTCATTGTTGCACTTTTCTCCCTCCTCACCCACCCCCTCATCATTCTTGCTTCCAAAGAGTACTCCACCTGCTCCCTCTCCAAGACATACCTGTTTAAGCTATGCTAAAATGCTAACTAGAGTGTGTAAGGAAAGTTCTAGGACTAATAAAGGGAAGAGACTTGACTTAAATCATATATGGCAGCTCTGGGTAGCTTCGGTTCATTAGCACAGAACCCCTTTCGGTCCAGTCCTTGGTAGGAAGAGTGCAATAAGTTGTTTTGGACAAAGATAGAGCCTATTGGTTCCGTGAGTAAGGGCTCAGGTGCCATCCAGGAGGTTAGTACTTACCCGCTTTTCTGTGGAGCACATGTGCGCTTCTCTGTTCCATAAAGGTGAACATTTTGGAAACCCTGTGGGGCAGTTCTGCTTTGTCCTGTAGGGTTGTTGTGTGTCAGAATTGACTAGAGACACTCATTGGCCATAACCACAGACTTGAGGAGCAGAATAGATGCTGAGAAGCCCCTGTAAGGATTCAGAATGTGAGTTAGTCTCCTTCGATGCGAGCAGGGGTAACAGCAGCAGTAATGAAGAGCCTGTGTTTGAGAGACAGAGTGCTACAGGCAAGGAGAGTGATTACAAGGGTCGTCCAGACAAGATGGTGGCAGGGCTCCAACCAGAGGGAGTCGTCCACTGTAGGGAGTTGTGCTGATTAACTCAACGGCTGCACCTCTGGAGGTTCAAATCCACCCACAGCTCCTCAGGAGAAAGATGGCAGACTCCTCCCGTGCAAATGTGAAGCCTCTTCAAACTCACTGGAGGATCAGCTGAGTGAGTGAGTGAGTGAGGCGATCTTTGGTTTTGTTGGAGGCCTTGGGCTGTTCTCCAGACTCTTAGGCGATGGGTCAATAGCATTTATGGTTGACCAGTCCCTTCCTTTTTTGGCCACCATGTTGCTCATCAGGCTTTTGGGCATTTTGACTGGTTCTCTGTCTGCCTTTCCTCCATCTCCCTTGCAGGTTCCTCTTCACCTCCCCAACACGGCCTTGTCTCAGTCCTTGAGCCTCTTTTCCTCATCCTCTTCTCTTCAGTACTGGGCGAGCTCATCCAGTTAGTTGACTTGAAATAATGACAGTTTCAGCATTGTGTCTTTAGCCACATCTTCTCAGCCCTGCAGACTACTACTGAGCCCAGTAGGCATCTCAGGTTAACATGTCCAAAACAAAACTTCACATTCCCTCTTAAACCCCCTTCAGAACTGCAGTTATCCACTATGTCTGTGGTACTCCAATTCTGTGCTTAGGCCGTAGCCGTGAAACTAATCCTGTCTGCTCTCACCACCACAGTCCACATCCTCCCCTAAAAACATAAATCTAGAACTTGACCAAATCTTAGCGCCACCACTACCATAACCCTGACTATCCACCATTGCTTCCAGCCTCATTTGAGAGGCCTTCTGACTAGTCCCTACACTGCCTCCTCAGCAGTTGGCTTAACTGATTTAAAATTAAATAGCCAGCCAGAGTTAGTGAATGCCTTTTTTTCTAGTGCACATAAAGAATATTCAATCATCACAGAAAGTTCTGTTGGACAGGAGTGCTGTGATAAAACCAGAAGGTAGGCCATGTTACTTCTCTGCGTGGAATCTTCTCATTACTCTCTTCCTGAGACTGCAAAGCAAAATCTCTTTTGTGGTCTTTGAGGCTTAATACCCTGCCACTCTGCCATGTGCCCTGTTTTCTCCCAAAAACTTGGTCTTGGCACAGCACTACACTTCTGGAATCCTCTTCTGCATTGCTGCTGGACTTGACCCTGTTTCCTTCATGTCTCTGCTTGCATGTCACCATGTCTGAGTTTCCTGCCAGGCTCATTCTAGGTAACCACCATCATCACCACTGCTACTCTCCATCCCTTCCCAGCTGTTGTCTTCCTGGGTGCACTTGCTGATAGTGTGTTTCCCCTGCCCTCCTCACAGTGGCCCGTGCAGTCCTGTCCTTACTCAATGCTGTATTGTCAGCTCCTAGGACTGGGGATGGAATATGAATATGTTTTCTACTTATAAATACCTGCCACGTCATAGGAAGATGCTCATCTGAAGGAAATTGCAATTAGAGACTTAGCTGTCACAAATCCCTGTTTGACCAAAACTTTTATATGCACTGCTTAGAAAAATACTGTGGTGTTTTCCATTTTTGAAATGTACTTAGCAAAATGCAGTTAACATTTGTTTCGTGTATAACTAATGTACGATGAGGCAGGATATTAAGCAGTGCAATCTTGAGGGGTTTTTTTCCTTGACATTTTCATAGTATTTTAAATAAAAGCTCTAAAAAAATGACCTAAAAATAAAGATGTTGAGGAGCTCTTAAGTCAATAACAACAAAAAAAGTACAAACACTAGATTAAGCCACAGTAAAAGTTTCAATAGTGGAGAGAAATTCTTCTAGAAACCTCCCAGCCAGATGCAGCCACACTTCCTCCATTCCGTGTCTGGTCGGGTACAGACACGCTTGTCACACAGTTGGATTCCTGCTCACTCGGTCCTGCTGCTTGTTTCACATTTTGCCGTGTTTCTGTTACTACATGGTTTTCCTGTTGACTGTTCCTAGTGATGACATAATGCTTTGCCAGATGGATGTACCTGGATTTATTTAAACACTCCCTCCCTTGAGTCGTGGTATTATTTCTAATTCTCCACTGTTAGAAATAGTGCTGCAAAGAAGTCCTATATGCAAATCTTCACCCACATTATTTCTAAGTGTAAATCATCAGAGTGAAATTTTTAGGTCAGAGTGCAGTAACATTTAGAAGCTCTTTGTATCAATTATTGAATATTATGCCCTTTTTTACCACTTTATTAGAACAGTCCTTTTTAAATTATCCAGTAAAGAAGGTAAACCCAGGATTTTGTTATTCTTTGCTACTCTGTATTGAATAGTTTCACACACTTGTTGTCCCATTGACATGTATATGAAGTGGTTCACTGTTACTGTTTGGTGCTGCTGAGTCATCAACTCTGTAAACAGCAGATCTGACCTTGCCCCGTCCTGAGCCATCCGTATGATTTCTGTCCTGAACCATCCGTATGATTTCTGTCCTGAACCATCCGTATGATTTCTGTCATGCTCAAGTCCGTTACAATGATCACTATGCCAGTCTTTGTTGTTGAAAGTTTCTCTTTCTCCAACCCACCTCCTTGCCCAGCATGCCGTCTCTCTGCCAGGAAATATGCCCACGGTATGTCAGATGACGTTTCACTGTCTTTACCTCTGAGGAGGAGCTCTCTGGTTGCACTTCCTCCAAGACTGATTTGATTGTTCTTCTGATAGTTCCTGGGATACTCAGTACGCTTCTACACTACAATTCAAAGGCTTCAGTTCTTCTTTGGTCTTCCTTATTTATTATCCAACTTTCAGATGCATCGAAAGCCGTTAAAAATACCATGGATTAAATCAGGTACATCTTGGTCTTTAAACTGACATTCTTGTTCTTTAGAACTTTGGAGAGGTCTCTGCCAGCAGATTTTCCCAATTAAACGTATCTTTTGATTTCTTGGCTGCGGTTTTGGATCCAAATAAAAATTATGTCATTGAAAATAAGTCTTTTCTCTGTCTTTTCATGATATTCCCTGTTGGCCCAGAGGTGAGGATTTTTGTTTGCTTGATGTTGAGATGTAAATTATGCAGTACAGATTAATAAACACACAAGAAGATCTGAGATTAATTGCCTTCTGGGTAATCCACACCTGGGAGTGGTCAATATTTAAGTAAACATGGAAGACATTGACTTTTTTTTTTTTTTAAGATTTGTGTACAAATGTTCTGGCCTTGGGTTTCCAAGGATTACCTTTTGTCTCCTGCTTCTCAGATATTCACAAAGTCATGTTTTCTCGCAGACTTCTGTCTTACTTTTAAATTGCTCTCATTTTTTGTCTGATGCTTCAGGACTGCCGTTTTGATTCCAACAAGAGTTTACATTCTCCAGCCCAGCTGGAGATTGAAGGCTTTTTAAACCAGAATAATTAACTCCCTGCTATGGGGAGTGTGCATACCTGCGCTTTAATTACTCCGTGACCCAGCCAGGAACACTTGTTTGCCAGGAGCCGGGTGGTACTGCTCTCTGATCCTTCAGCAGTCTGAAGAAGGTCCTGCTAGACAGGAAGCCCTCATAAATGTGACCTTCAGAGTCTTTAAAATTGTCGTTTTTCTAGACATGTGAGATTGAAGTGTGAAAATAAAAATGCCTATGCTGATTTTCCTCTGCTTTTCATTATAGGCTTATTTCTTTTGCCTGCTTACTCTTTCCAAACAATAAGTTCATTCTGCCTGATTTCGTGCTTTACCTGGTAGACTCCTGCAGTGTATAGTATGCTCTGACATTTTAACGTGAGCATCTGAGATCTTCTCCGTGTTGCTTTGATAGTGATGATTCATCCAGTATCCCATGATGTTACCTCCTGAACGGCTGATTCTGGTTTCCAGCTTTCTGCTATTCTGAGCCATGTCAGGGAATGTTCTTACACTTATATCCAGGATCCATTTCTTTAGGATACAGTTGTGTCATGGACTTCTTTATCTTTATTTTGAACAGATTTTTATTTAGTGAATATGGAATATTAGGTCTAGTAATAGGGAGCTCTGATGGCCTAGTGTTACAAAGCTGTGTTGCAGTCCCAAAGGCTGGTGGTTTGAATCCACAGGCTGCACCACAGAAGGATGGGCAGTCTCCTCTCATACGACTTATTGCCTCTGAAAACCCACTGGAGTGTCAGTATGGATTAGTTCCGACTTGATGGAACCCAACAATAGCACTGGATTAGTGGTAAGGAGCTGCATTGCCACCGTGAAGGACCATGGTTTGAGTCCACGAGCAGCTCTGTAGGAGAGAGATGGGCAGTTTCCTCCCACGCGATTTACTGCCTCTGAAAACTCGCTAGAGGGTCAGCTATGGGTCGATTACTGAGGTAGCATGAACATGTAAGCCCTTAGCTGCTAATCAGAATGATATCCATGAGCGGTACCTTGGAGAAGGACCTGCTGATCTGTCTCCGAAAGGTAAAGACGGATGATAAGTATTTGGCGAGATACCATGAGCTTTGTTCAATACAACTTTCAAGCTAAAGTAAAAGGGAAGAGAATTTGTCAGAAAATAGTCTTTCATTTAGGAAGATCTGAGGGCAAAGTAAGCGGAGGAAATTTCCCAATTTGCATTGAATCATGGAGGCAGGCTTTAGAAAGGAAGGTGGAAAAATAGCCAATGACCTAGAACATGGCTGTGCAACCCAAATGGAACATGAGCCGGATTGAATGATTTTCCATTTTCTAGTAGCCATGTCAAAAGACCAGAAATGGGCGAAATTTTTAATAATATCAACAACCCGCGTTATCCAGATGACACAAACCTGCTTGCTAAAACTGAGGAGGACCTGAAGCACTTGCCACAGAAGACAAGGACTGCAGCCTTCAATACAGATTGAAGCTCAACATCAAGAAGACAAAGATTCTCACCACTGTACCAATTGGCAGCATCAGTATGGATGGTGAAGAGATTGAGATAGTTAACAGTTTTAGTTTGATTGCCTCCAAAGTCAAGACTCTTGGTACCAGCAGCCAGGAAATCAAGAGACGAATTGCATTGGGAAAGTCAGCTGTGAGGGACCTCTCAAGAGTACTGAAGAGCAGTGACATCAGGCTGGAGACTAAGGTGCACCTGATCCAGGCTATAGTCTTCGCAGTTACATGCTATGCATTGGAGAGTTGGAAAGTGACTAGGGATGTTAGAAAGAGAATTGATGCCTTTGAGCTGTGGTGCTGGAGAAGAGTGTTGAATATACCGTGGACTGCTAGGAGAACAAACAGGTTTGTTCTGGATAGGGTGAAGCTGGAATGCTCCTTTAGTCAAGGATTCTGAAGCTTCATCTGACATATTTTGGGCATGTTGCAAGGAGGGACCAGTCCTTGGAGAGGGACGCCATGTTTGGGAGAGTGAAGGGACGGCACAGGAGAGGAAGACCTTCAATGAGATGGACCGATTCTGTGATTGGCGTGGTGGGAGTGAGTGTGTCGGAGATGGCAAGGTTGGTACAGAATAGAGCAGCATTTAGGGTTCTTGTACATAGGGTCTCTATGAGTCAAAAGTGACTCAACAGCACATAACAACAACATGCTACTGTTGCGCATGTGGCCAGGAGAGACCGATCCTTGGAGAAGGACATCATGCTCAGAAGGGTGAAGGGGGCAGCACAAGAGAGGAAGACCCCAGATGAGATGAGTTGGTACAGTGACTGGGGCAATGAGAATTGGTGTGTCAGAATTAGTTATAATGGCTCAGGACAGGGCAGGCTTCTTAACTGCTGTATGTAGGGGTTGCTGTGGATCACAGGTGACTGAAGAGCACAAAATGGCAACAGCAGTCCATTCTATCCAAAACATTATTGTTTCAGTATGTAGTTGATTTTTTTTAATTCTTCATGAAATTTTTAGTACCTTAAAAAAAAAACCCCAACAACCAACCAAGTCTGACATGTGTACTTAGAACATAACTTTGTTTAGACTAACCACATATCCAGGACTCAGTAGCCATGTAGAGGACCACACAGGCGTAAATTGCTGTATGAAGTAGATCTTGTATTGGTTTCCTAAGGGGGCTACATCAGAGACCACACGCACTTGGCTTAAAACAACACAGAAGTACTCTCACGTGTCTGGAGGCTTGTTGTTGTACACGGCAGTACTTGTGCCCCAGAAGGAAGCACTGCCCGATCCTGTGCTTCTCCTCGGTGGTGGGGTGTGTGAGCCCTGGTTAAGGCCCCTGTCCTGGTCCATCTCGTCAACTCTCCGCTTGACCAGTCGTGCTCTCTCTGCTCTAGCTCATCACGTATTCAGAGGATGAGACGGTCTCACTTTCATGGAGCTTCAGGCCAGACTTCTTCCAAGTTCCTGCTGTTAACAGTCCATAGTATATCAATTCTTTTTCGCTAACACACCATCATTCAGATGCGTCATTTCTTCATTATTTATTGTCTGGGTCTTCTCTGCCTATGAAGTTGAAATGGCTTGCTCTTGCCGGGCACACCTTTGTCCTTACTGTGACATCTTCAATTTTTTGGCTCTTTAAAGAAGTCTTTTGCATCGTATTTGCCTGATGCAATCCATCTCGATTTTTTTACTTCTCCTTCCATGTGTATTGATTGTGAATCCTAGTAAAATGAAACTGCTGGCAATTTTCATTTTCTGTTTGTCATGATTGCTTAATGATCCGATTGTAAGGATTTTTGGCTTTTTGAGTTTTAAACATACCATGGACTGTTAAGAGAACTAACAGGTCTTTCCTGGAGAGGGTTAAACCAGGCTGCTCTTTGGAGGCAAGAATTTTGAGAGTCCATCTCACATACTTTGGGCATGTAGCCAGGAGGGAACAGTCTATCAAGATGGCAGGGTCAAGGGACCATGTAGGAGAGGAAGATCATGAATGAGTTGGACTGACACAGTAACTGAGGTAATGAGGGTAGAGGTGTCAGAGACGGTGAGGTTGACTCGGGATAGAGCAGGATTCTGAGCTCTTGTACATAGGACTGCGATGATTTGCACATAGCAACAACAATTCCTACTGAGTTACTGGCTGGGAGAAGGGTAGGCATTCTCCTCCCATGAGATTAACTGCCTCTGAACACCCACCAGAGAGTCATGTTCCGACTCAATGTTAAACAACAACAGTTTATACTGATGGGTATAATGTAACCAGGGTGCCCCTTAGAGGCAAGCATAGTGAAACTTTGTGTCACAGGCTTTGTACATGCCATCACGAGGGACTAGTCCTTGGAAAAAGGCATCCTGCTGGGAAGGGTAGAGGGTCGGCACAAAAGAGCAAACTCAAGGAAATGAATTGACAGTGATTGTGAACAATGGGCTCACACCTGGCAGAGACCATGAAGATGGCACGGGATAGGGCAGAATTCAGATTTCTTAATCAGAGTCGCTCGACAGCACCTAACAACAGCAACACTTGTACTAAAAGCTGTAGTCTTTGTTCATCGTCAGTAAATGCTAAAACTTCTTTTGTCAAGGAAGGCTGTGGGCTCTATAAATCTACAGATCATTGATGAGTCTCAAATCCTGTTGCTGTATTCTTCTTATAGTCCAGCTTCTCAGATTATTTGCCCAGTACAGAATGAATAAGTATAGTGAGAAGCTACTACCCTGATCTACCCCCTTTTGATGACTTGAAATCACTCAGAGTCTTATTCTGTTCAGCAACTGCATCATGGTTTATGTGTGGCTCCTGTATGGGCACAATTGTATTGGCTGGACTGCTCCTACAGGCTGTGGGAGAGAATCTCTTCTATGCCAGTCTCCTGGCTTCTAGTGTCTGCTGACAATCCTTGGTGCCCTTTGGCTTGTGGACACATTGCTCTCATCTCTGCCTCCCTATACATAGCTTTCTCTGTACTGTGTCCAAAATGTCCATTCTTAAAAGAATGGACACCAGTTGTTGGATTAGGCCCCCTGCCAATGCACTGTGATCTCAGTTTGGTTGTACCTGGTCCTATTCTGAGGTTCTAGATGGGTGCCATGAATTTTGTAGGGATGTGCATCAACCTAGTACAGTTACAAAATCAAGTAAGTTAAGATTCATATGTTACTGGTACAGTTTTATGAGCCATTGAGTTGTAATTTGAAAAGACTGGCTAAGAGTATGCTGTTACAAACATGGGATATATCCTTCCCCAAGCCTTTATTACAATGGGGATAGAATATTAACTACTTAGGAGACACTGAGTTAATTCACACTGGTGATTTTGTGGCTGAAACAGAAAGAGAGGTGAAGAGGAGTCGTGTTGAAGGAAGTTGTAGAGGGATGTCCTTCATGGTAGCCATAAAGCTGGGGCAGAGGCAAAGCACACAGAGGGGCGTTCTCCCCCTCTACAGAAGTGCTAGGGGGCAGACTTTCACGTTCTCACACACTTGATGTTATACTTGTTGGTAATAAGGAGCACCTCTTCCTGGGTAGAGAGGAAGCAGTTGGACGAGGTATCACATTAAACCAAAACACTTCCTAACAGTGTTAGAAATGATCGATGGTGTGAAAGTATCCAGAATCTTCAAAGAAAATCAACTGTGAGTCCACCTATAGGGAATCTGAACTTAGATGTTTCTAGATAGGAACATAATCACAGAAAAAGCTAGACATGCTCTTGAGAATGAACCACAACACTGCCTCAGAAATGAGAAACTGAAGAATTAGAAGCGTTAGCACCTCAGCACGGGAGCTGTGGTGACACGGTGGCTCGGCTGCACCCTGAAGACATGCAGTTCACACCCACTGGCCACGCTGGGGGAGTGTCGTGTGACGTTCCACGTCCATAAGGGTTTATGCCCTTGAAGCCCAACTGGGCAGTTAGGACAAGCTCTGTCCTCTCGGGTCACCTGACTCAGAATTGACTTGATGGTAATGGGTTTGGGTTGGGTTTGGCTGTGATGACCTAGAGAGATGCTTCCTGAAGATCTTGGTTAAGAAAGCATATTTCTTTAGAGAAAAAAATACTTTTTAAAAAACCTAGCAAGAAGGGGTACAAAAGCAATGAGAATGACACTAAGATTAGAGTTGAGTCGTGGGATTTTAACAGGAAAAAAAGCTGGAACTTGCAAAAATGAAGCCAATTTTAAGGAGCCCTGGAGTTGTGTTCTGTGTAGGCTGGGGACTGGGAAAGGAACCACTCCTGTGGCCTAATTGTCATGTAGAGTCGTCGCCAGTCATAAATGAGAAAGAAGTGTTTGTCCCACCAAAAATGTGAGAAGAAAATGGCAGAAATTCAGAGACATTTTGAAAGGAGATAGAATGAAATTTTCCCAAAACTAATGATGCTGATGCCAATTTTAGGCAAGATTCTACATTTGATAACTTTTGAGCACCTACAACAGCAGTCAGTATTCACAGTTTGTGACATGTTTCACCTTGACTTGTTTCTTTCATTGATTGTTAGAAATATTATCTTCGTCGTCGTTAGGTGCCATTGAGTCAGTTAGGTAAGAACTGTAGCTTAATTGCAATAGACCATTTAATAATCTGCATCATTGTTTGGAATAAGAGGATAATAAAGGCTAAATGCTAAGATAATTGAATAAATTAGTTAATTATTGACTCTTGAGTTTATAAGGAGATTTTCATTGGCCTACTACTAGATTATTCTTGGTTATGTCAAGGTCAGTATTCCACTGATGTCCAGATGAGGGAATACAAGCGGATAGTAAATGGACTGTTGTTGTTGTTGCTGTTGTTATGTACTTTCGAGTCATCTGCGACTCACAGTAACCCTGTGTTCAGCAGCCCTAAACCCTGCACTATCTTGTGCCAATCTCATTGCCAATCTACCCCTATTACCCCAGTCACTGAATCAGTCCATCTCATCGAGGAAATAATAGGATCATAGACATTCATGATGAGCTAACTGTTTAATAAATTGAAATATTATAGAGCCATCTACTTAGGAAGTATTTCTTGAGCATCTGCTATGTGTTACCAAAAACAAAGGCAAAATCTTAAACTTTGATAAATTATGAATTTTTTTTTTAGATCAGCTGCTGAAATATTCCATAGGGAAGAAAATCTTAGTATTACGGATTTTATTTGATAGTGTGTTAAGTACATACATTAGGAGCTGGAATGTGATTGATCACCAGAGAAACAGGTCTTAGTCATTGTTAATAAAAACATGACTTTTAGGGAGCTTTAGTGGCCTAAAGGCAAGAAGCTGTGCTGCAATCACGAAGGTACACAGTTCAAATCCACCAGATGTTTCATTGGAGGAGGAGGGACAGTCTCCTCATGTGCCAGTTGGATTCAGCTCGATGGTTCACAGTAACAAAGAAAGCGGGGTGGAAAGTTACTTTAACCAGAAAAGTAGTCATAGTCCAGGGCCTTGGGCTACTCTGTTCTGAGCTTTATGTCAGGAATGTGAATGAGATAAGAGAGAGAGCGGTCGTGCATAGCCTGAAGATGCGATGCAAGGGAACTGCAGCCTTCATCTGCAGACATTTGAAGCGCCATCCTGTGGAATAATAATGGTTTATTGGGTGCATTTCTAAGCATTTAGTGTAAAATCCTCAGTCAGCCTTCTGAAGTTAATATTATTCTAATTTTAACATGGGAACATTGAGACTGGGGAAGATTAAATAGCTTGCCCCAGGTTACAGAGCTTAGAAACAGCAGAGCTGGCTGGGATATAAACCCAGGCAGTCTGACTCTAGAGCAAACCTCTTAAACCATGTCTTGTTTGCAGTGCACTGAGAAGGGAGTTAATCCATCTCCAGCGCCCCAAGGGGAATCCAGTGGGTGAAAGGACAGGGGAGGTCTCATTTCCGCTAAAAAAAAAAATTACTAATGAACAGTTCAGAGAATGGGAGCGCCTGCTCGCCTCATGAGAGCCGATTCCCACAGCCTCACCCAGCTTCATCCTGACACCAGGGCGTGAAGGGACAGTAAGCTGAAGCGGACTCCTGCCTTCAGGCTCTCTGAGATTGTATTCAATAGAAGTCGGTACTTGAAACTTCAGTGTGCTGATTTACAACTTAATTTATTTTTATCTTCATTATTTTCAGTAGTTTCTTTTAAGCATCAGCTTTATCCAGTTCCCTGTATTTTGTTTTCTAACTCCCTCTCACTGATAATTCCTCAGATAGACAAAAGCTATCCTTTCACCAGAAAGTTGTTTTCGCTCACATGTTTTGATTATATAATTGGCCATTCTAATGGTGGGGAAAGTGGCAAGTCTAAAGGAGAGTGCAATGAGTTCCCCAGTCTCACTCCTGAGAGATGATCATGGTTAATAATTTGGGATGCTTTCCCTCAAGGGTGTAATAGTGTGCATCAGTATTTTTCAGGAGAAAGTTGACAGCACTGGCTTGAGATTGAGTCAGATTCTTTTCACAGGGAAATTCGCTGGTTTGTTGTTAACATTGATCTTTGTGTGTATGTGTCTAGGTTTCTGCCTCAATGCTCAAGCAGTTTCCCAACAGTGGCCTGAGTCCAGGTCTTTTCAACGTGGGGCTCCAGTTATCTCCTCAACAAATTGCCATGCTGAGCCAGCTTCCACAGATTCCCCAGTTTCAATTGGTAAGTGACAGATTTTCCTCCTGTGGATTAAAAGTGATTTGTGGATTTCTCTTGCTTTAATGTTGATTTATCTGTGCCTGTTTTTATGGTTATTGGTTACCAGTTCCTACTTTTGTACAAGCAAGAAGGTATAAACTTTTGATAGAGAAGAACCCTGGTGGGGCAGTAATTAGGCACTCAACTGGTAACCAAAAGGTTGGTAGTCTGAACCCACCCAGGATCTCCTCAGGAGAAAGGCCTGGTGTGATTTACTTCCGTAAAGATGATAGCCCAGAAAATGCCATGGTGCGATTCCGTTGTCACTCCACAGCACCTGTCAGCAATAAGATTGGTGGGCCGGCCCACCTGGACGTCAGGCTTAGGAGCCCTGGTCTCCTCTCGTGTTTTGTAGGCATGTCAGCTTCTCTTGCAACAGCAGCAACAGCAGCAGTTGTTGCAGAACCAGAGAAAGATTTCTCAAGCTGTGCGGCAGCAGCAAGAGCAGCAGGTACGTGCCTTCTCGTCAGTGGCAGGTGTGGGGCTGCTGTAAGCAGTTTGCGCTCAGCTACTAACCAGAGCTCTGGTGGCTTGGTGGTAAGATGTCTGCCAGCCTTTCAAAAGGCACACGGTTTGAATCCACCAACTGCTCTGCAGGAGGAAGATGGGTCGGTTTCGGAGTGATGCGCTCCCTCCGAAGACCTTCTAGAGGGTCAACTAGGAGTGAGTTCTGACTCAACAATACATGGCAACAACAGCTAGCCAGAAGGTTAGCAGTTCAGGTCCACCACCAGCACTATAGAAGAAAGGAATAGTGATCTTGTTCCCTAACATTGCAGCCGTTGGAAACTCTGTGGAGCTCAGTTCTGCTCACACATACTGGGGTTGCCAGGAGTCAGTCCATTCATGACATGGAAATAGAGGATCCCTCTGGGTGGCTTGGTTGAACCTTCAGTGTGTCTCAGTTTAACCTCAGTGCTAGCAGACATGCATGCAGCCTTTGCCTGTGGTGTTCAGGATCTGACAGGCTCATCGGTGTTGTGTTTTCCCCTGGCTGTCTCCCTGGGCATCCTCCTGAACCGGCCCCTCGCCCCACAGCTTGCGCGAATGGTGAGCGCCCTCCAGCAGCAGCAGCAGCAGCAGCAGCAGAGGCAGCCTAGCATGAAGCATTCACCATCTCATCCCGTTGGGCCCAAGCCACATCTGGACAACATGGTACCCAACGCTCTGAATGTGGGGCTCCCAGACCTTCAAACCAAAGGGCCAATACCTGGATATGGTTCTGGTAAGTTCTTGGTTATGAAAACCATCGCTTTTCTTTTATAACTTAACTATCATGTTCTAGGGAGCTCTGGTGGCCCTGCTTTCGGAGTTCTAATGACCTTCCACCTGCCATGACCACATGTGCGAATGAGCAAAGACTTCAAGGAGTACTGTTGAGCTGTTAACTGAAAGGTTGGTGGTTCAAATCCACCAACCATTCCAAGGAAGAAAGGTGGCGGTCTTCTCCTGTGAAGATTTACAGCCTCAGACCCTGCTGGAGGGTTGCTGTGAGTTGGAACCTAGTTGATAGCCTGAGGGGTTTGCTTGTCGTGTTCTAGTCTCATGCTAGAGGTTGGACTTAAATTTTACTGCAGACAGATGGATTTTCACATCCCTGTTTTACAGATGAGAGGTTGGCTGATTTTCTAATGCTCACTGAACAATTGATAAATGGCAGAGTGAGGACTCCAGTCTCTGCCTCCAGAGCAGTCCTCCTCCATTATAGCATGCGTGCACCGTTCTGCTGCCACCAGGCGTTTCTGGAAGCCAGGTGAAATGTTGGTAAATGAGTGCTACACGTGCCTGAGATTCCAGTCTGTTAAAACCTGTACATGGGGAAGTGTGTCGTTCAGCTGGTCAGAGTGGCTTCTCCTGGCTGGGGGGCAGAGGGAGTGAGGTACTAAAATTACAGGGCAACTGATGAGTTCATCTGATATTAGTATTTCATCTGACTTAAAAAGAATTAGCAGAAGTAAGGTTATACCTTTGACATTCATCAAGACTCTTTTGGCAAGCAAATCATACCTCTTTCAGAACTGGGGGACATGTTGTGAGCGGAATTTCATCGTGGAGACAACAAGGATTTAAATTAGTAAGACGCCACGTGCCACACAGCAGGTTTCTTTTCAAACTGACATTGATATTTTAAGTAAATACAGTCGAATATCTGTGCAAACTGGAAAATGAACATCAAAAACACTTGAAATCATTCTCCAAGGTGATGAAGCAACCTTGACCCAGTGACCCTGCTCCCTGGGTTCTGTCTAGTTCAGTGACCTTCCATCTGGGACACCACCAGCAGGTTGAGCAGAGGCTTCCAGACATTGGCCAGCTTGGGTAGGTCTAAGGGATTCATTTCCAGATACTTGGCTTCTGCCAAGTGTGTTCTCCCTTGAAAATGACCTGCCTGAAGAGAATGAGTAGACAGTGAATACTGGACTGGATTAGAGGACGGAAAGATCAACTTGAAATGAATGGATAATTGGACAATATACATATTGCAATTAACAGTCTGGAACAGGACTGCATGTCTGATTGAACGGACGACAAGGAGAAGGAGGATGGGGAGAGGAAGGAACGTATAAGGCAAGGTTTATCCACAGATAGAAACAGTTGCAGAGGGTTGACATGCAGGAATGGGTGGAAAATGAGAGGCAGCAGAGATTAGCAAATGAAGGAGTGAGGTGGAGGGAAAGGGAGAGGGCAAAAGGGAATTGGCATTGTATGGTTCTGGTGGTGAGTCATATACCCATGGGTATCTGAGGCCGTTGGAAATAATGGAATTAGACAGTTGTGATTATTGTTATAAAATGAAGCATATACAAGTGACTGAATGAAAATCCTTTTTAGAAAAAGTGTCTTACCTGAGAGAGCACTTTTAATCCACATGACAGAGAAGGGCAGGCTCCTCACCCAGCCTGCTGCGCCCTTGGTAAAGAACAGAAGCCCCCTGTGAGGAGGAAGCCTTTGTCAGTGATCAACAAAAGGGCTGTTACCCAGGGCTCCACCTAGGTAATAGCTTTCTAGGGCATTAGTGATGAGGAGATTTGGCATCAGGATTAGAAGGAGACTCATCAACAACCTACAGTATGTAGATAACACAACCTTGCTTACTGAAACTGAGAGGGACCAGAGACATTTGATGGAGGTCAAGGACTGCACCTTTCAATATTGATTGAAGCTCAACATCAAAAAATCAAAGATGGTCATCACTGGGCCAGTTGGCAGCATCATGATAGTGAAGAGATTGAAATTGTTAACAGCTTCAGTTTGCTTGGCTCCACAATCAACACTCTTGCAACCAGCATCCAGGAAATCAAAAGACAAATTACTTTTGGAAAGTCTCCTGTCACCAGAGAACCTAGGACAATCTAGAGACTGAAGTGCACCTGATCTAGACCATGGTCTTCACAATTACTTGCTATACATCAGAAAACTGGATAATGACTAAGAATGATAGAAGGAAAATTGATACCTTTCCATTGTGGTGTTGGAGAAGAGTATTGAACATAGCATGGACTGCTAGGAAAACAAACAGGTTCATCCTGGAGAGGGTGGAACCAGGCTACTCCTGGGAGGCAAGGATTTTTAGGCTCCATCTGACATACTTTGGGCATGTTGCAAGGAGGGACAAGTCCTTAGAGAGGAACATCATACTTGGAAAGATAGTGGGACAGAGAAAGAGAGGAAGATCTTTGATGAGATGGATTAATTCCGTGACTGGGGAAAAGGGGGTAAGTGCTTTAGAGACGATGAGGTTGGCACAAGATAGAGCAGGATTCAGAGCTGTTGAATGTAGCATCTCTATGAATTGTATAGCCCTGGTGTGTCCACTTGCCGTTACAGTGGTAACGTGTTTGCTGCAAAGCTGAACACTGTGACATTAATGTATCAGATGCAATAATGGTTACCCGTGGCAGACAGTGTTTGGTGGAGCTCCGCGATTAAAACAATCTTGGATGCAGGAGTGGCATCCACTTCTTCTTAATAGCTTGCCTTCGGAAACTCATGAATCTGGAGAGAGCATGAAAGTCACACAAGTGTTTAGAACTTTCTTTCATAGAGTCGCTATGAGTCCCTTATGACTCGACAGCACATAACAACATGTAATAACATAACAGGATAATTGTGCCTCTACTTCCCAGTTTCTCAGGGTGCTTAGTTCTGGAGATGAAGCTGAGTCAGTACAAAGAAAGAATGTTTGAAAACGGAAACTGTTCTTTCTGCTCTTCCCAGCACTTATTATCCCCTAGGACATGTCATTAGCCAGGAGAAAAAACACTTTGAGTGTGGATACATCCCAGACACAGGCCTGTTTACTAGAAACGTGTCGCCACATGAGGCTGGGAGACCTTTATGGACATGTTTTAGTTCACATCGGTGGTCACAACCCCAAATCACATGACATGCTTCCTCCGGTGGCAGTCAGGTAACTCTCCAATGTTCAGTACAATCTGCCTCTCAGTCAAAGAGGAAACTGGTGATGGTGTGTGAGCCCTCCCTGTCTGGGGGTTTGGCAAAGCTCCTTGGGGAAACGCAGCAGCTGATGTTCCCGGACCTCAGTGGTGGATCCATCGGAACTGAGTTTGTGCAGCTTAAATACTGTAGCTTTATATGGAACTTGCTGTCTGTCTGCTGGGACCTTAGCTGTACTGTGGATTTGAGCACCTTCAAGAATTCTCCATGTGATCTGGGCTGCTTCACAGATTGACTGCATGAGAGTGAGGCCCTCAGCACACGCCCCCAGAATAGCCTCAGTAACTGTCTGTCCAGCCAGCCATCAGCGACTCCATGCCACAGTGAATCAGGAGCCAGCACTGTCCCTGCTACACTGGACTGTGTTTACGGAGGGGCCTGGCCAAATGAAGGGGTATGTCCACCTCGCCTTTGTGTTGGAATACCGTGGAAGAGTTACAAGAGATTATCAAAGAAGTCATTCCAGAGAAGCAGTTCCCTAAAGAGAAGACTCTCGAGTCCTCTGCTCACGCTTGATCCCAACATGTGTGATGCCCCCTGTGGACCCGTAAAGGAGTGGTGCCAGTGTTTCTCCTTTCCTTATCTAAGGAATTGCCAGAGGACCCGAGGACCAACATAGTACAGATAACTAACTATTCACTCATTCTTACAGAATAAGCAAACTGTGGAGACTAGAAATGTGTTAGAGTTTAGCAGAATGTACAGTTCCCACAATGTCCTATTAGAGTAACAGTTGTATTTCTCATTATTGATTCTTACTCATTCCAGTAGAGAGCTTTGTTAACCTGGTGATAAGGAGTTAATGCTGCCAGTCCAAAGACAGTTCAGATCCACTAGCTGCTCCATGAGAGAAAAATGGGCAGTCTTCTCCAGTAATGTTCTGACTTGATGGCATGTCAACTCCTTGTAAAGGGCGAGGTGATCAGAGTTCAGGATGCACATATGTACTGCAGAAATTGTTACCGTTGTCTTATTTATTAATAAGTAGCTCACAGATTTAACATTATTCCAAGCTAAGTAAGTAACTCATTGGCATCCTGTTTCACCAACTCATAGTTAAGCCTCCAGCAAGTTTTCAGAGACTAAATCTCCTAGGAGATCTGCCCGTCTTTCTCCCAAGGAGCAGCTGGTGGAACTAAACTGCCTGCCTTGGGCTTGGCCACGCAGCTCCTTACCCACTAGGCCACCAGAGCTCCCTCCAAGCTAAGTAGCAATAGCATATTGATTTATTTTTACTTTTGTAATTTATTAAACAATGAATAAACTCCTTCTGTTAACATCCTTTCCCTATTAGTTCCATATTTATAGTCTGCCTCGTAAAGTTCATATTGTAATTTTTTCAGTTCTTATCAATTACTATATTTATTTGAATTGCAGAATTTATGAGTCAAAAGCAAGTCTGATTTTGCCTGTATTAAGAATGTGCTAAACTGCAACTCTAAAATTTTTGAAAAATATATTTAAAGCATAAGAAGAGATCAAAATTTTTTTAAAAATACATTACAATGGTGTAATAAACCATAATTTTTTGAGGTCTATCCCGATGGGGCTTTGCCTGTAGGCTCACATTGTTGGAAACACCTCATAGAGCAACTGTGTGGTTTTGCTTTACTCACAGAAATATTTATTGTATCTGTGAGAAGAAACTACAATACAGATAATTTTTGGAAGTATCTGTGGTCTATCTAATAATTAGATTTTGGTTTTTTAAAAATTTTAAAAATTCTTCTAATGCTGAGTAGTATATCAAGCTATAAAAGACACCTCTAAATGGCAAATAATAAAACACAGGTAGACATTCTTCTGGTATTCTTTCTTTTCAGTCAGGGTCCATCTGACATCAGCAATGATGTCCCTGGTGCCACAACCTCTTTTAAATTCTGCTTAAACTTCTGGCAATTCCGTCTATGTATTTACTGTTCCAGCCACTTTTTAACCATCTTCAGCAGTATTTTGCTTGCATGTGATATTGAGCAAATCATATAATTTACATCAAGATGGATGAAGAGGAGATTGAAACTGTTAACAACTTCATCTTGCTTGGATCCACAAATAATACCCTTGATACCAGCAGTCAGGAAATATGGAGATGAACTGGGAAAATCTGCAGTTAAGGACCTTTCCAAATTATTGAGGAGTAATGATGTCAGTTTGAGGACTAAGGTGCCTCTGATTCAGGCCATAGCCTTTCTGATCACTTGCTATACACCAGAGAGCTATACGGTGAATAAGGATAGCAGAAAAAGAATTGCTGCCTTTGAGCTGTGATGTTTGAGAAGAGTACTGAATATCCCATGGGCGACAAAAAGAACAAACAAATATATATTGGGAGAGGGTGCAGCCAGAATGCTCTTTGGAGGCAAAAATGATGAGGTTTCATCTCACATATTTTGGACATATTACTAGCGGGCGCTGTTCCTTGGGAAAGGACATGATACTAGGAAGGGTGGAGGGTTTGTGAAGAAGAGGAAGAACCTCAACCAGGTGGATTGATGCAGTGGGATCAGATCTCTTATTCATAGGGTCTCTCTGAATCGTATTTGACTCGACAGCACCTAAGAACAACAACAACATATGGTTAACATAATTAAAAATTTCTTACATCTTTATAAAGCCTCTTCCAATATATTTTCACAAAATTAAAAAGCTTGGTGACTCTTGTCCAATCCTTAGCTGATACTTTTTACAAGCGGATGGTTTTTAACTCTACGCTTTCAGCGAAATTAAAACCCGCTTTGATGGAATTATTAGGTGATAAACAATAGCTCATCTAAAAATTTTATTTTAGTATTTGGAAGTAGGAGTGGCATCCACTTCCTAAATAACATGGCCTCTAGAAACTCTGTGAACTGATAAATATCAATAGTTGTAGAGGGGCTTCAAGCCTTTTGTTCATAGGTTCACTGTGAGTCGTGCTCGACTTGAAGGCACTCAACAACATGTCCTGTCTCCAAACCTGTTCAAATATTTCATTCAAAAGGCTTGGTTTATTGAGGAGGAATGTGGCATTAAGATTGGAAGAAGATTCGTCAGCAACCTACGTTTTGCACAACCTTGCTTGCCTAAACTGAGGAGGACCTGAAGAGCTTGCTACAGAAGGTCCTAAACTGAAGTCTTCAATATGGATTGAAGCTCAACATCAAGAAGACAAAGATTCTCACCACTGGGCCAATTGGCAGCACCATAATAGTTGGAGAAGAGATTAAGATTGTTAACAGTTACATCTTACTCTGCTCCACAGTCAACACTCTTGGTACTAGCAGTCATGAAATCAAAAGACAAATTATACTGAGAAAATCTGTCAGAGACCGTTCCAAAGTGCTGAAAAGCAGTGATACTAGTCTAGAGTCTAAGATGCGCCTGATCCAGGCCATGGTCTTCTCAGTTACTTGCTGTACATCACAGAGCTGAACAGTGACTGAGCATGACAGAAGAAATTGATGCCTTTGAGTTGTGGTGCAGGAAAAAAGTCTTGAACATACCATGGACTGCCAAGAAAACAAATAGATCTACCTTGGAGAGGGTGAAACCTAGTTTCTCCTTGGAGGCTAGGATTTTGAAGCGCTGGTTCACAAACTTTTGGCACATGGCCAGATTGACCTGTCTTTAGAGAAGGACATCATGCTTGGAAGGGTGGAAAAGAAAACCTCTGGTGAGATAGACTTGATACAGTAACTGGGGCAATGGGAGTAGGTGTGTCAGAATTAATGAGACTGGTTCAGGACAGGGCAGGCTTCAGAGCTGCTTTACATAGGATCACTATGAGTACTAGGCGATTTGATGGCATGTAACAACATAAGCCTGGAAAAGAAGGGAAAGCATAGAAGTAAAAAGGAATTAAAGATAGGTGATCTTATTATAACAAGATTCCTACTTATTTATTCTGCTTCTTGAATCACCTTCAGCTAAGCCAGTCCCCATTGCTTTATTTATAGGAATAAGATTTCTTAGTGACTAATGCCTGGAAAAGTATATGTTTAGTGTAGGGAGAACACTCTCATTCTGGTAATGAGTCCTAGGTAGCTGTGGACATCTCAATTAGTAGAGAAATTTTAAAAATCATTTTCATTAGAAAACACATTACCAATATTTTAGTCTTTACATTTACAGTGTATCAAAATTCATAATATTAATTTACTTGAAATAGATTCATTCAAAGGGAGCTCTGGTGGCCTAGTGGCAAGACGCTGCACTGTAGTCCCAGAGGTATGCGGTTCAAATCCACCAGATGCTCTGCTGGAGAAGGAGGGGGCAATCTCCTCCTGTACCAGTCAGATCTGATTTGACGGTACACGTAAAAATAATACAATAAAAATTAAAAAGAAAGAAATAGATTCATTCAAAGAATGATGTCTTTTTTTAACACTGTAGCTTTTTTAACTGACAGAATAACAGTTGGTCATTTACACTAGGATTAGGGTTGTGTTAGTACTCTGCACTCAGGGAAATGACAGCAACAGTCATGTTTGCAATAGTGATTAGGGATGAGTTTGATTTTTCCCCCCCTTTTATAATTAATCCTTTGTTGTTGCCATTACAAAAGCAATAGTTTGGTGGGGGGTTTTTGGTCTCTATTTAATTTCCAAAAGGAGTAACAGAAAATAAAGAAAGCCGTAAACATAGGTAGTTGCGGTGTGATTAATTCAGGACTTTTTTTTAAGCTTTTTTAAATTATTTTTATTTTATATTGGTTTGTGTACAAAATTTTTATGCAGGGTGTTTCCTTCAGTACAGTCTGTGTCACACATTCCTCGAACACATTGAATTTCCTATGATCATTCCCATACAGTCTGTTATATAAAATGAATCACCATTGATCTATGCCCACCATTACTCCACCTTTTCAGGTCACTGGGTCTTTCCTAATTTCATCATCCCCTCCATCTCATTTGAGAGGGTTTCCCAATGAAGTGAACTCTTTTGTTTTTCATTTTAGGCCACGTGGTGACAATGAATAGATGATACAGTAGGGACAGAGGTGGCAAGAGAAAGCTACTCTGGCATGGACAGATACAAGAGGCAAAGGGTTGTGTTTGCAAAAGTAGTAAGACAAGTTAAAAACAATGTCCTGGTGAAATGAGTTTCCAGAGAAGGCAAGAGACATACCTTTTCACTTTTAGGTACAAATTGAAGTATTTGTACCTCAGGTCCTTACACCGAATTAGACATTCAGTAAATATTCCATTACCAAAGCAGAATAGTCTTAGTTTCATTAAAGTTCTATATTTGCAAGCTAGAGAATTACAGAGAGTCTGCTTGGTGGACAGGGGACGTTTGGATCTGAGGAAGTAGATGAATTAAGTCAGTATTTCACTGCTCATCCACTTCCTAAACCACATGCCTCTGGAAACTCTATGTACTTAGATAAATGACAATAGTTAGTGAATGGCTTCAGGCTTTTTATTCATAGGGTCACTCTGAGTCATGCTCGACTAGACGGCAAACAACAACAAGGTATGATGGGTTCTTATCCCGGAGCTCACCATGAACACATCTGCTCCCTCGGGCTCCATGGCCCAGGATGCCTTGCAATTGAGATTTGTTACACACATTATGTATCCTAGTGTCATGCCTGGTAACAGTAAGAGGCAGTGACGCCAGGAGGACATGGCGGAGTTCTGTGCAGCCTCGCACAGCTTTTTCCCTCTTACTGTTTCGTGATTATCGCTTGGCTCTTTTGTCTCACCTCCTATTGGTCCTCTCATTCCTTCATTTTCCTTTTGGTCTCACCTCCTGTTCATCCTCTCATTCCTTCATTTCCCTTTTTCTCCCTTACACTCAGCTTTGTCATCTTGCTATGCTGCCATATTGTGGTTGTCCTTGAGTCCTGACTTTCCAGCAGAATAGTAACCTCTTTACCTAAGGTTTTCGTGGAACTGCTCCAGCTCTTCCATCTCCTGAGACCTAAACTTCCTTTTTTTATACTTCTGATGTCATAAAAGAACGCTAAGCAGATGGTGTTAAGTTAAATTTGTTCACTCTGTTATAAATATATGTTAGAACAACTTTTAAAACCATTAATGGGTAAGGAATACATTTTGTATCTTCTTTTCAGTCTTAACTAAAATCCTAGATTTTTCCCAAATTTCTTCCTCCATGATGGAAAGTGAGCTTTCCAGCATCCAAGAAGCCCCCAGGTACCCTAGGCTAGATTTCTCCTTCAAAGGCAGAGGTATCTTTTGCCTGAGCAGCTAGCGAAAGCCTTCGGTCTTCTCACCCTCCCTATTTGTCCATCATTTCATAAGCCAAAACCATCCTCAAACCATCTTACTCTGTTTAAAATCCTCTTCATTCATCTCATTCTGAGGATTTCTGCCTTTCCTCCTCCACCCTCTGCAACCACTTAGATTAGTAAATTCACTACAGTGTGATGGAACAGTGTTCTAAGTATAAATAACGCCGTTGCTAACACGGGTCAAGTACATTTTAGCCCAGACTTCGGCCTGATTTATTATGCTTTTATAAAGCAATCTCAGCTAAGATCAGCACAGAAAAGAAATCCAGGACGTGAAAGCTCCACGCATTTGGGTAATTGGAGCTGGAGACCCAGTAAGATATTAGGCTAGAGACAGGATCTACAGATGGTTTGAGAACAAATGGGATCGTCTTGGGGCTGAGCCTGGCTTCCAGTTCTTGTGGGACCCTGCTGATGGCCAGAATCCTGAGATGTCCCTGGGGACTTGTGGCAAAGTTAACTCTGACCAACTCAGAGAGTCTGTTGCAACTCAGAGAGTCTTCCTCATTGCCACCTGGACATCCATCCAGTCAGTTTTGTCTCTGAAACACAAATCTCTTTCTCTTACTCTCATTTGAAGGGGAAAAAAAAGATGCACATGTTGGCCTGCTGTTCAAGAAGCTTATATGACATGACCCTTCAGTTCACACACACATGTGACCAACCCCACCTTGCTGCTACTCCATGGCATAGTAGCCATTGAACTTCTGTGGACTTGCTGACTGTCAATGGGCCAGAGATTTTCCCCTCTTTTACCAAGAGTCTGTCTTCACGTCCTTCACTCCTCCAGTTACCCTCCCCATGGCCCTTTGCTCTTGCCACACCTTGCTGGTGTGACGTGTGGACATCCCTGTCCCCAGCCTGTAGTCTGGGCCAGACTGTAAGTGCTTGAGTGAATGTGCAAGTGCTGTATGGAAACCACATGCTTTTTCATACTTAGCAAATCCACCATTTTTTTAACCCACAAACAGGAGCCAAAAGCTGAGTTTTAAATCACTTTTATCTGTTTCTGAGTAGGCAAAAATCTCATGTAAACTGGCCTTTGAGTGACAATTGGAAGTTCCTGGTCTCTTCCCCAGCACGCTGGGTTGCTGACGCTCCTCGTGCTTCTGTTTCGTAGGCTTCAGCTCTGGCGGCATGGACTATGGCATGGTTGGTGGGAAGGAGGCTGGAACCGAGTCTCGCTTTAAACAGTGGACCTCCATGATGGAGGGGCTGCCCTCTGTAGCCACACAGGAAGCCAATATGCACAAAAATGGTAAGAGCAAACGTTGGCGATGAAGCCATTCCGACCCACAGCTGACCCAAGGACCCATCGTATGAAATTATTTTGAAGCACAGATCTTCAGCTTTTTCCAAATGAATCTGTCCATGTTCTACCCCTGACTTTTAAGATCACCTAGATAGGAAGGTTGTAATTCATAGGTGAGATTACACGAAGTGATGAAGGGAGCAGGATTTTCTGCCAGCCCCTGGGATTATCTGGGGACCTGATGTGGTAGCATCCTGATAGGCTCGCTGAGGGAACAGCAGTAGCTGATTGTGCCTTTGTTGGTATTTATTTTTGAGACATGGCAAACAAGTACCTGTGTTGATAGTTTGAACCATACTAGAAGTATCAACCTTTTAAAAAATTAATGCCTTTTAATCTCCTGTGGATTTGAAGCTTTGCACAAAGCTTTCTTCCTCTTTGTGAATTAACCATATCTGCAACGAGAACATTGGAGGGCATTGCCGGCTTTGCTGGTGAATTGTCAGTCCCTCTTCATTATTCTCTGGAAGGACTTCTCCAGTTGCTGTAAAAAAAAGTAAAGGGTCTCAGAGCCTTCCTACAGCCTTTGCTTCAGTGTCTTCTCATTTGATGGTAACTCAGCTGGACTCAGCTCTGTCCTTGAGGACCACATAGAATATAAATAGGTGCCTGAGTGTTCCTACTGCCGCCCTTGGAAGGCCTCAGCCAGTCATTCAGCCTTTCCAGTTCCCTGTATAAACCACTCTTTAACGTGCCAGTCCAGGAGGTGGGTGGAGTGGCCACCTGGGGGCTCTGCTTGGGATCCTGAGGCATTACCATTTGGCTTCATGCCTTGAAATCAAAGGTGATTTATTGAATTATAAATTCTGTTTCTGGCCCGAATACTCTTAAACTCAGCAGTCATTTATAGCTTTGGGCACATTGACAACTTCTTACCATTGATTATTCACTGGGTCCCCTGGTCTCCAGGGACAGGCTTGATGCCTGATGGTAAGTACAGAATGGCACGTGAGAGACCATCTTAAAGGTGGAGTAGCCACTTGCCTTTTTAGAGGTTATAAGGAGTGTTTCTCCTACTTGAGTCATCTCCAGGGTAATTGATCTTTTCATTTTCCTCCACTTCACCACGATGTGCCCTTGAGCCAATCGCTGCCACTGGCTGCAGATAAGCAGATGACAGCGCGGCTGTTGGCAGTGCTTGTGCGAGAGCAGACCCAGCAGATGATTTGTACCAATATTTAAATGGGGGTTTTACCACTGTCTCCTGGAAATCATCTTCTCTTCAGAGACAGACTAAGAATGGAGATGAGATATGACTAGATGTGCGAGTAGTGACTAGAATGGTGTCTCACAGATGCTGACAGCTTTGTCTCAAGTTCTCTCTTTGGGACTAGTTTGAGGGAATTGTAAGCTTTTCCCTTTGTTTTCCCCTGCTCCACAGCCTCTGAAGGGCACAGAGGGGGCACTGGCACAATGGGTGAAGGGCACTCAGGAAAGCCGCCACAAAGGATCTGCTGTTGTTGGCGTGTGAGGGTCTGGCCCCGGCCCAGAGCCCTGGCGGCGTGCTGGTGTCGTGCTGGCAGAGACACTGTGCGGGAATTCCACCTCATTGCTTTGGAATTTAAAGCAATTGCAGATGCTTCTCTCTCCAGTGAGCATCCAGCATCTACCCTGCTGTGTCCAGCAAGGCCTGGTCAGCACCAGGGACCTTGGCTGGGGAGCTTTGGGTAGAAATGAAGTTTAAAACCCTCTTTCTACCCCAAATCATGTAGTGTTTTTCTGATTCTCACGTCTAGTTATTTCTGTTAATAACTGGGGATTGTGGGGTGAAGTAGAGTTCCTGAAGGATTTCTTCATTCCTAAGACCATTGACTTTTAAAACAGCAACGTTCATGAGTAAGAACAATTCTGTGTGCAGAACTGAGACATTGTGAAGCCCTCGACACACTGCGTGGTAGCCACATACAGAGCCTCAGACAGCCCCTACTCTCGTACTTTTTGTCCGCATATGTTTTCTTCTGTTTGTGTGAGTTATTCAGGTCACAGGGTAATTTCCTTGTGTGAACTAATATTCTCTCTCCTTTCTCAGGCGCTATAGTGGCCCCTGGTAAGACCCGAGGAGGGTCACCGTACAACCAGTTTGATATCATCCCAGGTGACACACTGGGTGGCCATACGGGTCCTGCTGGTGATAGCTGGTTACCTGCCAAATCTCCACCAACAAATAAAATCGGAAGTAAATCCAGCAATGCCAGTTGGCCTCCAGGTATTGTCTAGGAAATGCGTCCTCCAGGATGGCGATTGTGTTGCATTGTTCATCCCAGGTTCTGAGCACCCACTTAGCTAAAGTCACTCAATTTTATTATCAATTCAGTGATGATAGTCTCATAAAAGTCAGGCTTGTACTGTGTATTGTGGCAAGAGAGAGAATTTTCTTTCACTGGAGACACTGCTTCCCAGGGATTAGACAGGAAGAGTCAATGTCTAAGATCTGATCAGCTACATATCAGTGTCTGTGGGGTAAACACGGCTCAGGCATGGTGCCCCAGGAACTCAAGAGGAGTGGAATCCAGAGGTCAACCCAAGGTGACATCGAACTTAGTAGTTGTCATTCATCCCATGGGTTTGTTGAAGTCCATTAAGTTGATTTGTTTACAAAGCGAGTGTTTTTTTATTAGATTGCAAATAAATGGTACTGGGCGCAATGACATTGGTTAATCATTTTTAACATGTTGTTGTGTCCTCTTGAGTTGACTGTGACTCCTAGTGGTCCTGTGAAGAACAGATCTGCACCCTGCCCTGTCTTGTGCTACCTCACCATCTCCTCAATACTTGAGCCCATTGTTATAGTCACTGTGTCAATCCAGCTTGTTGAGGATCTTTTTTAACATAGATAATCTATTGTCCTAGAAAATTTAGTAAAGCAGAAATGAAAATTGATAATGAAGAATTTGGTATCCGTTTTCCACGTCTCTTTATGTGTATGTATTTTATGTCACTAGTAGGTATAGGTTTTGAAATAAGGTCTTATAATACATGTTTTACTTCGTCATAGTGATTAGGAGAATACAAGTTTATTCATTTTATCACATAGCTTTAAATGTGCGAGGACCAGTGGGTGGACTGCATGCAGCCTCAGATATATTCTGGGAATTTCATGTAATAGGTCAAGTTTTTCCTGGATGTCTGTGTGTTGTTGTGTGCCATAAAATTGCTTCTTGACTTAAGTGACCTGTTATAATAAAACTTCTGTAGAGTTTCCAAGACTAATCTTTGTGGGAATAGACTATCACTTCTGTCTCTCACAAGGTGCCTAGTTTCGAACCACCAGCCTTTTGATGAGCAGCTAAGTGATTAACTATTGTATCCATAGGGCTTCTTCCTAGCTGCAGGCTATTGTTTGCTTAGATGCTTTAGAAAGCAGTTTCTAGTGAAGAAACTGGACAGATCACAGATCACCAACCCAGATCCTCCTCTAATTACTGGTCCCAATGCCTGAGCAGCTCTTACAAGCTTCAGAGGGCTTAATCCTGCTTTCCCTCCCTTCAGACTGTGGTCTCTCTGGAGCAGAAAGACCAGGACCTAGGGCTGGGTGTTGATGAGTTCACGACCACACACAGAAAATGAATAGTAGTATTCAAGCATAAAGATACAGGTCCTACTAGAAGATGGTGTGTCATGCTGAGTTTTTTTACTTAATGGTAATGAAATCTGTAGTGGCCTGGTGGTAAGGAGTTGTGCTGCCAACCTGAAGGGATACAGTTCAAATCTACCACTGCTCTAAGGAAGAAAGATGGGGAATCTCTCTTGTGCAGTTTACAGTCTCGGAAAATCTGCTGGAGGGCCAGCTATGAGCCAGTTCAGACTTGATTGCATTTATTACACAGAGCCATGTTAAGACCCTTCATAGAACCATTTCAGAAATATATATATATATTTTTTTTAATAGCCTCTGACCCATAATTATTTGTTCTCTTTGTCTCAGAATTCCAACCAGGAGTGCCATGGAAAGGTATCCAAAACATTGACCCTGAGTCTGACCCCTATGTCACCCCAGGAAGTGTGCTAGGGGGTACAGCCACATCTC
>NW_006399836.1:5044387-5057901 GCF_000299155.1 Elephantulus edwardii | reverse complement strand
GTCAGCCGCTTCCTGGCACAAGCTCAGCCCCCTACACCTGCAGCAACCCCGAGTGCACCGGCCGCAGGTTGGCAGTCGCTGGAAACCGGCCAGAACCAGTCAGATCCCGTGGGACCGGCTCTGAATCTTTTCGGGGGGTCCACGGGGCTCGGGCAGTGGAGCAGCAGTGCTGGCAGCAGCGGGGCCGACCTTGCTGGCGCTTCGTTGTGGGGGCCCCCAAACTATTCTTCTAGCTTGTGGGGAGTCCCGACTGTGGAAGATCCCCATCGGATGGGCAGCCCTGCTTCTTTACTACCTGGTGACCTTCTGGGAGGAGGGTCGGATTCAATCTGAACTTAGAACTTTCAACTCTGACCTCGTGACCTTTTTTGGAACAGCAGCAGCACTTACTTGACCTTTTCGTTTTTTTTTCAACTTGCAATAAATACATTTTTAAAAGGAAAAAAGAAAACGGAGAGAGAAAAAAAGGTGGGTCATTGACAGACTGTCTGAGCACATAGTTGCCTCCCTTATAACTTCAGTTTTTTCGTTTGGAATATGAATCCAAAAAGAGAACATATCACTCTTGAAATACTTGAATCATGAACGCCAACCTAGAAAGACAATGTGAAGCGAGTACACATACCATTTAAATCTAAACACAAAAAATTAAAAAAATTAGTTTCTAGTTTTTCACTTTTTTCATGTTATACGGAAGTTGTTGCTAAGAAACATATATACTGAAAAAAAAATAGCTTTTTAACTTTGTTTGCACTGGGTGTGTTTCCGTCCTTAGGTCTACCATGTTGGGAGGGAGGGGAATTCAAAAGAATTGTTGGGGGAGGTGGGAGGGAAGACTTGACGGAGCCTCACTTTAAAAACAAAAACTAAAAAAAATCTAAAAAAATCAAAAACAAACAAAACAGAAAAAAAAACAAGGAAAAAAATTTGTGATTGGCTGGTTGATCAATACCAGTGCGTTCTGGCACATGTAACTGCCCAGGCATGCTCGTTCTGGTGTGTGTGTGCACGTGTGTTCATGTGCATCGCGTGCATCCTCCTGTCTCTGCGTGTGTGTGCGTGTGCCCGTGCGTGCCTGTGTCCTGCCCTCCTCTTCCTCCTGCCCCTGCCCGCATCCCTTAGAAAGCTGCAATGCTGATAGGCTGCAGGCTGGCTGGCCGGCCATCCGCTCTGCTTTTGAACTTGAGGACACCATGGGCACCTGAAGCATCTCCATTGGGCTGCATTAAGATGAACAGGGTGTTTTTCCTGACAGCAGGGCGCTCCTGTACTTGCAGCTGTGAGCCTGGGCAGCATCCTCTGCTTCCCAGGGCCCAGCAGTGGAGTGGAGCACTGCCAAGTCCCAGAACTGAGGTCAGCAGGAGGCCCCTCTAGGAGCGACTGCGTGCTTGCTGATCTTGGGTTGCTTTCATTTCTTTTTTTAAAGTGAGCAGCCACCAGGCACAGCTGGCTCTCAACTGGGCTCCACACAAGCCTCTTTGGCTCACTGGAAAGGGACAGCAGCTAAGATAGCTCTGAATTGTGTGAAGTCTCAGAAATACAGAAAAGTATGTGAAGCAGAAAGTCTGTGTCCCTTTCCTGCCACTTTCCACCCTGTGCTATCAAACCCGAGAAGTTCATCGCAAAACTGGCGAACGAGACCTCTCCTGCCGGTTCTGTCTGTCATCTGTGCCCGCGGCAGTGCAGCCTGGGGGGCGGCCCCCGAAGCTCACAGCTCCTTCCTCTCTGCTCCTCTCTCGCCGAGCGTTACCTGTGCCAGGCCGCGGCGTGGTACACCCAGGCCATCACTGACAGAAACGTTTACCTAACGAATGTTCTTAAACCAGTGTGTACTTCAAGCGTTTCCTTTTGTTTCTCTGTGTTGTGTATTTCCTGTGTATGTGTTTTTGCTTAGGCAGGTATAACTTAGCAAAGACTTTTAAGTATTGCACCTTTTTTTTTTTTGACCTCTTTTCGTTTTTCCTTATAATGTTGCTTTTTTAAAAAAAATTTCGGTATTTAAAGACTATTTTTAATGCGTCAATGTAGTAGTACTCTGGGCAGAATAGGGGGCAACTTTTAATCCACAGTTATCACCAACATGTATGTACTGATGTTGGAATCAACATGTATCAAGCCGCTTATTGTGAAGAATAGCAGAACTGAAGGGGTACCCTGTTACAAGAAGCAGATGGTGGGAGGTGGGGAGGGGTAGAAGCAGTGATGTGCTAGCACTTGGGTGGACTTCTGTGTCTACGTTATACTGTTTAACATAAAGTGCCGACACTCTGTACCAGCAAACACCTGCCCATTCCAACCCTTGGTGGGAGCAGACCTCTGCTATCCTCCGTGACTCGCTGCTAGTGAGGAGAAGGGAGTGTTTGTTTCTTTAGCATCTTCAGTGAAGGATACAACAATGCCTAATGTCTTTGACTCGTAGCGTGTGTGTGTGTGTGTGTGTGTGTGTGTGTGTGTGTAGAAAAAGTCAGAAAACAAATTCTTTGCTTTGGAGTGGTTTCATGAGACAAAGAATGGGAAATTCTAGCGTCTTTCTTGGCTTCCCCTGTTGATTATAAACCTAGCCTCAAAAGAGATTGGCCTGCATCATTCAAACGGACACAGGTTCGTCCAAGTCTTTCTGACCTTTTGTGGGTGAGTAGGTAGGGTAGGTGTTCAGCCTTGAGTCAGCAGCATCTGGTTCTGGTTCGGTCCCATCAGATGCCTTGTAGGACAATAACTGTGCCCTTCTCCCACGCTCCAGTTTTCCTCGCCACCACACCTTTTCCCCCCTCCCCACAAACAGTCTTCTTCCAGCCCCGCTGGTTGTTGTCTGGGAGGCAGAGCAAAGCCCTGTCGTGTCTGGTGACCTCGGGGAGAGCAGCTGTGCCCCCATGCCTCCAGAAGGCAAAATCTTAAGTGTCCCTGGGCCAGGGGCCTATTCAAAGGCTCCCGTGAGCCAGTGGAGACCCCATCCACTGCCACCCTTGGTTCTGTGCCCTCTGCTCCTCCTGCCTGTTGGTTCCTTGACCTGCACTCTGGGTTAGTTGAGTTACTTAACGATACTACGGTGAAAGCCGGGTGCTAGAGCCCCTCTTGTTTACAAGACATACTGAGGGATTTGAAATATGTAAACATAAACATGAGAAGCTAAAATGTTCTTCCATCATAAGCTTAAAGGGAAAAAATATTAAAACTTAAAAAAAAGACCAAAAAGTGCGTGTGTGTGTGTGTATATGGACATATACACACATATAAATATATATTTTAGATGAAGACTAACTCTGGGAGCATTTAACAGTGTTTTGTTTTGTTTTTTATTTTTAACATTTCTTTTCCTGCTTTAAAATTTGCAAGCATTCTCAGGAATTCTAGGGTAGGAAGCCAGTTTTTTGAAGATGGTTTATTTAACCGTATCTTATCCTAGATAGACGGCTGTTTCTTTCCTATTAATAAACTTTTACAAGTTCCTGAAACTTCACAAAGTTTAAAAAGAAAATTTTTACTTACAAGGAAAATGTAAAAAGAAGTCTCCAAATGTTATTGTCATATTGGGGGTCACATTTTAAAACATGTAGAAAAAAACCTATTTTTTAAAAATTATCAATTTAGCAGCAACTGTAAATCCATGATCGCTGGGGGGAAGAAAATGGGAGAAGGACTAAGCTTTTTTAACATAATCAATCATGGATTCATTTGGAATCGTGTATAATTGAATGGAAAAGCCTTTGATGTATATAAAGACCATTATTTTTCTCCTTTCCTTTAAAGATTAAACTGAAATCTCCCCTAGTATTTCTTGGTTTTTTTCCAAAGGAACCCTTCTCCCTGCCCCTCCAACCCAGGAACAAAACAGGAAGGAAGAAAGGAAGAAAAGAACAGCTTAGAAAAATAATAGTAACTCTAATCTGTAAGATAGAGTACGGTTTGGATTGCTGAGAATCTACATTAAGAGTTAGGAAGTATAGGTTAATTAATGTTTGGGACAAATTTTAAATGTAGGGTTTACTAGAGGAGAAATACCTATGGACTGTTCTATTGATGAAGAATGTCTATCAGACCTCTGCTTGTTGGAGGACAAGAAGAAAATGTAAAAAAAAAAATCTCATGAGGAACAAGTGATTTTACTTTGTTTAGCTCCCAGCTACTGTTGCGCTCATTTAATGGCTGTTTTGAAGATCAGCTGCCTACTTAGCCCCCTCCCTCCGCTGGGCAGGTGGAATGTGTCAGTTTTGGGTGATGCCGCCTTCTCCTTTTTATTCCCTCCTGGGGCACGGGGTCAGAATATCCAAGTTTACCAGTGGGGAGGAAACTCCAGCTTGCCAGGTGAAGGGAGTGCTTGGGGTTGCTGCCTGCAATTTCAAACCGCTTTAGTGCCTTCGTACCTACACCCACCGTCCTGCACAGGGCAGGCCGTGCACTTGGTCCCGCCCACGCCACAGACAGGAAGACACTTGCCCAGTGAGAGGATGGATGGTTCCAGATAGGCCCGACCGGCAATGGGCTAAATCAGAAAATGAGCAAGAGTCAAGGAAGCTAAGTGTGCTTTCATGTCGTGGGTAAACATGGCATGCCATGTTCCTTCCTTGTGCTGTTGATGTGCTAAGTTCAGGTGTATTGTCATGACAGCTGCAGCAATTAGGAAAATCTCTCTTTGTTGGGCCACTTGACAGGGGCTCCCATGTTTCTGTCCATGTACTCCTTTGGTCCCTCCCTGCCCTTCTCCCTCCCTCCCCACCCCCCATCCTTTTTTTCTTTTAAAAAAAATTTTACTTGCTGGAAGCTTAGCTGAGTTGTTTGGCTGTGATCCAAAAACCAGATAGAGTGAGAATGAGACGGGTGAGCGAGGCTTCTTTCTTTCATGGTATTTTTGGCAACAGCCTTGTCTGCTGAGAGGTTCAGCCCTGGGAGCCTCCAGTTCCGACTTGGGCACTTGTGAGCGACTTGCCAGTCACCTCTCTTTAAGTAGATGTCCTTTGTGGACATGTTGACCATGTAGCTTTGAGCACTCTAATTCGTTGCTCTTCTTTTTTAAAAAAACCAGTGATCCCTGGTGGCTAGCAGGACACAAGCTTGGCTTCTGTATCCCCAATGAGTGGCCAAAATGAAAAAGCACCAGTAAAACAGGGACCCCCTCCATCAAAACAAGGGCCTCCAGTGAGATCCAGTGCCATGACCTGATTCTTACATTTTTTTGGTTTTTTATTTTTACTTTGGTGTTGGTTTTTCTTCTCTTCTCCCCGCCCCCAAAATTCAGATCTCCGCAACACTGTGAAGAAGTGGACGGCTCGTGTAGCCATCTCTGATCCCAGTCCTTGGCCCTCAAGGTTCTGGCATTCTCAAAAGTCACCCCAGCAGTGCTGCAAGTTAAGGCTCCAAAGAAAGCGCTTTGATTGATGCCCCCATAAAATTCAGCGTTTTCCTTTTACTGCCATTCAATCATTTTCATTCATGCCATTTGATTTTTCTGTTACTGTGGCCTCTGTTCTAAGAATTGTCTCACCTCTCCTCTGACACCAGTGTAGCGTAAGTCAGCTGTTGCTCCTCCAAGTTCCTGTGGGTTGAATATGGCGATAAGGGATGCGAAAGATGGCAAAGAAATGCCCCTGACTGAGCATCCAAGGAAGGCGTCATTGCTAGGTCCAACAGAGCCTCTGCTGGCCTGTGCTGCTAACTTGGTGCAGCGTTTGCTCTCTTTCACCATGTTTTGGAAAAGGAGGAGCGGTTTTTAAGTAGGGTTTACAGCAGATTCCATTTTGACCTCATGCTGTGTACTTTTTAAATTGTTGTTTTTATTTCCTTTTCTGTCTTCTCTATCCTGGTGCTGAGCAGAGAGCCGACTCCAAGCCTTCTTTGCAGTGCAGATAAACAGGACATTTGCAGTGGTCTTGGCTGTGGCTGCCACCTCTAAGACTGGGAACAGCAGAGTCTCTGTAGAAAAGGCCCCTCTCCCCAGCCTCATAGGTTATTGATTGGAAGTGGGGTGTTGTCTCTTGTTTTTCTTTAGTCTTTTAGCTAGGAATAAACTGTTAATTGATAAGAAAACCAAACTTTTTCTTCTCCAGTGTTTTTACCAAGTTTGGTCGCACTTCTTGTCTATGCATTAACTACACTTCTTACCGCAGGAAGAATCCTTTCTTTTCCTCCTCTGTTTGCATAGCTAAAGCCAAGTTCAGTCATGCAGATGAAATATCCTAGCCTGTCTAGAAAATGAATTGGCAGTTTTGCCACCTACATCGGTCAGAAAATCGCGAGTCCTCGGCCCTCCTGCACCCTACCTTCAATGCTTTTAGTACAGGGTACCTGTGCTGACTAGTGATCATCAGTTCTCCCCACCTTAGCCACTAGAGGAAAGAGACCATGAACATTGAGGGGCTGGGGAAAGGATGGAGAGCCGCCCAGTTGTGGACAGACGGGCAGACTGCATGGAGAGTGCTTACATATTCCTGACATCGGTAGTGTTTTAAACTCAACTGTGGTAACTGCCATCGTCATCTCCCCAAAGGAAAAAGGGACAGAATGCCACCATTTGCTTAGCAGAATTGAGACAGTCCCCTTTCCAGGTAGCCATACACCCACATTTATTGTCATGCTAAACTATGCACTACCCTGAGCCCCCAGGGTCTCTGCAAGGTGCAGCTGTGGTTCTTTCTTCTTGGATAAACACTTGTCTGTCAGTGAGCAGGAAAGGCCAAGATACACTCGGCAGCTAGAAATGGTCTCAGTTTGAAATAAAAGAGAAATTGAGTTTCTCTAAAAGCACTTTGTGCCTCAGTTTTATTTCCACACTAAAAATCACTGTATTGGATGTAAATTCCCAATTGTGATGTACCCATTTCTAGCCAATGTTTGTAAGAAGAACTTTTTTTTTCCAATAAGGTAAGTTCTTGACGGCAGATACTAGAGGCAAACGAAGGTTGCTCAGGCAGCGTGCAGTACTGTAGCAGCCTTGCGAGGTCAAGGGCTTTCCCTTTTCTCCTCCTGATGCTGGCCCTCCTCCGTCCCTCTAGTGGGGGCTCTTTCCCAGAGTGCCAGTGAAAAGGTAACTACCAGGAGGGGAGGTGGAGCAGCCTTACCATGAGCTTCCTGCTGAGCCTTTGGAAGAGGAAGCACACAGACTAAATGTGTCGCCAAAAATTGAAAAGGGGGTATTTATGCAAAACCAAGACCTTTGGAACCTTTTAAGAAATGTCCAGCCTTCTAAAGGTAGTGTAGTCTCTCACCAAGTGATGGGTTCAGCTTGACACTTCTTGCCAGAAAGTTCAGGATAAGCTAGAATAAATGTGTTTAAAACACCATCCCGAATCCCCTTTTTTAATTTCTTCAAGGAATGGATTAAGTGTAGTATTTCTGAATGTGCCTTCAGAGACCATCTCCTTTAGGAAGACACTATCCGTCAGGATAAAACAGAAAGATGGTCAACTTGGTCTTTGGGGAAAGTTAAACTCGCTCCTGCGAGTCCCAGGGCAGCTGTGAAGTTTTCTCTCGCGTCTGTATTGCACAGTATCGTTTGTGGAAGATGTTTTGGGACCTGAGAAAGGACATGATCTGATGACGTGGCACATGGCACTCTGAGGCCTAGGTCAGTTCAGGAGTGCAGGTTGGCTTTGTCTAGCTGTGTCACCTAGTTTTCTTCACGCACTTGTGTGCTCCAGAGTGTGGCTCTGTCCCTCGGCTTGTTTTTCTGCCAGCGGTGGAGAACTGAAATGTGGTGATACGAATGTCACAGAGGCGCCTTGTAGCCTGAGCCGTGTCCCAGGAAGGCCATTCTCCTGAACTAGTGTCCCGTAATTTTGCCATGTGTGTGAACAGGGTATGGCACCCAAGGAGAGAAGTCAGCAAAAGTAAGATTGAAGTGTCTGAGAAAAATCTGAAATAGTATTTTATCTCTTCAGAGCTGTTCTGAGCATAGATATCTTCAGTGACTCTTTATACGTTTTGATGCTTGTTTTGAACGATTCCGCCTCTTCTCCCCACTCCTAATCTTGTAAAGACATAGCAAGTGAATGCTAAGGGCCGTTCCTTTAGTTCCTGCAGACTCCCCCGAGAGGAGACAGACCCTCCATAGATCCCGTCAGCTTCGTTCAGGAAGACACGGGGAGAGATGCTGCAGCTTGGCCTGCTTACTCTCCTTCCCTGCCCCATAGCCTTGAAATGTATTATTATGCAAATGTGAATTTTGATACTGAATTTAAGAAGAGGTTGCTGGGTTTGTTTGTTTTGTTTTGTTTTCAAGGGGGGGGAGAAAAAAGGTCCCATCTGTGGTTATCATTACTTCTTTATTTTGTACCATGAATTAATTGTAACTATGCATTCTGCTAAAGGTGGGGAAGTGGGAGGGTAGGTGGCTTGCATCGTTCTCCAGTTTCTGTGTCCATGGTGTCCCGTGTTCCGGAGGGAGAGGGGAGCTATTGCACTCAGGTCAGCACAATGAGGTGGACCTTGGAGGGGTCCCCTCTGCTCGCCATGAGCCTGAGGGCCGAGCAAATTCCAGGGGCCTGCAGTTCCTGCACCAATCCGGCACAGTAGCCTCAATCCTCGCCATGCAGTGTTAATCCCAATGGACAGTGGGACCCCAGTAGCCTCTGGGGGAAAGTACTCATCCTTTCCTGAATTCAGACCCTTTCAAGCTCAGGAAACCCACCTCACTTGTGCTGACCTGAAAATGAATCTGTATGTATGTCAATCCCGGAAAGATCCTACTCCTCTCTCTCTCTCTCCTTTTTAATCTTCTTTTTCATTTGTGGTTTTGTTTTTTGGGGTTTTTTTGTTTGTTTGTTTTTTTAAATCAGAAGTGAACTTACTCTGAATTAATAAGGAAATTCTTGCTTTGTGGGAAGAGGGCTGTTGCCTGGCAGGCAAAAAAGGATCCCCTTCCTCAACCTCCTCACCTCCGCCAAGCATCATCTCTGTTCCCCGCCCCCACTCCTTCCTTTCTAGAAAGCTGGACAAGTGGGCAAGCAGTGCGGTGTCTGCTGAGGGGACTCCCGACACCCTTTTGTCGTCCTAACAGAACTCCCTAGTTGATCTTGCCTGTGGTAAGCCGTGACACATACATTGCCCTGGTCTAGGCATTATTTGTAACACACAGTATCTTAAGCAAGAGATTCTTCTGCCTGTATTCAGTGTTTTCCATGCAGCAGTTTTTGTTGTTGATGTTCACAGTACTGTAATGAGTAACAGACTTGATCAGTCTCCTCGTGCCTGCGCCAGGCCGCACGGGCATGACCTTATCAGGGTTCCAATCTGTTAGATTGCCTTTAAACAAACAAAAAAAAACAAGCAAACAAAAAAAGTGACTAAAATCCTGACGTTTCAACTGTCTCACACAAAGCGATACCTCGAGGTGCGTTCTCCCCGCCGCGATGTAAACCCTCCACTCCTCTCCTCACATCAGTAGGCCCTCCTTTTCCAGATAAGACTGTGTAAATAGCAGGATAACTTTTTATAATTTTTTTTTCTTTGCTGTGAAAGTAACCCTAAAATATGATGTTTTCCATTTTTGAAGCCAGGGCAAGTTTCAAATCATCATCTTTGTTGACTTAAAAGGAACTGGCAGAGCAGGTCAGGGGAGTGGATTTGCATTGGTGGAGTGTCTCCCTCCCAGTGACAGCAGAGGGCACAGTCCAAGCCCTGGCTGTCTGCAGAGAGGCATTCTAGTTCTGCACAGCGGGAATGTCTGAATCTCTCTTCCAGAAGATTCACCCCCGCTGGGACTCCAGAATGCTCTCCGGACAAGGCCTTGGACTCATGACCTCTCTTGGCTGAAAAGTGCACACCTTCATGTAGCTGAGTGGCATCCTGTAGTTCTCAAGGGAAATAGTCCCTGGTGTTTCTGATCGGAGCTGTAGAAGTCACAGCCTCGTCGCTTTGTGAGGCTTTGGAAATGGCTGGCTTTTTTATTACCAAGGAGGAGACTCATCTAAGGAGCCATGCAAATAGCCGCCCTGGAGGGCGGGCACATCCTCAGACCTTCCTTGCATCCTTGAGTCTTAAAGCTGACGTTAAATGCATTTAACACATGCTGCTCGCCAGGACCTGTCAGTCGCTGCTTGCCAAGACATGGGCACCACGAGGCAGGGTCGGAATGGATACGTTTTGAATAGCTGCTTCTTCACCACAACCTCCTTCCCTCCGTCTTAGAGATAAAGCCTCTTTCTGTCAAGAAACCTATTTCGTTTGCTCTCCTTCACCTGGCATAGTGACGACTTCCTCTGAGGGGAAGAAGCTTGGTTATAAGTGCACGCGTCTCATCCACCGCCTTCTGCTTCGGGTGTCTCTTCCCAGTGACCCCACATGTTCTTCCTGCCCTTGCCCCTCGATGATGCTCCCAAAGGGCTTTGCTAACCTCTGCACTTCTCTCCTGGGACACTCCCCCACCGCCACCCTTTGCACACACCAGTGACCAAAGTGTACCCCGTGATCTCACAGAAGACATCAAAAAATGGTGCAAGCACCACGAATGTGCTCAGAGACACGTGCACACGCTTCTGCACCCTTGGCCTTAATCTCAGTGTGACTTAAGGTGCAGGAACATTTTTAACAGGTTTTCAAAAAACAAACAAACAAAAAAAACCCTTCTGGGAGGCAAAAAAAAAAAGAAAAAAAAAAGGCAGATAGAGCAGCTCAATTGTGCCCACTCCCAACTCCGCTCTGCTCACAACGCCCATTCTGCGCCCGGCCGTCCCATCCCCGTACCAAGTAACCAAAAAGATGACACAAGCAATCTGAGGAGAGGTTTCTGGACTATTTTTCTCTTTCTCCATTGACATGGAGACATGAAATGCTGCTTTGGGTTCCATAATCCTAGGGGGGGCTCTGTTTACATAGTAAAATCATCCTACCAAATCAGGAAACGACAAGGAGTGCGACCCCCTTCAGTGAGCAGTCACTGAGAGTGAACCAGAGACGTGAGAGGACCTGGAGTCAGGGGGTAGAAGAGGGGAGGCAGAGAATACTCTTTAATTCCTTGTGACACGTTGCACTCCCTCCTTGCCTCCTGCCCTCCCTCATCTCCTTGCCCCCTGGAGACCGAAGGTGCAGAGAAAGGCGTCCAAAAAGAGGCTGGATTTTGCTTAAAAGGCAGCTCTCTTAACTTTGCACACAAATAGGTAACAGGAAGGTACAGCGAAAACCCTCTCATCTGAAACACTGTCAGCAGAAACAAAACCTGTACAAATGACTCAATGGCTGCACATATTGATGCTCTCTGCAAGTTACCTATAAGTGTTTTGTTTTTCTTATACTTGAAGTAGCTTTTACAATATTACCCTGGTCGCTTTCCTTTCTTTCTTCTGGTGGGCAGTAGAGAAATGACAATGGTATTTGAGGAAGCTTGGGGGGGGGAAGGGAGGATATGGCATTTTTTTTTTTATAGTAACGTAGGTTGAATCAAACTCATATTTTGGAATTGCTCCTCATATTACTGGTTTTACATGGACACAGAAACTAGGCACTTTAGAGGTGCGTTTGCATGGCAGGCTGGGCCCCCCTTTTCTAGACTTTATTTTACTTTTTTTTTTTTAGTATAGTGGTACTTAAAATCACTGGTTCACTTAAAAAAAACAAACAATAAAATGTTAAACTCTACTAATGTACAAATAAGCTGAAAAGTTGCATTTTATGTGTATTTTTTTGCCATAGCAGGTACTGTATTTCTCATGCTGGATTTAAAAAAAAAAAAATCAAAAACAAAAAAAAATCCTAAAGGGTGGTGTTTATTGGATTGTGACAGGTTGAGTAATAAGGAATTAAGTCGTCGTCATTTCATTAAAACTGAGAGATGATGTAATGCATATATAAGAGTTTTCTGAAGGGTTTTTTTTGGGCTTTTAAACAGCTTATTTTTGTTTTTGTTTAGTTTTTTTATTTTATTTTATTTTGGAAAGATATGATTGTATTATGTGCAACTCAGTTGCTTACATTATAACTACAAAATATTTTTTGGTTCCTGGAAAAAAAAAAGACTAATAAAAGTGTTTGGCTGCTAAGCGTTTACTGTAGTGGTTTCCTGTTTTATTCTGCCAATTTAATTTGCTCATTGATCAAAGACTTCTTTCCCTACTTCTTTCTCTTTACATCACACCTTGAAACTATGAGAAAGGCCACATCTGCATCTGAACCTCAACATGTGTTATGTGTTGGGGCCCTCATGTCTGGTCTGCTTGTTTCTGTTGGTTTGGGGTGGTTTGTCACCTGTCACAGGGCAGGGCTCAACAACTTAGCAAGAAATCGATGTTTTCTTCCTACCATTTTATTTTTTTTTGTTGTTGGTTTGTCTTCGGATGAAAACACTGCCGCCGCCCTGCAGCTCTGTGCAGGGTAGGGGCCAGCAGGCTCCTGACACTGGAAAAATGCCACCCAGAGCGCGCCTCTCGGCTGCCTTAAGACCACCGAGAGCATCCCAGCCGCATCAAAACAGTATGTATTGTTAGCTGCTAAACAGACTTAGTAGCTAGGTGATCGTGAGCACCCCTAGGATGGCAAAGGGGAGGCAGTGGAGAGAAACAACAGTACATTTTTGTGCAGGAGGTTTGCACACTGCATATATTCTTGCCTGCTGCACAACACCCACTTTACACATGTGCACAAAACCTTGCATGTTATTTTTGTAATTACATGTTGCCATGTTTTTCCTGTCCTAACTTGGCCCACCCTCCAGTGGGTTTTCAGAAACTATGTTAAACCAGGTGGCTTCTTGGAGGCAAGGATTCTGAGGCTCCGTCTGACATACTTTGGACATGTTGTGAGGAGAGACCGGTCCTTGGAGAAGGACATCATGCTTGGGAGGTTGGAGGGACAGCGCAGGAGGGGAAGGCCCTCTATGAGGTGGATTGATTCAGTGACTGGGGTAATTGGGATGGGTGTGTCAGTGCGATTGGCACAGGACAGAGCAGAGTTTAGGGCAGTTGTACATAGGGTCGCTATGAGTCGCAAGCGACTCGACGGCACATAACAACAACAACATAAATAGCATGGGTGGCAATTGCCCGGCTTTCACCCTACGAGCCCGTGGTGGATTCAAACCATATGCCTTTGGGTTTGCTGCGTAACTCTACACCACCAGGTCACCAGAGCTTCCTTCATATGTTACTTATGATCTGATAAGGTTTTCACATTCAAATACTGGGCTACACTGCACACATAGCAGGAAAGTTTAAAAAAAAATACACAAAAAAAACATATTGTCTAATTTAGAATAAAAGATGAGTGAAGCCTCATTCACTTCTGCAAATGTTAGACAATGCATCCAATGGTGCGTCTGACATGGGCACACTGTCTAATTCTTCATTTGCAGTGTTCATATACACTGTTCTTCATTTCATCCCTTCCTTGTCTATGCAGATGTTCTGTTTGTAAAATAACATCGTAATACTTTCTTTTTTTCTTTTCTTTTTTTTTTTTAGTCAAATACATTTGGGGTTTTTTTTGCCCTAAAATATATTGCTTTCTTAATTTTATTTTTTTTATTCTTTTATTATTATCAAATTTTATTAGTTTTAATGAACATTTACAGAGATTTTGGGTTCTCATTCATT
>NW_006399836.1:5036368-5044212 GCF_000299155.1 Elephantulus edwardii | reverse complement strand
TTCTCCCTGAGTCATAAGGAAAAGGGGATGGCGTATTCTCTTAGCTACTTCCTGCTGAAAAGGGATGCTGTGGGTTTCAGGGTGAAGATCTTCTCTCACTTCTCTAAAGGGCCCCTTTGGCAGTAGGAAACACATAGACTATTAAGTGCAATACTTTCTAAATCTCAGGTTCTGGTTGTGTCTGATGTGATCCCCTAGAACCTGTCCAGCATCATTGCAGCAGGAAAGAGGAGATGTCTTCCACTAAACCATAAAGTCGAGAGTTTAAGAGAACACATTCGTGGGTGTTGATGTTACATAGTCATTCCTGTGTGACTACAACTCAAAGTGACCCTATGAACAATGGCTCATCATCATCACCTCTGATACACTGTGTGTGTATTATTACAGTCACTGTGTCGATCATCTGAGGGTCTTCCTGTCATTGGCTGACCCAACTTTCCAAGCATGAGACCCTTTTCCAAGGACCAGCCAGCCCCTCCTAACAATATTCCCAAAATATGTGAGATGAAGCTTCACCTTGTTTGCACTTTCTCTAAAACATTTCTTTGGTCTTTTGAAAGTTCATGGGATAGCCAATACTCTGCTCCAACACCACAACTCAAAGAAAATGATTCTTCTGTCATCCTTATTAATTATCCAACTTTCAGATGCATAGAATGTAATTGAAAACACTATGGTCTGAATCAGCTCCTCTTTTTAAACTGACATCATTGCTCCTTGACACCTTAGTGAGATCCTTGACAGTAGATTTTCCCACTGCAACACATCTTTTGTTGTCTTGACTGCTGGTACCAAGGATGTTAATTGTGGATCCACGCAAGATGAAATTGACGTCAGTCTCTTCACCATCTATCATGATGTTGCCTGTTGGCCTAGTGGTGAGGGGTTTTGTCTTCCTAATATTGAGAAGCAGGAGAGGCATCCACTTCCTAAACAACATGCCTCTGGAAACTGAACTCTGATGTCGATGGCTGTTTCGTAGGGTTGTTATGAGTCGTGCTCGACTCCAAGGCAATCAGCAACAACAATGTTGAGAGGTAATCTACATTGAGGGCTCTACTCATGAATGATAGTGCTTATAAGTGTGTATTTTATAAGTTATTCTGGAGAAGCTCAATATCAGCTGTGAAAACTAAGCCAGGTGTTTATTGTGGAACAGACCACCAATTACACATATGCAAGTTCAAGGTGAAGCTGAGGAAAATAAGTCCACAGGAAACAAAATTTGACGTGACTCTATCCCACCTGAATTTCAAAACCATCTCAGGAACAAGTTTGAAGCTTTGGACATTATTAAGCAAATACCAGATGAACTCTGGGAGGACATCAATAATATCATCCGTGAGAACCCATTCTCTCTCTTTTTTTAATTTTATTATTTTTGTGTGAGTGTACTGTCAAATCAGATCTGACAGGTACAGGAGGAAGTTGTTCCTCCTTCTTCGGCAGAGCATCTGGTCCCATTCTCTTTTTCATGTAGGCGACTGAAATGCCATCAAGACTGAGGAAGACCTGGAAACTTAGGGGCCAGGTGAACCACGGCCAAGCACACATCAGGAAGCATTGGAAGCATCCTGGAGGTCGAGGTAATGCTGGTGGCTGCATCACCACAGGATCAACTTTGACAAATACCATCCAGGTTGTTTTGGAAAGATTGTTATGAGACATTACCACCTGAAGAGGAATCAGAACTTCTGCCCAACTGTCAACCTTGCCAAATGATGGACCTTGGTCAGTGAGCAGAACAGGGTGAATGCTGCCAAAAACAAGACTGCAGCTGCTCCCTTCATTGATGTGGTTCGATCAGGTTAATACAAAGTTTTGGGGAATGGAAAGCTCCCAAAGCAACTAGTCATTGTGAAGGCCAAATTCTTCAGCAGAAGAGCTGAGAAGATTAAAGGGGAGTGGGGGGTGCTGCTGTGTCCTGGTGTCTTGAAGCTGAGTTAATTACATGGAGGTTGGTTAATTAAATGTTTTTCCCTTACGATCTGATCGTTGGTGACATCTAGACCCACATAGTTCCTCCTGCAGCAATGCTGAGCAGCATCAGGATCTCTAAGTATAGGGACCCCTGTTGCCCTGCTGATAGCGATGTGTTAGCACTTCAGAGGTTTAGATCATTATCTAATAAAACACTTGATTTATAAAGTGGAAAAAAATGTCATCCATGAAGAATGCAAAAGGTTATTACAAAGACAGAGGAGGAAGACAAGACCAAGACGGATGTCAAAAGAAACTGAATAATGCACTAGAGCACCGAGAAGCCAAAGGGGAGAAATCAAGATATTAAGGAGTTTAACAGAAGATTCCAAATGGCAGCTCCAGAAGACAAAGTGTTACAAGGAAACGTGCAAGGAGCTGGAGTCATAATTGAAAGGGCCAAACTCGCTCAGCATTGAACAAATTCAAGCCTTGAGTTGCAATACTTAAGTCTGCTTTGGGCAGAGTAATAAATGATTCTGGAAGCATTAAAAGAAGATGGAAAGAGTATACAGCGTCATTGTACCAAAAGGAATTGGTGGACACAGAAGAATTTCATGAAACAACATATGAGCAAGAGCCTGTGGTGATGAAGGAAGAAGTTCAAACTGCTCTGAAAGAATTGGCAAAAAACAAGACGCCAGGAGTTGGTGGCATACCAGTTGACATATTTCAACAGACACTGCCCTGGATGTGCTCACCAAGTTGTGCCAAGAAGTCTGGAGGATTGTCAATAATGAACTGACTGGAAGAGATCTATATTTGTGTCCATTCCAAAGGAAGATGATCCGATAATGTGGGAATTATCAAACATAATTGATATCAGATGCAAGCAAGATTCTGCTGAAGATTATTTTTTAAAGAACCACTGGAATAGCACATCAATGGAGAACCGCCTGAAGTGCAGGCTGAATGTGGAAAAGGCCATGGTACTAGGGATATTATAGCTAATGTCAAGTGGATCTTGGCTGAAAGCAGAGAGTACCAGAGGAATGTCTATGTTTCATTGACTATGCAAAGGCATTTGAATGTGTAGATCACAATAAACTGTGGCTAACTCTGAGAAGAATGGGAATCCCAAAACATTTGATTGTGCTTATGTGAAACCTGTACTTGAACCAGGAGGCAGTCGTCAGAAGGGTGGAGGGACAGTGCAGGAGAGGAAGACCCTCGATGAGCTGGATTGGTTTAGTGATTTGGGTAATGGGGATAGGTGTATCAGAGACAATAAGATTAACAAAGGACAGAGCAGGGTTTAGGGCTGTTGTGCATAGGGTCTCTCTACGTCGTAAGTGACTCGATGGCACATAACAACAGCAATCTCTTATTTGACTAAAAGGTGACCCTGGAAGTAGCGTTAGTGCCACGTCCAAAGGGCTTCTTGTTGCTATGTGCCATCACGTCATCTGCAACTCATAGCAACCCTATGTACAGCAGGTCTGAAGCCTGCACTGACCTAAGCCATTCTCACTGACTCCAACACACCCATCCCCATTGCCCTAGTTACTGTATCAATCTATCCGGGGACTTGCTTTCCTGTGCTGTCCCCCTTCCAAGCATGATTTCATTCTCCAAGAACTGATCCCTTTTGACCACATGCCCAAAATATGTGAGACAGAGCTTCAAAAGCCTAACCTCCAAGGAGAAATTTGGTTTCACCCTCTCCAAAACAGACCTATTTGTTTTCTTGGCGGTCAAAGGTATGTTCAAGACTCTTCTTTAGCACCACAAATCAAAGGCATCATTCTTTTTTTTTTTCCAAATTTTATTTTGAAAATCTACCAGCTGCTCCATGGGAGAAAGATGGGTGATCTCCTCTAGTGCTATTTCCAGTCTCTAAAGACCTACTGAAGGGTCCACGAGGAGTCAGTTCCAACTCAACAGCACATAATAACAAAACCACAGGGTTGTCTGATTCTAGCTTAAATCTGGATTGGATTAGAGTTATTGGGGTTAAGAATCTCAAAAGTTAGCCGAGACCCATCAGAGAGAAGGAAATGCAGGTGAAGTGTTGGAGGCGGAGGGCAAGGATCATGATGAGGTAACGATGGGATGAGGTCCTGAGGTACTGAACGAATGACAAGTGTCCTCGTGTGATGCAGAACTCGGGGAGCCTCAGCGGAGATGCCCGCCTTGTTTCACAAACCTGGCTCAGAAGTACCTGATCTGGGAGTGCTGCGCCACGTGGAAGAAGCTCAAGACACGACTTTTTGAGATTGTGACGGACCCGTTCGCGGAGCTGGCCATTACCTTCTGCATTGTGGTGAACACCGTCTTTACGGCCATGGAGCACCACGGCATGAGCCCAGGCTTCGAAACCATGCTGCAGATCGGCAACATTGTCTTCACAACCTTTTTCACTTCTGAAATGGTATTACTTCCAGAAGAGGTGGAACGTCTTCGACTGCATCATTGTCACCGTGAGCCTGATGGAGCTGGGCATGGCCAACAAGGGGAGCCTGTCCGTGCAGTGGACCTTCCTTCGCCTGCTGCGGGTCTTCAAGTTGACCAAGTCGTGGCCAGCCTTAAACAAACTCATTAAGATCATCGGCAACTCGGTGGGCGCGCTGGGGAACTTCACCGTCATCCTGGCCATCGTACTGTTTGTCTTCGCTCTGGTCGGCAAGCAGCTCCTGGGGGACAACTACCACAAGATCTTGCTCAATACGTCCTGTGACAAGAGGCCTCAGTGGTGCATGCATGATTTCTTCCACTCCTTCCTCGTCGTCTTCTGCATCCTCTGTGGGCAGTGGATTGAAAACATGTGGGTTTGCATGGATGTCAGCCAGAAATCCGTGTGCCTCATCCTCTTCTTGATGGTGATGGTGCTGGGGAACCCAGTGGTGAGTGGGGAACCCCAGTGGGCACACTGCCACGTAGACAATGTGGAGGCTTTGTGGGTATCCTAAAAAGCCTTGATAGTGCACATTTGTATGCATAAGTTATCCCTCCATCTTTTTTTAAAAAAATTTGTATTGATTTGCTTACAAAGTTCATATATATTGTTTCACACTATGCTTCTTTCATACTGTGTTTCATACAATCATTCACATGAGTGTTGTCGTTGTGAAGTGCCATTGAGTCATAGGCAACTCATAGCAGTCCTATCAATGAAAGACCTGCACCCTTGTATAACTTTCATTGTTTCTCCACATTGATAGAGTTTCTGGAGTCAAGCCTTTTTCAGAAGTGGATGCCACTCCTGCTTCCACGGTTGCTTTAATCAGGAAGCTCCACCAAACACTGTCCACCATGGATAACCATTATTGCATCTGACACATCAGTGTCACAGTGTTTAGCATCACAGTAACCATGAGTTATCTCGGTACAGCAAATAGACCAGTGCTATACCACTTAGAAGAATGTTTGACAAAAAACAATTAAAACCAGGCCTGAGGGCTGCAGGTTAATCACCAAAAAAAAAAATTATTTTGTGTGTGTGTGTACTGTCAAATTGGATATGACTGGTACAGGAGGAGGCTGGATTTGAACCACTCACATCTGGGAGTGCAGTGCAGTTTCTTGCCACTAGGCCACCAGAGCTTGCCCAAAGGCATCAATTCTTCTGTCATCCTTAGCCATTGTCCAGCTCTCTGAAACATAGCAAGTAATTGTGAAGACTATGGACTGAATCAGGTGCACCTTAGTCTCTAGGCTAACATCATTGCTTCTCAGGACTCTGGAAACATCCCTGACAGCAGATTTACCTAATGTAATTTATCTTTTGATTTCATGACTGCTGGTACCAAGAATGTTGATTGTGGAGCCGAGCAGCCTGTAACTGTTAACCACAATCATTTCTCCATCTATCATGGTGCTGCCAAATTGGCCCAGTGGTGAGAATCTTTGTCTTCTTGATGTTGAGCTTCAATGCATATTGAAGATTGTAGTCCTTGACCTTCTGCAGCAAGTGTTTCTGGTGCTCCCGAGTTTCAGCAAGGGAGTTTGTGTCATCAGCATAACTTCATTTATCGATAAGTCTTCTTCCAATCTTGATGCCACATTCCTTCTCAAAAAACCCAGCCTCCCAGGGAGCTCTGGTGGCCTAGTGGCAAGCAGCTGCCCTGCAATCCCAGAGGTAAGCTGTTCAAATCCACCAGATGCTGTGCTGGAGAAGGAGGGGCAATCTCCTCTTGTACCCTTGTACCAGTCAGATACGACTTGATGGCTTACACACACACACACACACACACGAATAATAATAAAAACCACAATCAAACAAAATCCAACTTCCTGAATGATCAGTTCTGCATATATATTGAAAAGGTATACAGACAGCATTCATCCCCAATGCACTTCACTTTGGATTTTGAACAATGCAGTGTTTCCCTGCTCCATTCTGAGGATGGCTTCTGGTCCAAGTAAACACAGACTATACACATGGATTTCACCTGATGGCATGCACAGGAATCAGACTGATTATATCTGTGGAAGAAATCGCTGGAAAAGTTACAAATCAGCAGTGAAAACTAGGCTAGATGCTGATTGCAGAACAGACCATCAAATACTCATATGTAAGTTCAAATTAAAACTAAGAAAGATCAAATCAAATCCTCAGAAATAAAAATTTGACCTGGAGTCTGTCCCACCTGAATTTAAGGACCAGCTCAGGAACAGTTTTGAGACCTTGAGCACTAATGAACGAAGACTAGATGAGCTGTGGGAGGATGTAAAGAATATCATCCAAGGACAAGAAAAAAGAACAGAACAAAAGAACAAAAGAGGAAGAAAAAACCAAAATGGATGTCAGAAGGGACTGAATATTACACTAGAATGCCAAGAAGCCAAAGCAAAAGGAAGAAATGAAGTCTAGGAGCTGAAAAGAAGATTTCAAAGGGCAGCTGGAGAAGACAAAGCAAAGTGTTATTAAGAAATGTGCAAAGATCTGGAGGCTGAAAATCAAAAGGGCCATATTTACTCAGCATTTCTTTTTTATAATTATTAAATTTTATTAGTTTTCATGAACATTTACAGAGATTTGGGGTTTTGATTCATTCATTGTTGCACTGTTTTCTCCACCCTCCTCCCCAGTTCATTCTTCTTCCCCCCCCATGTCTGTTTTAATTGTCCAATTGCCGCAGTGCTTGTCAAAGCCAGTTCTGATTAATCTCCTTTGTCAGTGTGTCCCTTGCCATTCCCTATCACTCCTCCCTGAGAGAGACTTCACCCTGATTTATAAGGAAAAGGGGATGGTGTATTCTCTTAGCTACTTCCTGCTGAAAAGAGATGCTGTGGGTTTCAGGGTGTACTCAGCATTTCTTAAGCTGAAGGAACTAAAGGCATATTAGTGCAGTGTTACTGAGTGTTCGTCTCGTCTCTACCAGCCTAGCAGATCTGGCCTCTTTTAGGAATGTGAGTATTGTTCTTTTTTCTGCCATTCTGTCTGGGACTCTCGTATTTTGCCTCTAGTAAGAACACTTGATAGGTGAGCACCATCATGTTCTCAAGACTAGACAGGCCGTGTGTCATGCAGACTGTTAATCCTGGTAACTAGGTTCTTCTTTGAGTCTTTGCTCCAGATGAGGAGAAACTTAGGTTTTTTCTTAGATGGCCACTGGTCAGTTTTTAATACTCCAGATGCTACTAACTAAACTAGGGTTGTTGTTGTTATGTGCCATCGAGTCGCTTGCAACTCATAGCAACCGTATGTACAAGAGTCCTAAACACTGTTCTATCCTGTGCCAACCTAGCCATCGCAAACACATTCATTCCCACCACTCCACTCACAGAATCGATCCATCTCATCGAGGGCCTTCCTCTCCTGCTCCGTCCCTCCACTCTCCCAAACATGATGTCCCTCTCCAAGGACCAGTCCCTCCTTGCAACATGCCCAAAGTATGTCAGACGAAGCTTCAGAATCC
>NW_006399836.1:5028609-5033488 GCF_000299155.1 Elephantulus edwardii | reverse complement strand
TTAACTTTTTTATTCATACTGATTTATTTACACAGTTGAAATACGTTGTTTTTCACAAAAGGTTCTTCCCATTTCCATCACTCTCCCCACCCATCACATTGTGTAACTCTATGATAAACACCCCCTCCCCGCCCATCCTCCCCGCTCTGCTTCCCTCCTCTCCACTCCTTGGATACTCATTCTACAATAAGGGTTTTATATAGTATATAGTATTTGTCCTTATGGGATTGAGTTTGTTCACTCAACATAATGCTCTCTAGTCCCTCCCAAGTTAGATAGTAATTTACAAAATCATTGCTCCTGCATGCTGCGTAGTACTACATTGTATGAATGTACTACAGTTTCTCAATCCATTCATTTGTGGTTGGACATGTGGGCTGTTTCCATGTTCTTTTGATGGTGAATAATGCTGCTATGAACGTTGGTGTACAAGTCTCTGTTTGAGCCTCAGTTCTCATTCTTAGAGTATATTCCAAGCTGGGTCATGTGGAGTTTCTATGTTCGTCTTTTTGAGGAAGCTCCAAACTGCCTTCCAGAGTGGTTGTGCCATTTTACAATATCACCAACAATGTGTAAGAGTTCCTATCACATCCTCTCCAACATTTATTATTTGCTGTCCTGTTAAACTCTGCCACTGCTACTGGGCTGAAATGGTATCTCATTGTGATTTTGATTTGCATCTCTCTTGTTGCCAGTGATTTGGAGGATTTATTCATGTGTCTCTTGGCCATCTGAATGTCCTCCTCTGTGAAAACTGTTTCCATGTCTTTTACCCACTTTGTAACTGGGTGTTATCAGTCTTTTTCTTGTGGAGGTCACATCTATTTATTTATTTTTTTTATTCCATCAACTGTATAACTAAATACATACCCAGAAATGATCTACAGCTAATTCTTGATTCCAACACCCTGTAGGAGTCTGCTTCCTAAAGAGGCATGGTGGTGTCGTGTACTACGTGTTGGGCTGCTGATGTGGGAGAAAGATGAGCAATCTCCCATAAAATGTACCTTGACCTACAACCAGGAGAGAATAAAACGGATGAATGAGACCTTCTAAGAATCCAATCCCTATGCACATCAAAAAGCTGCTCCAGCATTTACCCAGGTCTTCGAGTGCTGGAGGTGGTGGTCAGGAAGTAGGCTTCTGCTGTTGGGCTTCTGTCCACTCTGCGGCGCAAACACCTTCCGCACAGGACATCAATGCAAGCCTGAATAGGAAAAACAATTCCTTCCACCTAAGCCATGGCTTATCAGTTATACAGAAATACCGCCTTAGGAAACAATCTTCAAGAGAGCCTAGATGAGCTCATTCAGTCTCAACAGATAACCCCCCAACTTGCTCTTCAAGTTCTCCTTCAGTTTGATAAGGCTATCAATTCAGCATTGGTTCAGAAAGTCAGGAACAGAGTCAATTTCAGGGGCTCTTTAAATACGTACAGATTCTGCGATAATGTGTGGACTTTTGTTTTGAATGATGTTGAATTCAGAGAGGTGACCGAGAGCTTATTAAAGTGGATAAAGTGAAAATTGTAGCCTGTGATGGTAAAAATACTGCCTCCAATACGACAGAATGAACGGGGGGAAATGGCTTTTTTATGCCATCCTCTGTTATTACTCTTGGCTTTTTGAAGAGAAACTTAGAAGAGACTTTTTAAATTTATTCTAGCAATGCAGAAATTACTCCATTGTGCTGTGCTGTCGGAGAAGTCCAGTAGAAAGCTCGTAACTTTAGCCACTTCCATTCACTTACTATGCAGCATGAAGAAACCCAATTTTTTTAATAACAAATCAAAAGTTGTTACCTTCCTATAAATATTCTTTAATAAATGAATTTTAAGACATTAAAAAAAAAACCACAAAAAGCTGCTCCAACAGAGGAAAAAGGAAACTCAAAGCTTGAGATAAAATATTCAGCAATCACAAATCTGATAAGGGACTTAAGTCTAAAATGTATGGAATATTCCGGCACCTCAACAAGAAAAAAGTAAACAACCCAGTCACAAAATGGGGACTGGATATGAATAAATATTTCACCAAAGAAGACATTTATATGGAAAACAAACACGAAGAAATATTCAAAATCTCCAGCTATCAAAGAGATGCAAATCAAAGCAATGAAATACCATTCCACCTAAGCAACTATCGCAAAGTTAAACAGGGCAGCAAAGGACGAATGCTGGTGAGGTTGTGGAGAGATTGGAACTCTTACTCACTACTGGTGGGAATGGAAAATGGAAGATGGTCTGATGTTTTCTCAAAGAGTTGGAAATAATAGGGAGCTCTGGTGGCCTACTTGCAAGAAGCTGTGCTGCAATCTCAAAAGTGCATGGTTCTAACCCACCAGATGCTCCACTGGAGTAGAAAGGGCAATCTCCTCCTTTGCCGGCTGAATCCGATTCAATGGTGCACAATAACAAACAAAAAACCTAGGCTGTCCAAAATCCTTGGTAATAGAATTGTTTACCTTTGAATACTTCTCTGCTTCATAAGCATTACTGACTGGGTGTTCATGCTTTTGTATGGCATGTACCATCCTTTAAACCCTGTTATGACATGTGCACATTATCTGTTTGATGTGAAGAAAAAGAAAGTTGGAAATAGAAATACCATTTGACCCAGCAACTCCACTACTGGGAATATACCCTAAAGAACCAGACCACCATCCAAACATATGTACACACATACATGTTTATTGCAGTGTTATTCTTAATAGCAAAGAGATGGAAACAACCCAAATGCCCATCAAAAAATGAATGGATAGAAAAACTGGTATATTCACACAGTGGAATATTATGCAGCATTGAAAAACAATGACCTTGTAAAACATTACACAACATGGGCGAGCCTCAAGGACATTATATTGAGTGAAATATCTCAGTCACCAAAGGACAAATATTGGATAACACAACTTATAAAAGAGGACAGGCTTGGAGGGCTTTGGGGAGAGAATGGGAAAAGAGTGGATAGATAATGAACACTGCAATAGAACAGGTGAGGGGAAGAACTGTCTAAAAGGAATATTTGTTTAGGCATTATATGTATGAAAATGTGGAACAAGAGGTGCAATGCAGGGTGGATGGAGTGAGGAGGGAGGAGGAAGAAAATGTGCAACAACAAAAAGTATTTTTAGGGGAGCTCTGGTGGCCTAGTGGCAAGAAGCTGCACTGCAATCCCAGAGGCGCACGGTTCGAATCCACCAGATGCTCTGCTGAGGAAGGAGGGACAATCTCCTCCTGTATCAGTCAGATCTGATTTGATGGTACACGCACACACACAAATAATAATAAAAAAAAGTATTTTTAAAAATTTACAACCTATTAAACTGATGGAGGATCACTGAATCAACTTGAAGCCAGTCCGTTTGAGGTTTTTGAAGGAGTATCTTTGAATCTGCTCTCTCCCTTCCTATAACTAATTTACTACCATCAACATGCTGGGTTATGTAAACTCTTAAAACTTGCTCCTTTCCGTTTCCTCAGTCACCCACCTTAGTCAGGTAGACCATCCACACCCCTAGACCTTAGGTAGGTAGATTGCTGCTTTGGTCCCAGTGATTTCTCATTTAAATTCCCTTGCCCCTCATCACTTGTACATATGATAGCTATGGTGATACTTGTTAAAATACAAATCTAATTAGATCATCTATCAGCCTAAAACCTTCAGTGGCTGCCCATTTCTTAGAATGTTGTTAGATACTGTGGAGTCAGAACTGACCCTCGGTGGGTTTTCAGAGTAAATCACATGGGAGGAGATTGCTCATCTTCGTCTATCTGAACAGCTGGTGGCTTTGTATTATGTGCCTTTTGGGTTGGCAGCACAAGACCCACACAGTGTTATTATGTTCAACAAGCTTCTGATTGCCATCTGCTCTCCTTCCACTTTTGTCCTCTTCATTCCAGCCTCATCAGCCTCTTCTCAGCTCTTTCCTGGCTCCCAATCCACTGTTTCCTTGTCAAGCACACCCTCCCTTCAGTTTAGTTGGATTTCTGAGAGCCATACTTCTTGCCCTTAGATTAGTCATCAAATAACTGACAGTGAGTAGATTGTCCAACCTACTGACCCAAGAGAGTTGACTATCATATCGTGAAAGGCCTAAAATAAAAACAAAAATACGTAAAAAGAACAAAAATTATTGAAAGACTTCATTGCATTAGACCACAAGAAAGATATAAAGAGATTTTGGGGTACTGCTTTATGTACAGGAGATAATTAGTGAATGTATCTAGGTGACTTTGAACATCAAGAATCCAAATATGGGGAAAAAAGGAATCCAAATATGATGAGCCTGTAGACTCAGAAGATAAGTCTTACAGATATTGAGGCGGCTTCTAAGTAGAAGGAGGTGGCTAAACCTTAACCAGTTCCTACCATTTTCTTAGTCCTTTAAGAAAAGGAAGCAGGGGTTGGTTGTCACAGGTGGACTGAAAAAGAACAGTGGTGAAGATGAAAAACACTACAATTCAGGCTTGAAAACAGATAGAAGATTTTATTTTTTAAAAATAAATGCTAACTACCCCAATCAGCAAGGATTGTACAAATGAATACAGAGGAAAAGATCTAAAATTCTTTTTTTTAGGTCTTTCTTTTTTCATTATTAATTTTAGTTAATGTTTCCAGAAACTTTGGATTTCCGTTCATTCCTTGTTGCGTTTTTCTCCCTGCCCACCCCTCCCCCCTAAAAATCTTTTTTTGTAAATACATTTTGAATCATATTGGGAATCAATATGGAGATAGCTCTGAGAACCTCGGCTTCAGCAGCTCCGCCCCCATCTATTTAAACACACACACACACACACTCACTCACTCTCAGCAGCTCCGCCCCATCTATTTACACACACACACACTCAACAGCTCCGCCCCATCTATTTACACACACACAC
>NW_006399836.1:5001348-5028454 GCF_000299155.1 Elephantulus edwardii | reverse complement strand
ACACACACACACACACACACACACACACACACACATATTCTGTGTGACCTCCCACCCTGTTATGTAGATTTATCTGTTGCTATTGAATCAATTCTGACGCTAGGGGACAGAAGAGAACAGCTCCGTGGGATTCCAAGACTGTGTTCACAGAGCCTTCCGCTACATTTTTCTTTCCCAGTCGTGGTGTAGGTTTTAGCTGCTGAGGACTTAACCACAGACACGTTTGTAAAGCCGGGCAATGATCCACCTCTAGTGAGATCGCCATACCACCTGAGCGGTATTTTATTATTGTTGGCCAAGCAGAGGACAGGGGGACCCTCGGGGCACATTTTCTGGGCTGAGAGGGAGGTGGAGGCCCAGGAACCGCTTCCACACACCGGGAAGAGGGACCCTGCGTGGCGTGTGCGGGGAATTGTCCAGCCGAGGGGATCTGGAGTCTCCGGATCCGCGTTCCTAGCGAGGTTCCACCACGTCTTCTCAGCAAGTCACTCCGCTGCCGAGTCACTGTCCGCTCACCGGCGAGCGACTGTTGGATCCTTTTCTCTGCAGTTTCGGGAAAGGGGCACGGTCGATATGCTCGAGAACGTCAGTTTATTGGTCTTCGTGTCTCCCCCAAATTCTGTCTATTCCCAGGTGGACTGCAAGAACAGGGCGGAGTGGATGGCGGTAATAAATCACAGCAGCAAACACACACCAGGCTTTAAGTATTTCTCCAAGCATGTTCCACGTAGCAATTCGCTGAACTATCACAATATTCTTAAGGGACAATTCTCACCGTACCGTTTCACAGGTGGAGAAACTGAGGCGCAAAGGGGTTAAGTAGTTTATTAAGTACCACCTAGTGTTTTGCAAACAGAAAAACTCAGCAAGCTCAAGGTCCCAGGGCCAGTCATGGGCGGGACCACGCGAAGGAAGTCCCGCCCCGCGCTGGCCTCCGACTTCCGTTTCCTCCCTCGCTCGCCCGGCGCCCTCTGTTGGGGTCACGTGTGAGCGATGGCGGCAAAGAGTGACCGCGGCGAGCCGGTGGCGGCGGCTGGTGGCCCCGACACCTACCGCTCGCCGCTGGCGTCCCGCTACGCCAGTCCCGACATGTGCTTCGTGTTCAGCGACAGGTACAAATTCCGGACGTGGCGGCAGCTGTGGCTGTGGCTGGCGGAGGCGGAGCAGGTACCGGGCGCGGGATGGAGGGCCGGGAGGGGAGGGGCCCCGCACGTGGCGCCGCCCGGGGACGGCCGCCGGGGTGACAGCTGCCAGGCTATTTCGGGCCAGTGTTCCCGCTCCGAGGAGCTCGGCCCCCGGACGGCCGGGCAGGACGCCCGGAGCCTCACCTGTTGCCCCCCGTGTTTCAGTCCCTGAGAGCTGGCGCGGGGAGTTGGGTCTGTGGTTGCAGGGACTCCATCCGGCCATGCCTGCACCGCTAACCCCAGAGCTGCATACAAATTACTGGGCTCTATGTTTTGCATGTCTTTAGTCATTTGACCCCGCCAGCCTGTAGACTAGGGGGTGTTTATCCCGCATTGTCCGAAAGGGAGAAAACGGCCCCTCGACAGCGCGGTGTTTTCCCTCCTTCACACAGTTGTTGAGAGAGTCGTGCAGGGATTTGAACTCGGGTTCAGTTCAGACCCTGAACTTTTATGTCCTACTTAGGTGGTTCAGGATAGTTGGTGACAGGACTGGAATTGGCATTTTGTACTTGGACGAACTTGACAGCATTTAGATTTTTTAAAATAAATGTACCTGGAGAGGGGAAGTAGAGGTAGATGTCTATTAAAAACCAAACCAAAATCCATTGCCTGGGACTCAGCAACACCGTTGAGTTTTTGAGATTGTAAATATTTACAGGAAGACTGCCTGTCTTTCTCCTAAGCCACGATGGATTGGAACCTTTGACCTTTTAGGTAGTGGCTCAGCATGAAACATCTCTCCATTAGGGCTTTAGACTTTTGATTGACTGTATAAGGAATACCTGTAAGGGCTCACCTGAGTTTCAGAAGGAAGTCTAGAAGGCCCTTCCTGGAAGAGTGGAAGGAGATGGAAGGTGTTCCAGAGAACTATGGTATTTCTTCTCAAGAAAGAACATGCAGAGGAAAATCCCACAATGAAGATGGCAGTGACCTTCAAATGGCAAAGTCAAATGAAACCTGAATGTATTCCTACAGCCGTGAAACTCCCCAGACAGAAAACATTCATCCAAGAGTTCCTCCCTCCCTGTCACTGCCCAAGAAATCAAACAGTAAAACACAGTAGAAAGGTACGTGGTGCCAGGTGGGAGCTTGAGTGGATAGAGAATTGTGCTGCCAACTGAGAGGTTCAGATCAAAGTAGGAGGTACAAATCTCGGAGGAGTTGTTCTCCAAGGGAGACAGATGAGAAGTCTCCTCCTATGTGATTTACAGCCTCTGAAAACCCATGTTGTTGTTGCTGTTGTTATGTGCCGTCGAATCGTTTGCGACTCATAGCGACCCTATGTACAACAGCCCTAAACCGTGCTCTATCCTGTGCCAATCTCATTGCCTCTGACACACCCATCAGTACCCATTCAGTACCCCAGTCACTGAATCAATCCACCTCATAGAGGGTCTTCCCCTCCTGCACTGTCCCTCCACTCTACCCAGCATGATGTCCCTCTCTAAAGACCTGTCTCTCCTTACATGTCCAAAGTATGTCAGACGAAGCCCCAGAATCCTTGCCTCCAAGGAGCAGCCTGGTTTAATCCTCTCTACGATGAATCTGTTTGTTTTCTTGGCAGTCCGTGGTCCATTCAACACTCTTCTCCAGCACCACAGCTCAAAGACGTCAATTCTCCTTCTGTCCTCCCTAGTCATTGTCCAACTCTCTGATGCATAACAAGTGATTGCAAAAACCATAGCCTTTGTCAGGCGGACCTTAGTCTTCAGAGAGACACTGTTGCTCTTGAGTATTTTGGAGAGGTCCCTAACCGCAGACTTTCCCATCGCAATACGTTTTTTTATTTCCTGGCTACTGGTGCCAAGAGTGTTGACCGTGGAGCCGAGCAAACTGAAGCTGTGAACAATCTCAATCTCTTCGCCATCCATCCTGATGCTACCGATTAGTCCAGTGTTGAGAATTTTTGTCTTCTTGACATTGAGCCTCAGTCCATATTGAAGGCTGTAGTCCTTGACCCTCGAGAGGGAGACCCTGGATAAGATGGGCTGAGTCATTGACTGGGTTAATGTAAGTAGGTATGTTAGAGATGATGAGATTGGCTCACGATAGGGCAGGGTTCAGAGCTGTTGTACATAGGGTCACGGTGTCCCATAGGGTCGCAGGCAACTCGACAGCACGTCACAACAGAACCCCACTGGCAGGTCTGCTACGGGTCAGTTCCACCTCAGTGACGATGGCTCGTTGAATGCATACCAGGCCATTATAAGACCTTGCACATACTAGCTTGTTAATCCTCAGAGCAGCCCTTGAGTGCAAATTCTATTCTGATTTTACACATGGGGGAATGGAGGCACAGAGATACAGTAAACAATCGACTTGGGTATCAAAAGTGGATACTAGAAGTAGGTACTAGGAGAAGGCATTCCTTTGTTGGATTAGGAGAGACTTGCATCTATTCGGACTCATTTGAAAATCTTATTTCTATTCTATTGATAACAGCATTGTCACTTAAGTAAAACTTGGCCAATGTCACCATAGCTGTTAGTGACATTAAGCCATGATTGGAATATCATTAAGTACCTCTGATTCATGTTGTCGTTGTTGTTGTTGTTGTTAGGTGCCACTGAGTTGAGTACCACTCATAACAACTCTACGAACAACGGATCTGAACCCTGTCCTATCCTGTGTCGTGCTCACAGTCTCTGACATACTTGAGCCCATTGCTGCAGTCACTGTGTCAATCTATCTCGTTGAAGGTCTTCCTCCCTGTTGTGCCTCCTCCACCTTTCCAAGCATGATGTCCTCCAAAGAATAGCCTTTCTTCACAACATTCCCAAAATACGTAAGACAGAGCTTAGTCATCCTTGCCTCCAAGCAGCACTCTGGCTGTCCTTTCTCCAAGCTGGACATGTTTGTTCTTTGGCAGTCCGTGGGATATTCGGTACTGTCCTCCAACACCACAGCTCCAAGGCATCAGTTCTTCTGACTCATAGCCCCTCTGTCAGCAGCAGATTGATGGGCACCTTGCCTTCTCCTGCACTATCCTCAGGATCGCTCACATGCTCCAGCCCACTGTGGGAGTCACTTAATCCATGACCCTACCTTTCCCAGCAAGAGCTCATTTCCAAGGATTGGAAAGTAGGACTACCTGAATGTGTACTCTTTGTTGCATCCAGCCGCCCATAAAACCCCACTGCCACTTAGTGATTGTGACTCATTGTGACCCTTTAGTGCAGAGTAGCACTGGCCCACATGGCTTTCAGGGCTGTGAAGCAGACTCATAAAAACCCCAGACTCATTGCTGTTGAGTTAGAATTGACTCAGCTGAGTGTTCGGAGGAGCAGCTCGCCCTTCTTCCTCCCTCTGGGTTAGCGGTGCAAATCCTTACACCTTACACCAACTCAGCATGCGTCAAAGCAGACGACCACATCTGTCTTCCCTGGAAAAGTACCTGGTAGCTTTGAACCACCAACCGTTTAGTTAGCAGCTAAGCACTTGGACAGTGTGCCTCCAAGCTTCCTTATCTCTATTTGTCTATCACCTGTGACTATATCTAGGCCTTGGTTCTATTTCTCTGGAGAACTCTACTAATAGACCAATTTACACGTTACCTGAAATATGTTCAGTCTTGGTATCATCTTCTGGTTGGTAATGCTCATAACACAGTCCAAGCCAAGGAGGTGAGTTTATATTACCTTTGTGTCCATGGGCTTTTCAGTGTTGATTTTTCTGGAAGTAGCTGGCCATTTCCCCCTTCTTGGGTACCTCTGGATGGATTCAAACTTGCAGCCTTGCAGTTAGTACTAAGAGTATTGACAGTTTGCACCAGGCCTTCCTGTTCGATTATTAGTTGTCGTTAGGTGCTGTTGAGTCAAGTACGACTCCTAGAGACCCTATGAACAGCTGACCTGGACCCTGCCCTCTCCTGTGCCATCCTCATCCTCTCTGACACACTTGAGCTCATTGCTGAAGTCACCATGTCAGTCCATCTTCTTGGGGCTTTTCCTCTCCTCCTCTGGCCCTCCATCCTTTCCTACCTGTATGTCCAGAGTGTGAACAACGAAGCTTCAGCCTCTTTGCCTCCAAGAGTACTCTGGCTGCACTTGTTCCAAGACATACCCATTTGTTCTTTTGGCAGTCCATGGAGTATTCAGTACTCTTCTCCAGTACTACAATTCAAAGACATTGATCCTTCTTTTGTCATTCTCACTATTTGTTGTCCAACTTTCAGATGAATAGGAAGCAATTACTATGGCATGGAGCAAGTGCACCTTGGGCTTTAAAGTGATATCCTAGCTCTTTAGAACTTTGATGAGGTCCTTGAGAACAAATTTCTTCACATGTCTTCATTTCTTGACTGTTGTTACCATGGGTAATGATTGTGGTCCAAAGTAAAGGAAGTAGTTAATAACTCGCATTTTTTCTCTCTGCCTATGCTGTCCTTGGCTGAAAGTGAGGAGTACCTGCAGTACTTCCTGCACAAGATCAAGTAATACAGCTTTCACTGTGGATTACATCTCCTTAAGACAGAAATCCTCACCACTGGATCGATAGGCAGCATCATGAAAGATGGAGAAAAGATTGAAGTTGTCAGTGTTTTTGCCTTACTCGGATCTACAGTCAGTGCCTTTGGTACCAGTAGTAAGGCGATCAGGAGACATCCTGCATTGGGAAAGTCTGCTGTGGTGGACCTCTCCAAAGTCCCAGAGCAGTGATGTCTGTTGAAGATCAAGATGTAGCTGATTCAAGACATGGTCTTTTCAGTCACTTGCTATGCATCTGAGAGCTAGACAGTGAGTCACGATGACAGAAAAAAGATTTATGTCTTTGAGTTGTGTTGGAGAAGAGTGTTGAATATCATATGGACTGCCAAAAGAACAAGCCAGTCTGCCTTGGGAGGTTTGCAGCCAAGGTGCTTCTTAGAGGCAAGGATGGTAAAACTTTGTCGCCCTTACTTTGAATATGTTGTCAGGAGGGACTGGTCCTTGAAAAAGATATCATGGTGGGAAAGGTGGAGGCTCAGTGTGAGAGAGGAAGACACAACAAGATGGATTGGCACAGGGCCTGCGGCAAGAGGCTCAGGTGTGTCAGAGATGATCGAGATGATGCAGGATAGGACAAGGTTCAGATCTCTTGTTTACAGGGTCACTATGAGTTGTACTCAAGTCAGCACACCTAACAACTGTCCAAGACTGGCTGTCCCCAGGTGACCATCAAGCACTTGAACTCAAGCCGTTGAAATATAGCTACAGCTCCTGAAGAACTGAGTTTTCCATTTTATTTAATTTTAATTCATTTAAATACCCACATGAGGCCAGCTTTTTGGATAATACATGTCTTACATGCAGAGACTGAGTTTGAGGATTTGCAGGTGAAATGTGACTGTCAGGTCATTCACTGATAAGATGTGGACCCACTCCAGCCTGCCAGCTGCCTAGTTTCTCCTTTGATACACAATGAGTATAGAAAGATGTTGATACAGTCTTTCTTTTTTTTTTAATTATTATTAATTTTAATAGACATTTACAGAGGTTTTGGATTTCCATTCATTCATTGCTGCACTTTTCTCCCTGCCCACCCCTCCCCACCAGCTCGCTCCCCCCTCCGAGAGAAAAAGAAAAAAAAATTCCTTCATTAGTATACAGTTCCCACATCCCTTCTCCCCCCCCCCCCCCCCCAGTACACTTCTCTATGCAACCTTAATTCTGGATTCCTGTGCTAACCATAATACTCAATCATATATCACTTCTAATCTGTTCTTTCCCTCATCTGTTTCAATACAATATACATAATTTATCCAGTTTTTTCTGTCATACCCCAACCCTGATGTCAGACGCATTCTACAACAGTGGCATCATGCAGTATTTGCCCCTTTGTGACTGAGATATTTCACTCAGCATAATGTCCTCCAGGGTCACCCACTTTGAATAATATTGCATGAGTTCCTTGTTTTTCAATGTGGTGTAGTATTCCATTGTGTGGATATACCACAGCTTCTCTATCCATTCGTTTGTTGATGGGCCCTTAGATTGCTTCCAACTCTTTGCTATTGTGAACAAAGCTGCGATAAACATGGGTGTGCATATATCTGCTTGGATGGCAGTTATGGCCTCTCTGGGGTATATTCCCAGTAATGGGATTGCTGGGTCAAATGGTATCTCTATTTGTAATTTTTTGAGAAAGTACCACACCACCTTCCACAATGGTTGCACCATCTTACATTCCCACCAACAGTGAATAAGAGTTCCAGTTTCTCCACATCCTCACAAGCATTTGTTGCTTGCTGTTCTGTTCTATTTTGCTATTCTTACTGGGGTGAGATGATACCTCATAGTTGTTCTGATTTGCATCTCTCTTAGAGCTAGGGACTTTGAACATTGCTTCATGTGCTTGTTGGGATACAGTGTTTCTTATCAGTATCTCTTAGAATTGCTTCAAGTCATTCTGAATTTGCTATACATAGTTTGTTTTCTGTCAGAACTACTTAGAGAATTCCTGATTTTTTGTTTCTCTGCATAAATCCATCGTGGGCCCCAGTTCCAGACACTGATATTAAGCCCTTTTGTAGAGTGTGTAGTAGGACCCAGGGGAGGGGAGGCATGTGGTGATCAGTTGAGTAGATTCCCACTCTCAGTCACCTTTTGTGTTAGAGTTTTAGAGTTGAATGTTAGGGTTTGTCCTGGTTAGAGCAGTTTGAACCAAAGGTCATCTGTTCAAACCCACCAACCACACCAGGGAAGAAAATCTTGGCAGAGTCTGCTTTTGTAGTTATTCATAGACTTGGAAGGAAGCCCAGTGGACAGTACTGCTCCATCCTGTAGGGCTGTTGTGAGTTGAAGTTGACTCCTGGGCAGGGAATTTCAGGTTTGGTTTTAACCTTTGTAGAAACAGTCCCAGACCTCCACGTTAGCAGAGGACTGTACACCGCTGTGTGGAGACTTGTTAGGTAACAAGTGCTCTGGATGAAAGCAAGGTAGAGGCTAGAGGTACCCAGAACAGGAGGCAGTGTGGCTCTACACTGAAGTGGGCGAAGACCTTTGAGGAGATGGAAGTTAGTGGGGAGTCAAGAGTGTGGGGAAGTGAAGCAAGGAGAGAGGAATAGGGGCACAGTCACAATCAGGTCACACTGTTTTGTATGTTTGAATTTACTAGACTGTAACTTTACCATGGTTCTTCAAGAAAGATATAACTGGTAACATGGACCATTGTTTTCTCCGTGTTACTTCAGTTCAATTAATTGTGACACCGGTTATTTGGGGGTTTTGCCTGTTCTGCAGACACTGGGTTTGCCTATCACAGATGACCAAATCCAGGAGATGAGATCGAACCTGGACAACATCGACTTCCAGATGGCAGCTGAGGAAGAGAAGCGACTGCGCCATGACGTGATGGCTCACGTGCACACCTTTGGCCACTGCTGTCCCAAAGCTGCCGGCATTATTCATCTGGGTGCCACCTCCTGCTACGTTGGTGACAATACGGTACGAACCCGGATTGTTCACGTCTGCTTTGGACTCGCTCTTTATAAGACATTCATAAAGTGGAGATGGCCTTGCCAAGTGTGAGGAAGTGGTTCCTTAGAGCTTTATCTTTAGGGGTTTCTTGGCTGAACACAGGCTTGGTATCCTTCCAGTATAAACCAAGAGCACCTAGTAACTGCCATCAAGTAAGACTTGCAGACACTGCTTACGCATTTGTCTGCTGGACGCGAGCCACAGTCTTAGCATTTTAGTGGTTGAAGTAATTTTCCAAAGGGCTCTTTCCAAAGCCCTCTATATTTCTTGGCTGTGCCTTGTGAAAAGAGAGATAGATTATGGTCATTGCTGAACAAAACCTTTAATTAGACAAAGTATCTCGTCATCAAATATGAAAGAAGAATAGCAAGCATTTTCCTGATGCCAAGCATTGTAGTAAGACAGCTTTCTGTTTGACGGCACCTGTAGAAAATAAGTGCTATTACTTATTTTGTAAAAGTAGTTTATCAAAGTTTACTTTACCTACCATAACATTTACCCAATTTAAATGTATTGTTGGTGTGTTGTAATAAATGTGTGCTGTTGTTCGACCCGCACCACACTCCAGGTTTAGAATACTTCCATCATTCAGGGAAGGTCTTGGGTGCTCTTGGGTAGTTAGTCCCTAGCTCTGTCTCACACAGCCCCTCACACACATACACAGAGTCCTGCCTCACATAGCCCCCCCACACACACACACTCCTGCCTCACACAGTCCCTTACACACCCTGCCCTTTCCTCACTTACACCGCCCCTGCCTCACATACCCTGCTCCTGCCTCACACAGCCCCTCACACACACCGCCCCTTCCTCACACAGCCCCTCACACACACTGCCTCTGCCTCACACAGCCCCTCACACACACCGCCCCTGCTTCACACAGCCCCTCACACACACCGCCCCTGCTTCACACAACCACTGTCACATACACCACCCCTGCCTCACACACACTGCCCTTGCCTCACACACATCGCTCCTGCCTCACACACATCGCTTCTGCCTCACACAGCCCCTTACACACACTGCCCTGCCTCACACAACCACTGTCATATACACCACCCCTGCCTCACACACACACCACCACCACAGCCCTGTACACACACGCTGCCCCGGCCTCACACATACCATCCCTGCCTCACACACACACCCTCCCTGCCTCACACAGCCATTGGCATTTCCATCTACAGTTTTGCCCTTTCTGGACATTTCATATCAGTAGATCATTGAGTCTGGCTTTCTTAGATGAAAAAGATAAGAGGGTTACTGTCAAAGTCATTGATATACAAGGTTTTAATGCCTAAAGTCATACAGGAAGGCTTTAAAAAGGGTTTTGGGGTTTTATTGAGGGGATACAAATATTACTGCTTCCAAAAGATGTCTGATCTCCTCCTTGCCATTTTTAGCTTCTGGAGACTCTGGAGGGTCAGCTGTCAGTCTGTCCCAAGTCCAGCTCCATGGCACTGAATGCTGGTGGAGGATAAGCACGTGAGGGTTGCTCTGGTGACATAGTCCAAGTGAGTTGCACTGTTAACCCAGGAGGCCATGCATCTCTGGCGGTTTGAATTTTAGTTGGTCACTCAGGAAGAAAGATGAGCGGTGTTGGCCGTTCACAGCTTTGGAAACAGGAGGTGCATTGACACAGCGGCTGCAGCAGTGAGCTTAAACAGCAGCGATTGCGATGGGTCTGGTGCTATTTTGTGTCGTGCATAGGATCACTGAATGGAACTAACTGACTTCTGAAGAACAGCAGACATGTGTTGGCGTGGCTCCTTACGTCCTGTCAAAGAAGCCTTAAATTTCCCCAGCTTTTTTCTGGGGAGGATTTTCTTTGTTAGCAATGTATCTCTGCTTCTTTGCCACTGAGTTGGAATCAACTCCTACCAAGTTTTCCGAGGCTGTAAATTGCATGAGAGGAGATCTTACACCATTAAGCTACTGGTGGATTCAGGCAGCCAGAGAGGCATAGCCCCCTACAGAGGAATGGACGCTTTCAGACGTGTCTGTACATGCCTGTACGTGAGAGATGCCAGCCTGCTGACCGGCACACTGGCCTCCTGGAATGGGGCTCCACTCCTCTACTGCTTTTGTTCACTTGACATGCCTTGAACAGGACTTCGTGAATACACGTCCTCACTCGATAGCATGATTAGGTTCCAAAGGACCAGATTGTTACATACTGTTGATTTGGAACCGACCCGTAGCTGACCCTTAGTAGGTCCTCAGCTGCATTTGTTAATTGTGTGGGAAGATATTGTCCATCTTTCTCCCATGGACCAGCTGGTGGATTTGATCCTTGTACCTTTGCCTTGGCAGCGCAGTTGTACAAAATTACCCTTAAGTGAAAATGGAAGAGGACTAGATCACTACATAAGTGACAGACCACTGAGTCCTTGGCCCAGCTGAGTTAACACATAACCTTTAACCATCACAGCCAGCAAAACACTCTCCTTGCTAGCACCTCCGTGTCCATTACTGTCAGATCTGTCTGTTAATGTGCAAAATAATCAGCATGTTACTATGGTCGTCATTGTGAAGTGTTGGTTAAATAGATAGTGAGGGTGTCTAAGGTGTTCTTCCTTATGGAGTCCAGTGTACTGCTGTCTGCATTCAGGTACTTTTCCTTTTTAAAAATTTTTTTTTTTTATTTCCTTGTTATGTACCCTCAGAGTTGGATCTGACTGGCACAGGAGGAGATTGCGCCTCCTTTTCCAGTGGAGAATCTGGTGGATTTGAACCGCGTGCCTTCATTCATGTGCTTTAAAAACAATAATCTAGGGAGCTCTGGGGGCCTCGTGGCAAGAAGCTGCCCTGCAATCCCAGAAGTACGCGGTTCGAATCCACCGGATGTTCTGCTGGAGAAGGAGGGGCAATCTCTTCCAGTACCAGTCAGATCCGATTTGACGATACACACACAAAATTTAAAAAATTAAAAAACAAAACACAACCCAAAAGCAATAATCTGACACAGAACAGCTTCTGGCTTTATCTCCGGGTTTGGGTAAACCCCTCTGCTGTCGAGTCCTTTCCACTCATCACCTCTCTGAAGGGCCAAAGTGGAATTTCCCCAGCATTTCTGAGACTAAATTTCTGCAGGAGCAGACTGCTTTATCTTTATCTGACAGAGCAGCTGTTGGATTTGAACTTCCCACATTTTGTTTAGCAGCCCAGTAAGTTAGCTTAGCTTCCAGAGCTGGAGAGTTGCTAATGGTGAGATAGAGAACTGCTAGCTGGGAAGCCGCATTGGGAGGATCCAGAAGAGTTATGCAATGTGGTTTAACGTAAGACCATTGTATTTTCCTTTGCAGGACCTGATTATTCTTAGAAATGCATGTGACCTGCTTTTGCCCAAGGTAAGGAGTTGGCAGAATTTCCTATTGGCTCTCGAGTCTCTGTGATAGGCAGTGGGTACCAATTAGGAGTCAGCAGAACGTACATCTAAATAGGTGGCCATCTTCTCCAGTGCCTGAACCCAGTTTGTAGAATAAGTCCCATGTCTCTTTTTTCTTTGGATACATTAATCCCTATAAGTAAATGCTAATGGATAGCCTTTTAAATGAAGGAAGCAAATGGGCCATACTTAGAATGTACTCTTGTTTTTCGGCCTGGATTTGTTAGTAATCTTAAAATCCTGCAGAAATTGTTACACCTCAGAAGATAGCCAGTTTCTGGTTGCTGTGAATTCTCCTAGGTTAAGACACAGAGATAAAAAGGTATGACCTCTGCCTTTTTTGTTATTATTGTCGGGGTTTGTTATTTTTGTTTTTTTGTTTTGTTTTTAGCAAAACAGGTGAAAAAGATTTTGTAGGCAACAAGACAGAGCCATAGCTGGTAAAAGGTGGGCCATGCAAAAGTGTTAGATTGAAAAAGAAAAGAAGAGGGGGAAAGACAGGTGGAACGAAACCTTATAGCCTGCTATCAGCGGAAAAGGAGAGAAAGGAAGAATATAAAGTTGTTTAGAAGTTTAGTGACTGACCATATAGGAAGCTCAGCCTGCATTCACCCTTTTCCCTGTGGTCTCTGCAGCTTGCCAGGGTGATCTCCCGGCTCGCCGACTTCGCTCAGGAGCGAGCTGATCTTCCCACCTTGGGTTTCACACATTTCCAGTAAGTGATACGATTACTCCTTGGGGATTAGATTTGTTCGTGTGCATCTGGCTTTCAACTGTGCCTTCTTACTTTCCATCTGTGTGGTAACCTTTGAAGTGACATGTCCCAGAATAGAATTGTAGCTCATAACTTGGGAACTTTCACAAATGCTTATAAAGAATGATGAGTCTGATTCCCCCTCAAAAGCTGTAGTGTGGGGAACCCAACCCACTGCACTCGAGTCACTTCCAGCTCATAGCAAACGTATGGACAGAGAAAACTGGCCCCTAGAGTTTCTAAGGTCTAGTAAATCTTTATGGGGTAGACTGCCTCTCTTTCTGTTGTAGAGTGAGTGACTGGTGAATTCAGACCGCTGACCTTTGGGTTTGTAGCCCAGTGCTAAATTCACTGTGACACCAGAACACTTTAAAAACTATAATGGTGGGAGAGTAAATCTAGCAGTTCATTTGGAAAGTACTGGGGAAAATGTATTAGGGGCCTTGGAAAATACACATTTAGATCATCGTTCTTGAAAATGCAATTAAATCCCAAGGTGGGATTTAAATGATGGAAACACTGTATTCACGGTAATCTTTGTTACAGTACTATTCCTCATAGTAAACATTGGAAATGATCAGTGTCTGATAGTAAGAGAATATTTAAATAGGATAAACTATATCTGCAGATTGGAATATTATACAGCCTTTACCTGATGCTGCTGAGATTAATAACAAGTGTGGGCAGGTTAATGCTGTGGAGAAAGAGCCTACCACCCGCACACGGATTAAAAGGGGCTGTTGGAAGGAGGATGCTGGTTTATGAAATCGTTGCTGTTATGTGCCTTCAGGTTGCTTGAGACTCACAGCAGCCTGATGCACATTAGCGCTGAATCCTGCCCAGTCTCACTGTCTCTGACACATCTACCTCTGTTACCCCAGTTACTGTGTCAATCGGTCCCATCGGGGATTTCCTCTCCTGTGCTGTACCTCCACCCTTCTGAGCATGACGTTCTTCTACATAGACTGCATGCCCAAAGTATGTGAGATCAGGATCAAAATACTTGCCCCCAAGGAGCAGCTCAGTTATTTTCCTTCCTTTTTTTAAAATAAAGTTTTTTACAATGAAAGAATTTTTCTTTTACTTTTCCAAGAGGGTATACTAGGGGAGAGGGTTGGGAGGGGAGTAAAGTGCAACAATGAATGAATGGAAATCCAAAGTCTTTGTAAATTTTCATTGAAATTAAGAATAATTTTTTTTTTTTAAAAAAGAAAGTTTTTTAAATATACATGTATTTTTATGATTACCAAATAAAAACCTTTTCTTAAAGCTGGTGATAGAAAATTTGTGTGCATGTTAATAATAGCAGCTATTTGAATACTATGTTTTATCTGTCTTAGGTTTAGGTGGTCTGTTGTTAACAGCAATGTGAACATTATCTTATAGCGCCTCAGAGTCTCTTGCACTCTCATGAGTCTGATAGCTTACCTTGACTGGGAGTGGAAATCTGGCAAAACTGTGCCTGTTAAAGGGCTGGTGCTCAGTAGTGTGAGCAGTGAACAGCGTTTGTCAAGCTGACTTCCCTGCACTGAGCCCCCTGTGCGGTAGCTCCCTGCCCCAGCTGTGAGCGCCTGCTCAGGAGTGCGGAGGCATCCTGTGTTCAAGGAGCGAAAGCCAGAGGCGGGGTGGGGTGGGGTGGGGGGATGTTGACCACCATGTGTAGCAGACTCTAGGAACTCAGAAGATAGTGCTGCTTTGTAGGCATTGACTCAGGTTGTTAGTCTGTGAAATTTTTTTTAAAAATGTTTCGCTGAAATACAAGTTAAATATGATTTTTAAAAATCCTTTTAAAAGAATTGAATTCAGTGATGTTTTTTGTATTTACAGAGTTGTGTGTTAATTATCCCTGTCTAATGTCACAACAGTGTCATAACCCCATGCCTGTGGTCATGGGTATTTGCCAACCTGAAGGCTGGTGGTTCAAATCCATTAGCTGCTCCAGAGGATGAAAGATGAGCCATCCTCTGAAACCTCTGAAGGGGCAGTTATGAAGGGGTTCTGACTCAGCAGCACTGAGTTGAATTGATACCCTTGACGATTTTCCCCTCATCCTCTTTCTCAGCCCTGGGCAACCACTAAGTGACTTTCTGTCTTTATAGATTTGCTTCCTGAAAACATTTTCAATAAATGAGGTTGTACATGTGTGACTGATCAAGTTTATGCAAATACTATATCTTTGGATTGTCCAGAATGAGGCAGTGTTTTGTTCTGTTATACTCGGCATCACTGTGAACCAATGTGACAGCGATCACGAGTAATGTATTAGCAAGATTTACCAAGTAACCATACCATGAGAGTACAAGGATTGATTTGGGACTAGACTGCTTTGTGATGTGTTTACTAAGGACATTCATCGTGTTACACCTTGATGTCCATATCTGTTAGTATTCATTAGCCTAATTACCCATCTTTCTCCCAAGGAGCAGCTGGTGGGTTTGAACCACATGCCTTCTGGACAATTTCCTCCCATTCTAATTTACTACCTATGAAAACCTACTGAAGGTCAGCTATGAGTTGGTTCTGACTCATATATTTAGAAATAAATCTGCAGTGGATCAAGACTTCAAACTAGAAACAAAACCATTAACTTCTGTGTTAGGAAATACATCATTGTTTTTATGTATTTTTGGGATTCCGTCATGAAGAGATGGCTTGCTTCTCGTCCTCGGATCTTGGCTTTTTCACCCACTTCTCCCTCCACTGCCAGTCTTGCTTGGCCTTTTCCATTCTTCTCATCCTTGTTGTATTTCACTCCCATTTTTTTTAAAATAAAATTTTTATTTTATACTGGTTTACTTACATATTTTTAGAAATTGTTTTTCTTTTTTTATTTTAAAAAATTACTTTTATTTATAGGACTATGTCAACAAACAGCATATACTTAAATACCTCATATAAAAGACAAAATACTGTACATAAATTTCCCAATTCCATGTTTTACTTAACAGTTACACTTTTTAAAAATATTTTTTCATTCATTCATTGTTGCACATTTTCCTCCCTGCCTAACCCACCCTCCCAGTTTGCTTTCCTCTTTGAATAAAAGGGAAAAAAAATCATATGACTAGGTAATATTTGCATGACAAGAATCCAGAATAAGAGTTGCATAGTAAAGTGGATCTGGGCGGGGATTATATAACAATGAAATAATTTTATTCCATTAATAATGTCATACTCCGTTTGAACAACAGCCTCCTAGTCCACGCACAGGTTCCACATGAACACAATTAAGTGCTCTGGTATTTCCATTCTTCTCAATGCCAGCCACAACTTATGATCCACACAGTCAAATGCCTTTGCGTAGTTTAAAGCACAAATAGACATTCTTCTGGTATTCCTTACTTTCAGCCAGGATCCAGCTGACATCAGCAATGATGTCCTTGGTGAAATGAAATTTCAGGATTTATTAAAAATCCTGCTTGAACTTTTGGCAGTTCCCTGTGTATGTCCTGTTCTAGCCATTTTTTAATGATCTTCACCAGTATTTTGCTTGCTTTTGATATTAATGTTATTGTTCGATAGTTTCCACATTCAGTTGGATCCCTTTTCTTAGAAATTTGATCAAATATGGACCTCTTCCAATCCATTGGCCAGACAGCTGTCCTCCAAATTTCTTGTATTTAAAATTGAGAAGGGTGTGTGTCAGGATTATATTTTCTTTCTATATCTATTCAGTCTTTATCCTGAGCAAATTGTCCGAGAAGCTAGACTCTGTGAGGAGTGTGGCATCACGATTTATCAGTAACCTGCATTATGCAGATAACACAACTTTGCTTGCTGAAAGTGAGGAGGACTTAAAGTACTTGTTGCAGAAGATCAAGGAACGCAGCCTTCGGTATAGATTGCATCTCAGTGTTAAGACAAAGATTCTTAACTATTTGGCTGATGGGCAGGGTCTTGATGGATGGAGGAGCTTCATCTTGTTTGGATCCACAATTAACACCCTTCGTACTATTAGTAAAAGAGGAGACATATTACACCGAGAAAATCTGCAGTTAGGGATCTCTCCAAATTATTGAGGAGTAATGATGTTTGAGGACTAAGGGACATCTGATTCAGGCCATAGTCTTTTTCCAGTTACTGCTATGCATCTGAGAGCTGAACAGTGAATAAGGGTGACAGGAAAAGAATTGATGCCTTTGAGCTGTGGTGTTGGAGAAGAGCACTGAACATCCCATGGATGGCCAGAAGAACTTGGATCTTGGAGAGGGTGCAGCCAGAGTGCTCTTTGGAGGCAAGAAGGGTGAGGCTTCACCTCACATACTTTGGGCATATTGCCAGGAGGGGCCAGAGTGCTCTTTGGGAGCAAGAATGATGAGGCTTTGCCTAATATACTTAGGACATATTGCTAGGAGGTGCTGTTCCTTGGAGATGAACATGATGCTTGGAAAGGTGGAGGGTCAGCGAAGGAGAGAAAGCCCCTCAACCAGGTGGTTTGACATGGTGACTGCTGGTAAAATCTCTTGCGTGTCATAAGGTATGAGGATGGCACAGGATAGAACAGGGTTCAGATTATCTGTTCATAAGGTCACTGTAAGTTATACTTGAGTCGATGGAACCTAACAACAACATAATGTCGTTCCTGAGAGAAAGATGGGCAGTCTTTGCTCGTATACAACAACAATATGGGGTCAGGACTTGTTGTGTTTACTTATTGACAAAAGAGTGTGCATTCCCTTGGACAGGAACAAGGACCTTACCTGTTTTGTACCCTGTACAGAAAAAGTGGTTGTTTGACTAGTTAAGTGATTGTTGTTATGTGCTGTTGAGTTGCCTGCAACTCATAGCACCCTTATGTACAGCAGCTCTGAAGCCTGCCCCGTCCTGTGCCAGTCTTACTGACTCCGACTCACGGATCCCCTTTGCCCCAGTTACTGTATCAATCCATCTCATCCAGGGTCTATAATACATATTTTGTAATGGTTTGATGATGTAGCCCTGAACAAAAGCACTATGCTTTATAGCCTTTCGGTTTATAGGTTTTAAGTATCAGTAAATGAGATTGATGTTCTTCATCTACCATTTAGTAAACTATTTTGGCGGCTTTTAAAATATTTATTAGTTTCTCCAACTCTCACTGAAGTTGCTTCCCTACCTGGGATAACAGTGGTTATTAGAAGCACTATATCGTTTATGAAATGAGGCCTGGATTTTGAGATTTCTGTATGTTCCCTTTCCATTGCTCACAGACCTGCACAGCTGACCACAGTTGGGAAACGTTGCTGTCTGTGGATTCAAGACCTTTGCATGGACCTCCAGAACTTGAAGCGCGTCCGAGACGAGCTGCGCTTCCGAGGGGTGAAGGGCACCACTGGCACGCAGGCGAGCTTCCTGCAGCTTTTCGAGGGAGACCACCAAAAGGTATGTGAAAGGAGGCCTGGTGAGAGTGAGCCCAGGAGAGGTGGACAAGGTCTTTGCACCAGAAGGACAGGAACCTGTGCAGGAAGACACCGTCTTCCCACACTAGGTAGCCTTGGGTTTCTATAGGGATTTATCTTTTCTTTTCAAGGTAGAGCAGCTTGACAAGATGGTGACAGAAAAGGCAGGATTTAAGAGGTGGGTGAATGGGGATATGCTGCCCTCCCACTTAAGGTGACTAGAAGCTTGTACTCAGTATTCCTCTAGATTTGACCTTAGCTCTTTTCTGTGTGCTGGTTTTTGTGGGTTTTTCCCTACCCTCTTTTCCTATATGCATTAATTTCCAACTCTGGCCTGAGCTTTATTCTATAGCCTAGATTCTTCTATTTTCTTAAAATTTAAAGGAAAAGAAAACGAGAACATCATTTGCCTCTTAGTTTTTAAAATAGTCTTAATTATGTTGCTCTAGGCTCTGTTTTCTTTGCTGAGGGCCTCTGGGTCAGACTGAAATCTGTTTCATTAAAGGCCCCCAGGCTCCTTCTGGGCACTTCTGTGAGGCAGAAGCAAGACTTAAGTGTTTTGAAGCATGCCTATTCCTTGCTCAGTAATTAGGGGAAGGAGTGGAGAGACGGTGTACTCTGCACCACATTAAGTCAGGGCCTCTAGATTCAATGTGGCTTTGCATACCATTGGAGGCATATTCTGAAATATTTTGACATAGGCGTCTTCCCTGTTTGTTCGCAGGGCTTTCATCATCACGGGGCAGACATACACACGGAAGGTGGACATTGAGGTGCTCTCTGTGCTGGCCAGCTTGGGGGCATCAGTGCACAAGGTGAGTGCTGGCGGTTCGGAGGGCTTTGGCACCACACACCCATTGTATCAGCCTCAAACTTCACTTATGTTTCTTTGTTTTTAGAAATTTGTGGTCTCTAGATGGAGCTTTTCTCCACTGAATGTGTTTTTAAAGGAAAAACTGATTTTTGGCATTCTTATTAAAGTTACCATAAAGCCTGTGCGAAATCCAGCTTGTTCTGAGCGTCGTCTTGCTGGTCTGGCCTTTGTCTTTTGCCTCCCATTGTCTTAAGTGCTGTTTCACAGACACTACCAGGACCCTTGAGTTTGGCTTCACAGTTCTTGGGGAAGAGAGAGAGAAGTCGGAAGGAGGTGCTTTCCAGAAGTCTTGGGGACGAGCTTCTGAGCAGCACCATGCTAGAGAGGCCTGTCTGTCTGGTCCCTGCTCCCAGAGCCTGTGTGTGGAAAGTGGGATGATGCGGTTTCTCTGCTTTGCGTAGATTTGCACTGACATTCGCCTCCTGGCAAACCTCAAGGAGCTGGAGGAACCCTTTGAGAAACAGCAGATCGGTGAGTGTCAGGTGGAGACCTAGAGCACCACTGGGGCTTTAGGGGGCTTTCAGGTATGTGTTTCAGCTCTCCCGGCTGCACAGTTGGGGTCATCTCACGTCTTTCTGCTTTGTCACTTGTCCTTTGACTGCACAGGCTCAAGTGCAATGCCATACAAGCGGAACCCCATGCGCTCCGAGCGTTGCTGCAGCCTCGCCCGTCATCTGATGACCCTTGTCATGGACCCTCTGCAGACAGCGTCTGTGCAGTGGTTTGAACGCACACTGGATGACAGTGCCAACCGGTCAGTGGATTAGACGTTCCCACAGCAAGCTGGGAAAGGCTGGGAGGAGGGGGGCCTGGATGTAGAAGGATGTGTTTGAGCATCTCTGCTCTTCTTCCTTGTCCCCAAGGTGAAAAGTCAGTACAGTGATGAGCGCTGTGATCATGGCACATAAGGAGTGATGGGAGAAGAGAAGGGGTGATGCTTTAGGACGTGAGGGCAAGGTCACAGAGGAGGTGATGCCTTAAAACTAAAGACATGCTGAGATTTGGAGCCTGTGTAAGGCAAGAGCAAGTGCTGTTCAGGGAGCTGTAATGGTCCTGGAGAATAAAGTGGATGATGGCCAGAGGTTAGACCAGACGTGATCATTAGAGGAGCTAGGTTATTAAATGTCTTGTTGGCCCTAGAAAGAAGTATCATTCATCATGTCGATGGGTAAATGTCCACTGTGGTGTGTTCTGGTAGTTACACCTTGAGGAGTTATCAGACGGGTCACAAGTCATTTGCAGAAGAATTATTTGGTTAAAAAGTTAAAGGCAGATTGCCCGGCCAGCGTGCTTGATTAGCATGAGAATAAGGAACTAGGTGACTGGGCAGTTCCCCCGTTTTCTGAGGCAGGAGCTACGGGGAGAGAACAGTCAGGTTTGAGATGAGGAGAATGAGGTGACTTGACTGAATTCAGTTTGGTTTCAGGGTCAACCAGGTGACACTCTAGTTGAATGTAAGATCTGGTGCTTACATGAGTGGCGGTCAGGCTCTAAGGGCAGTGGAAGTTTTGAGATTGAAGATTGTCCACGGAATGTACATGTCTCTGTGTTTACACATGTTTGTATCTATATGTGTAGATACACACGTGCGTGCATGCATATATGTATGTGGCACCAGAAATCGAGAGGCCTTTTGGAACACACCCTGAGTGTCACTGAAGTTTTTGGTTGTAGAGATAACTTGAATTGTCTGTCTGTTTTCTAGACGTATCTGTTTGGCCGAGGCATTTCTTACCGCAGACACAATATTGAATACGCTGCAGAATATTTCCGAAGGATTGGTGGTGTACCCCAAAGTAAGAGGCCACAGTGAAGGGGCGCAGAATTAGGGAGTTTGGAAAATGGGAAGAAATAAGACCTTTTTTTGCCCTGGTGTGGATACTTGGGGGTGATGCATTCTAGTCCAGGGGGTGCTCTTCCCAATAGGAGCTCCATCTATAGACAAGGAGCTCACTGCCTGGAACTCGCACATTTGTAGAAAAGAGAAAAAGACCTTAAGTTGACTTTAGCAGTCAAACTGTGCTGTGACTCAGCCAGTAGATGCTACTGGTCTTTCTGGTTTAAGTACCTGTGGCATATGGGACCTGTTTCCATCATCTACTAAGCATTTAAAGTAGGGTGCTGAAATTGCCCAAAGTGAAGGTTTTGAGAACTGTTCCTATGAATGAGCTTTTAAACTTTAAATCATTATTCTTTTCTTTTTAAAAAAACTAAAACCAGACTGGGTTAGTTAAAACTGAAAATACACTGTAGACTAAAATTCTTGTCCTCCATAAATAATGGGAGTAGCCCTCTGTGTGTGCGTGCTATTAGCCGTGTGCTGTTTGCTCTGGGGCGTGCTTCAGGCCCTCATGTTGCCCCCTCTTCCAGGTGATTGAGCGGCGCATACGCCAGGAGCTGCCGTTCATGGCCACAGAGAACATCATCATGGCCATGGTGAAAGCCGGCGGGAGCCGCCAGGTTTGTAACTCCTCGTGCCCCTGGATAAACTGAGAGGGCGTCTTAGTCCTGCTCTCTCCTCCTTGAAGAGGAATGGATGAAGGAAGACATTTCAGTTGATGCCTTCGGTCCTGCTATTGCTACAGAACAGTGACCATGTTCTGTCATATAGCAGACTAGTTTCCAGTGGGTGACTCTGAACTCAGTGTCGGCCCTCCTCTGTCGGCACTCCTCTGTCACCTGTGCAGACAGTGTGGGTGTGGAGTGTCTGATCACTGTCGCAGGAGCTTGCCCTCTGTAGGTGGTAAACTGGCAGCATCTTTCTCTTTCAGGATTGCCATGAGAAAATTAGAGTGCTTTCCCAGCAAGCAGCTGCTGTGGTCAAGCAGGAAGGGGGTGACAATGACCTTATAGAGCGCATTCAGGCTGATGCCTACTTCAGTCCCATTCACTCCCAGTTGGATCATTTACTGGATCCGTCTTCTTTCACTGGTCGTGCATCTCAGCAGGTGAGCATCACTCAACACGTTCTCGGCCACTGGCTTTGTCACACTGCGGGGCTGCAGGACCTGGGATATGAACGTGAGGTTTCTGCTTCATGAGGAGGTGGTGGGAATGGCTCGAACAAGTCAGGACAGAGTGCTGGTGAAATACTGGGATGAGGCTGCTTTGAGCTGCCTTAAATAGTTGGGGATTTCTCTGAATTCTTAGCCTAGAGAAGGCGTGCTATTTCAGACAAAGATTTCATTTGACAGCCTGGTAGTCTGGTTCAATCCTGTCTCCAGGCATTTGCTGACGATTGGGTAAAAACATTTCTCTCGGGGGTTGGTATGTTTGCTAGTTTTGTTTTTTTTTCCATTGAGTGAAAGGCCAGACAAAGCGAGTGTGTGCTTGGGATTGTGTCTGTGTCTATGTCTATACATATATATATATATAGGTTTCAACAAATATTCTTCTGCCTGGCTTTTCGGAAAAGAGAGAAATGTGTATTAATAAATTATTTATCTAGGGAGTTCTGGTAGCCTAGTGGCACGAAGCAGTGCTGCAATCTCAAAGGCGTGTGGTTCAAATCCACCAGATACTCTGCTGGAAAAGAATAGGCAGTCTCCTCCTGTGCCAGTCAGATCTGACTACAGCACACAAGAAAAATACAACATTCCTTCCTGATAAAAACACTCAGCAAAATTGGAATAGAAGGGAATTTCCTCAACATAGTGAAAAGTATATATGCTAAACCAAGAGCCAACATTATTCTCAATGGAGAAAGACTTAAAAGCATTTTCCTTGTGAACAGGGATGAGATGAGGATGCCCACTGTCACCACTTCTATTCAGTATTGTATTGGAAGTGCTGGCTAGGGCACTATGGCAAGAGAAGGAAATAAAAGGCATCCACATCAGCAAAGAGATGGTTAAACTGGCGCTGTATGCTAGATTTGGAAGACTTCACACTGAAGGGAGGAAGACCAGTAAGCAGCCTACTGCTTTCAGCCTCTCAGTAGATGAGGAGGGCTTTGAACGAAGGCTGGAGAAACAGGGAGAGAGATTCGAGAACATTTAGGACATGAATCACTTGTTGACTGAATGGGGCTGCAGAGGAAGGGGCGGGGTGAAGCAGTGATGATTTTTGCTTGGCTGACAGGGGAGGCTGGTGAGAAGTACAAGAGCACAGGCCGGCTGGGTTGTAGGAAAGCTTGGCGCCTGGGCTCCCTAGGGGAGTTGTTTGTTATAGAGAGATTGGTGACAGGCCGTTGAAGATAACAGTTTACTCAGTGATACTGAAATCTTTATCAAGTTAGGTCTCTGTGATACAAACTGACAGTGGACAGGATGTTATCAGCTGTCACCTTAGCATTTTCTTTTGTCTTACATTTGTTTATCTCCTTGGCAGGTTCAGAGATTCTTAGAAGAAGAGGTGTTTCCTCTGTTGAAACCATATGAAAGTGTGATGAAGGTGAAAGCAGAACTATGTTTGTAGCATCGGAAAAGAATGAAACAGAAATTATACGCTTTGTTAACTTTTGTTTGTTGCTGAAGTGTGAAAATCATGTTATTGTAATGCCTTGTCTTAGAGAAGAACTGTTGCCTTAGGTCAGTTCAGCTGCTTTTTATTTTGCATGGTGCTTTTGAGACTATCAAGGTTCATATCGCAGAAGCAAAATAAATTGTAGGTGGAATCTTTCCAAGGACAGAAAGAGAAGAAAGATCTTATAAATCATGTGTTTCAGCCCCGCATCAAGTCGTCTTATATGTTCACTTGATACGAGGAAGTAAGAAATTGCCGTGTCCTCCCAAAGGTGAATTGGATCTCGGTCTGAAAAAACAATTTGCACTCAGGTGATTTAGGTACTTTTACTTCACGTTTTACTTTTACTTGGTTAAAATAAGTGATGAAATTTGGATCTCCAGCAAGAACTCAGCAAGTGCCATTACATTATGCCTTACCATTTTTTTGATAAGGTTGACTTTGATAAGCCTTTTCTATCAGGAATGTGCCAATTTGGTATATTGACTTTATCAAAACATTGGCTGTCTTTAACCTTTGTTTTAACCAGGGATTTATGGCTGACTGGACTAACTTGCCAAAGAGATTGGAAGGAGAACATCTAGCCTTAGTCTCATCAGACAAAATTTTCAGTTTAGATGAAAATAAAGAGAAGTTGATTGTCAGATTTCTAGATCACTCAAACTAGAAGGATTAACCATTACATCTGGTATAATAACCAAGATTTCACTTAATCACCTAGCCAGGACTAAGGAGATAAATATTGTAAAGACAAATGCAGGTAAGTGAGCCTTAAACTTAGTAGAGCCAGGGTCGCGACAGCAAAAGCGAGATGACAAAGGGAGCGTCATCGTTTGGAAAGTGTCACAATAAGATGCACAAGTTGTGCTGCCTCTGTGGCTCTAAGACCCATCACCTCCAGAAGTACACCTGAGGCAAGTGTGGCTCCCTTGCCAAGCACAAGGGAAGATAAAACTGGAGTGCCAAGGCTGGAAGGCGAGATGCCACCGCTCCTGAGTGTACGAGGGACTTCAAGGGCGTACACCGTACAGGCAGGCATGGTTTCTGTGAAGGAACAGCACCTAAACCCAAGAGGGCAGCTGCTGCAGCATCCACTTCATCTTAAGAATTCCAGTGTTAGGGGAGCTCTGGCGGCCTAGTGGCAAGAAGTTGCACTGCAACCCCAGAGGTAACATGGTTCAAATCCACCAGATGCTCTGCTGGAGGAGGAGGGGCAATCTCCTGTATCAATCAGATCTGATTTGACGTTACACACACACAAAATAAGAAGAAGAAGTAGTCCAGTGTTCTACAATAAATGTTCTGGTATTATCAAAACAAAAGAAAAACTAAGTAGAGCCAGAAGTGAGCGCCAATGAGAGAGGTGTTTTTAAGATGTGATGTGCTGTGCTGTCGAGGTGGAACTGGCCCATGGCTGACACTCCATTGGGTTTTCAGAAGCACTTAATCACGTGGGAGGATAAGCCCAGCTTCGTCCAACAGAGCAGCTGGTAGATTTGAACTGTATGCCTTCTGGATTGCTAGATTGCAGTGCAGCTTCTTACCACTAGGCTACCAGAGCTCCCTAAGTTGTGTTAGTGGTGTCATAATCCTTAGAAACAAAGCCTTTGACCTTCAAGTCAATTCTGGTTCATAGCCACCCTCCGGAACGGTCTACTGCTACATCTTTATCATGTCCAGTGGTTGCTGGGTTCTACCTGCTGAGAACTTAACATGTGTACCTCCCGGGCTTCTCAGCATAACATCCAGAAAAGGTACCAATGTCGTGCTTCACTCTGGAGCACTCACTGAGTTCAGTTTGGAACACCCAGTCAGGAACAGATTAATTGAAACCAGCCTCCAAAGAGGGAACCCTAGGTGTCTGTCCTCTTCAGGAGTAAACTTGTCAAGCTCCTGGAGGAAAAGTTATTACCGAAGTGACAACAATGAAAGGGTCTGAGAGTTTGAGCCCAGATATGGGTGTGGTTATGAACAATAACCCTCCTGATAGTGTGAAGACTGGGTAGTTAGGATTGATGGGGGTGAAAGGGAGACTGAATTGTCTCCATTTGTATCGAATTAAGGAAGGGACTCTGTTGGAAAGAAAAGAAAAAAGGAGGCAGTCCTTAAAACCAGCTCAAATAAAATTCGATGTATACAAGGATGGAGCCCAGTGCAATCTCAGCATCCACAGAAACCATTTGTTTACTGCTCTATATTTTGTCAAAGTTTTGAAGGAATGTTTGAAATCACTAGCTCTGACCTAACTGATTAAAATCACAATCTTGAGCTCTGGTGGCTTAGTGGCAAGAAACTGCACTGCAAACCCAGAACTGTGTGGTTCAAATCCACCAGATGCTTTGCTGGAGAAGGAGGGGCAGTCTCCTCCTGTACTAGTCAGATCCAATTTGACAGTACACACAAAAAGTAATAATAAAAAATAAATCAAATCATGGGCTTGTGAGAAGCTGTGGACTTCTTTCCTGTTATACTGTCAGTGTGTCTGAAACCGGAGAACATTACGTTACATACCAGACACAGTAGCTAGATCAGGTTTCACAGATTTTAGTTCATAAGTTTCCTGATAAAAATAAGGAAATAAGAGTCTTGCTCTGACAACTCTGCAGCTAGAATTACAGTCCCTAGTGATTGATGATTTGGCCTTTTTCTTCCCGGGCTATTTGAATGGGTCGGTTAGTAGATTTTTTGCTCTTCCTCTTCCCTTTCTCCCTTGTTCTTATAGCCTTGCTGGTGACAGCTACATAAAGAGTGGGTTCAAACCCACCAGACACCCTGTAGGGGAAGAATGCTACAAAGATTTAAAACACTGCCTAGACCCCTCCCAGCAGGGTTTTAGAAGAGAAGGTTATCCATCTTTTTCCTGTGGAGCAGTTGATGCATTCGAACAGCCCACCTTTGGGTTGGCCACCAGAGGTCCCTGGTGGTAAGATGATAACCTTGGAAACAGTGGGCACTACGTGGTGACAGAGTCACTGTGAGTTGGAGTCAGTCCCACACATTGGGTCTTTAGTTTCCCATTTATTATTTTAAAGGTAGATGGGCTACAGGTTGGTTGAGTACTCAGGCATTCTCTAAGTTTAGGTGGAATACCACTCCAGGTTCTGAGCAACCCAGGCAAATGTCAAGGCCTAGGAAGACTGGGACACTGACTTTCTGTTAAGTTCCTGTTAGGCACCTGAGAACATTGTGATGTTTCCCTACAATTGATGTTAGAGGTCATTGACGAACCAGGAGAATCTGACATGTGTAACTTTGTTCCTACATGGGAACAGGTGAGGTGATTCCAGAGAGCACAATTAGGGCCAACAGTACAACAACAGGTCCACAAAAACCAAAGTAGGACCTTGGGTCTATTTCACTTGACTTTAACAATCATCTCAATAGGCTTGAACTCTAATGATGGGAGGCCTGATGAGTTGTCAAAGGTATCATCTATGAAGAGTATAAAAATGGTTACAAAGAATAAAGGAACCAAAGAGATTGAAAATTGGACCAGAACGTCCAGAAGCCAAAACAAGGGAAAGATGCTGATGTCAAAGAGATGAATAAGAGTTCAAAGGGCAGTTCAAGAAGACAAAAGTATTACAATGGAATGTGCAAAAAGCTG
>NW_006399836.1:4999349-5000808 GCF_000299155.1 Elephantulus edwardii | reverse complement strand
CGGTTGGCGCAGGATAGAGCAGGGTTTAGGGCTGTTGTGCATAGGGTCGCTATGAGTCGGAAACGACTCGACGGCACATAACAGCAACAATAACATGCTGAAAATCTTTGATCCAGGAAATACATATATATAAAAAAAAAAAGATGGGATGCATGAAGTCACTGTACAGAAAGAGTTTGCACTGAAAAATGTCAGGAAGTGGAATATGATATGAGCCAATGGTATGAAAAATTTCCAGTGGCATAGAAGACATTGGGGTGGGGGGGGAACTACAAACCCAACCCCAGGAATCAATAGGATATCAGTTGACATGTTCTAACTAATATGCATCCCTGGACAAGCTCACCAGTCCATGCCAAGAAATTTGGAAGATTGCTACTTGGCCAACTGGCTGGAAGAGATCCTAAAAGGTGATCCAACAGAATGGAAATTATCGAGGTGTATCACTTGCAAGTTAAATATTGGCAAAGATCATCCTAAAACAGTACATTGACAGGACTCTGAAGTTCAAACAGGGTTTAGAAGAGACTGTGGCACCAGGCAATTACTGATGTTTGATAGATTGTTTCACTGAAAACAATACCAGAAGAATGTCTATTTGTGACTGCAAAAGCATTTGACTGTGTTGATCATAACAAACTATGGCTAACATTGAGAAGAATGGGATTGAGCCACTTGTTGGAGAGGATCAGTTACTTCAGTGAAAAGTCCTTCAATATGAATTAGATCTCAACATCAAGAAAAATTCTCACCATTGGACTAGTAGGCAATATGAGAGAGAAAAGACTGAAAATGTCATGATTTCATCGGGTTTGTACTCAAAATCTACACCCTTGGTATCAATAGACGATTTAGAGGTATATGTTGTGTATTGTAGAGTTGGGACCAACCCATAGCTGACCCTCCAGTGGGTTTTCAGAGGCAGTTAATCGCACAGGAGGAGAGTGGCAGTCCTCCCGTAGAGCAGCTGGTGGCCTTGAACTGAATGCCTTAGGGATTGCAGCCCAGCTTCTTGCCTGTCAGGGACCTTTCCAAAGTCCTGAAAAGCAGTGATGTCATTTTAAAGATGAAGGTGCTTCTGAGTCAAGCCATAATCTTTTCAGTCACTTGCTGTACATCTGAGAGCTGGACAGTGAACAAGGATGACAGGAGAATCAATGCCTTTAAAGTGTTGTAGAAGGAGAGTACTGAATACCCCATCTACTGCCAAAAGAACAAGTCTTGGACAAAGTGCAACCATAGTTTTTCTTGGGTGCGAGGATGGTGAAACGTCATGTCACACTTTGGGTATGTTGTTATGTGCTGTCGAGTCGTTTGTGACTCATGGCGACCCTATGCACAACAGCCCTAAACCCCGCTCTATCCTGCGCCAACTGCACTGCCTCTGACACGCCCATCCCAATTACCCCAGTCACCGAATCAATCCATCTCATAGAGGGTCTTCCCCTCCTGCGTTGTC
>NW_006399836.1:4991770-4998134 GCF_000299155.1 Elephantulus edwardii | reverse complement strand
ATTGTGACAGGATAATATCCATACGCGTACAAAGAAGTCCAGTGAGTACCACTGTCATTCAGATATATGCACCAACAATCTGAGCCAAAGAAGAAATAGATGATTTCTACCAACTTTTACAGTCGGAGATCGAACATGCAATCAAGATGCTTTGATAATAATGGGTGATTGGAATGCTAAAGATGGGAATAGAAAAGAAGAATCAGTTGGAAAACATGGACTTGGTGAGAGAAATGAAGCTGGAGAGAGAATGATTGAATTGTGCACAATCAATGACATTGCAAATAAATTTTGTAAGAAACATAAATGCAGGTTATACACATGGATTTCACCTGATGGTATGCATAGGAATCAGATCAATTATAACAGTGGAAAAAACCGCTAGAGAAGCTCAATATCAGCTGTGAAAACAAGGCCAGGAGCTGATTGTGGGACAGACCACCAGCCACTCAAATGCAAGTTCAAGCTGAAGCTGAGGAAAATTAAACTGAATCCACGGGAACCAAAATATGACTTTGAGTTCATCCCGCCTGAATTTCACAACCATCTCAGGAACAGGTTTGAGGCCTTAAACACTAATGAGCGAAGACCAGATGAGTTGTGGGAGGATATCAAATGTATCATCCAGGAAGAGTGCAGACGGTCACTACAAAGACAGAAGAGGAAGAAAAGAACAAAATGGATGTCAGAAGAAACTCTGAATATTGCACTGGAGTGCAGAGAAGCCAAAGCACAAGGAAGTCAAGATACTAAAGAGCAGAACAGAAGATTCCAAAGGGCAGCACGGGATGGAAAAGCAAAATATTACAATGAAATGTGCAAGGAGCTGGAGTCAGTAAATCAAAAGAGCCAAACTCGTTCAGCATTTCTTAAGCTCGAGGAACTGAAGAACAAATTTAAGCCTCAAGTTGCTATAATCAGGGTTAGGGTTAGGGTTAGGTTATAACAACAACAACTACAACCTCAATGAGAGACCAGGATGCTGGTGTCTGCCACGAGAGAAAAGAATCTCAAATTTGAGGAATCAGAATGGGGGACTCAGTCAACACAAATCAATAAGAAAAGGGTATTTTGGGATTTTTTTTCTTTTGTAATTTTAATGGAAGTTTACAGAAAAGTTGGATTTTTCATTAAATCACTGTTACACATTTTCTTCCCAACCCCTGCCAGTTCACTTAAATAAAATTAATTGTTGCATAATTTCCTCCCTCCCACCTTCACCCCTCCCCCAGTTTACTGAGCTGTGCACCTCTTATTCTGGACTGTTGTCATAATACATAGCCACATATTCCTTTTAAACGGTTCTTTTCCTTCATCTGATCCAATGCAGTGTTCCTTATTTATCTCCTCTTTTCTCAGTTTCCCCCCAAACCCGATGTCAGTCCTATTTTATAACAGTGGCATTATTCAGTATTTGTCCTTTTGTGACTGAGATTTTTCACTTAGCATAACTGTGATATATTAGGTACAAGAGAGAAGGGTGTGAGTTGAGTGTGGACCAGAAGATAAGATGATAGCTAAGAATTCAAGCCTGAGGGCTTTCCCTCCATCCTAAATTTCAAGAGCTGAGAGAGTTGGGAAAGTTGCAGAAAGAGGTGAGAATTGGGAAGAGCCAGTGACAGGAGTGAAGTACCCTTGAGCAAAGGTTGCATAAAAAGTGTGCTTGTGTCATTAGTAACTCCGGTAAGAGAAGCCATAGAGCTCTTGGGCCTGGTGGATAGAAAGTTATGCTACCAAGTCAAAGGTGGGTGGTTGTAATCTGCGGCCCTCAGGCCTGGTTTTAATTGGTTTTGGTCAAACGTTCTTCTAAGTGGTATAGCATAAGTCTGTCCATTTGCTGTACAGAGGTAACCTGTGGTTGCTGTGATGCTAAACACTGTTACACTGATGTGTCAAATGTGATAATGGTTACCCATGGTGGGCAGTGTTTGGTGGAGCTCCCCAGTTTAAACAAGCTTGGAAGCAGGAGTGGCATCCACTTCTGAAATAGCTTGCCTCTGGAAACTGTGAGCTTGGAGAAATGATGTAAGTTATACAAGTGTTCAGATCTTTCCTACCTAGGGTTGCTAAGAGTTAACTATGACTTTGATGGCACTTAACAACAACAATGTCTTACAGGGTCATCCATATTGTGTAATATTTTATTAGTTCCTTGTTTTTTCACAAAACCCCTGCTTGCTGAAAGTGAGGACCTGAAGCGCTTGTGCAGAGGGTCAAGGACTGCAGCCTTCAATAGGATTGAAGCTCAACATCAAAAAGATTCTCACCAGTCGGCCGATTGGCAGCATCGTGATACGTGGTGAAAAGACTTGAGATTGTTAACAGCTTCAGTTTACTTGGCTCTACAGCCAACACTCTTTGCACGAACAGCCAGGAAATTAAAAAAACTAATTGCACTGGGAAAGTGTGCTGTCAGAGACCTCTCCAAAGTACTGAGAAGCAATGATGTCATTCTGGAGACTAAGGTGCACTGGGTACAGGGCATGGTCTTTGCAATTACTTGCTATGCATCAGAGAGCTGGACAATGACTAGAGATTATAGAAGAAGAGTTGATGCCTTTGAGCTGTGATGTTGGATCCCTAGGAGAACAAACAAGTTTGTCCTAGAGAGGGTGAAACCAGGTTGCTCCTTGGAGGCAAGGATTCTGAGGCTTTATCTGACATACTTTGGACATGCTGCAAGGTCCTTGGGGAGGGATGTCATGCTTGGGAGGGTGGAGGGACAGCACATGAGAGGAAGACCCTTGATGAGATGTATTGATTGACTTGGTAATGGGGATGGGTGTGTCGGGGACAATGAGATTTGCATAGGATAGAGCAGAGTTTAGGGCTATTGTGCATAGGGTTGCTATGAGCCAAAGGTGACTTGATGGCTCATAACAATAACCATCTGGTTTTTCAGTGCTGTATAATATTCCATTGTGTGAATATACCCTCGTTCTCTCCATTCATTTGTTGATGGAGGTTTCTTTTAGGAAAAATGTTGGAGGGCTATAAAAAAGTGTATGAAATATGGTTTCTAACATTATAACTTAAAGATTGTTTATAGTTTTTAAAGTTTTGAATAACAGTTTTTCTTTATTTCAAAATAGTTTTAGGGAAAAAAATGTAGTAATAGTTTCCACACCCACCACATCAAATTTTCTGGATTATAACATTTAGTCAACAAACCAGTATCAATACCTCTTCAGTCACCAAAATTCATACTTTACTTGGATTTCCTGGGTTTAGCTAATGTCTTTTTCCTGTTCCAGGTTCTCACCTGTGGCAGAAGTTACATTTATGATAACAGATTATGTTTAAAAGATAGAATTTATGCCTGCATGTGTACACATATATATTATTCTTAATCAGTGATGTTCTCAGACAACATTTAGCTTCTAAATTTAGGGAATTCTGAATGTAACTAGAAATTTGGACCCTATTTTGCTGTAAATTGTCTTCCGAGTCTGTAAATTGTACAAGAGGAGATTGCTCATCTTTTCAGTTGGAATCAAACTCCATGTGTGTTTGTGTGTGTGTGTGTGTGTCTTTTTAAATAAAATTTTTATTTTATACAGGTTTACTTACAAAGTTAATATGTGTTGCTTTTCACAGGGATATTTCCCATTTCCTTTACCCACCCTTCCCTCCACCCATGAAATTGTGCCACCCTACCATTAACCACTATCCCACCCCACCCAATCCCCACCCATCTTGATATGGTCTGACAGCATTTAGCTCATAAATTTAGATCATTCTAGACATAGCTAGAAATCTGGACAGTGTTTTTCAATATTTTGTTTCCATAATAAGATAAATGTTGAATGATGATATGCCTTCAAAGAAAGTCAACTCAAAAAAAGAAACTAGTGGGTTCAAGCACAGGTGACTTTCCAATTTAGCAGCTTGCTGTTCACACTCTGCCATGCTGATCTCGCAAAGAAGTGTCAGAAGGGCTGGACCTTTTCTTTGGCAACACACATTGACAAAATTCTTAGCTCCTTTTAAAGATTATAGGAAAACTCACACCCATGTTTATTTCTGCTTTGTTCACAATAGCAAAGAGTTGGAAACAATCAAAGTGCCCATCAACAAACAAATGGATAAAGAAGCTGTGGTATATTCACACAATGGAATATTATGCAGCACCAAAAAACAAAGAACTCATGAAATACTATACAAAATGGGTGACCACAGAGGACATTATGCTGAGTGAAATATCTCAGTCACAAAAAGACAAATATTGCATAATGCCACTGTTATAGAACAGGACTGACATGGGGTTAGGGGTGAAACTGAGAAAAGGGGGTAAATAATGTGCACAGCACTGAAGTACACGAGGGAGAGAACTGTATAAAAGGAATATATGGTTAGGTATTATTGGTATGACAAGAGTCCAGAATAAGAGCTGCATAGTAAAGTGGTATGGGAGGGGTGAGGGGGACACACACTGTATAACAAAATTTTTTTCCAAAGAAAAAAGCAAACTGGGGGGGGGGCAGGGAGGAAAATGCAACAATGAATGAATGGAAATCCAAGTTCTTTATAAACTTTAAATCTCAACTTAAAAAAGTTTATAGCAAAAGTAGACAAATGTTAATAATTTACTGCGAAAACCTGACATATCTCGTCTGTAATTGGTCCTTCCCAGCAGCTCTTGGGTTTGGACACCCTTGTTTACCTGATATCTGTTTCAAAGAGCCTTGTCTCACACAGATAAATCCAAGAACTATAACCCCTGCACATTATGAGGTGAAAAAAAAAAGGATGTCATAAACAAAAAAGAAATACTTTGTCCTGGTATTTTATTTTTCTAAAAACTCATTAATAAAGAGACAGTGCTGTGGTTGATTTTTTTTTTTTAATTAATTTTGCCACAAAGAATGGGCTCAAATTTCAGCTCTGCCTCCTACTAGCTTTCACTATTTTGGTCAGATTCTCTGTAAAATGCAAATTAATTCTCTGTAAAAATGCAAATTAGAGAATATCCTGCTTCGGTTCAGGAGCGTTGGGGCACCTGTGACTGGTGAGTGGGGTCATTGGAGGGTGAGGTCAGGGAGCCTGCCTTCTGAGCTGTGCAGGCGTGTGGCTCCTGGGTCACCCGTGGCCAGCACCACCCCTGAACATGTGTTTAATTAAGCAGCTTCCAAACGACATTTATAGTTCAACTAGGATGGAATTTCTAGAGAAATATTCCTGTAACACAGGTTCTAATGACTCCTAGAACCTTGAAATAGAAGCGGATTAACCGCCTTTCTGCCTGCTCTGTCTGCGTGTGCCTTTTCTGACAGCCTGGCGTTCTCATCAGAACCTTAAATTTCCATTCTCGTTCTGCGGATGAATCAAATGTTGGTATGGCTCAGTCACTGCATCATGCACGCCCTCCGAGAGTGACGATTTGTTGAGCTTAACCAATTTGTGCCCATTTATTGCTCCCTCTAGGATTACGAATGGTATGGATCCAGTAGGTCTAGGACTGGTTCCCTAGATCCCTACAGAACAGCAAGGTCAAGGCCACTCCCAAGAGCCCCCTGATCCCGGCTCCCATCCAGGCTGTAGGTCCACATCACCTCGTCACCATTCCGAGGTCCGTTCTGCTCCAGGCTCCCCCGGCAGGAGGCCTGTGGGCACCGCTGGCCAGATTCAGGTCCAGATGCAGGTCCCATTGGGCTGAGGCGTGACAGCGGTGCACGTGACTACAATCCCCAGCATGCCTCGCGCCGCCCCGGGCCGCGCGTGCGCAGTGGCTCCACGGGCTGCTGACAGGGTCCGAGCGGACACCGGGAGTGAGGCGGCCGTGGACTCGCGTCGGCCGCGGTCAGCCGCCCAGCGCTCATCCTGCAGGACAGGTGAGAGCGGAGCGCTTTGTCGGTCGGGGCTCACAGGGTCTGCGGGGCCCCGGCGTCCATTTATCTCTGTGAGGACCGCCAGGGTGGCTGTGGGGAGAGACCGACCGACAGACAGGCTGAGGAGCCTAGGAGAGGAGGGGCGCTTCAGCGGCGGGTAGGCGCCGTGGGGAACCTCCCGGGGCCATCACGCCCTGTGCGGGGTCCGGCGTTCCCGGGTGCGCGCCCGCGGCGGGGGCGGCGGCTCTGCACCTGCTCCGCGCCCAGCGACCCGGCGCCGAGGAGACCCTGCGGGGACGGGCGCCCCCGGCGGGCAGAGGGGTGGCCGCGTTCTGGGTCGCGACCCCGGGGGCCCGGCCCCTGGACTTCCGCCGTGGGGACCCGGGGCTGCGGGGCGGAGCGGGGTCCGGGGCTTGGAGTCCTGGGTGGGGCCCAGGGCTGGGGGGTCCTGGTCACCTCCGCTGCTGGGGGCTGGGGGTCCTGGTCACCTCCAACGCTGGGGGCTGGGGGTCCTGGTCACCTCCAACGCTGGGGGC
>NW_006399836.1:4957584-4990836 GCF_000299155.1 Elephantulus edwardii | reverse complement strand
TCCCCTGTTTTACATTTTTATGTAAAGTGCCTTAGAATGTTCTTTACCCTGCTTTCTTAACATTTTCTTGCCAAATGTTTGTGATCTGGCTGTGATTCACAAGGATGTAATTTTCAACTTTGCCTTGTTTCCTTAAATTTAATTAAGTTTGTAGGCCTTTTAAATCTCTTTTCCTATCTTCTAATTCTGACTCAACTCATAGGAAAAACAAATAAAAACTTAGTTTCCTGTCCAGTCGGTTCCAATTCATGAAGATCCCATGTGTGGCAAGAACTTTGTCCTATAGGATTTTTAAGGCTGTAAGATAGGTCACCAGGCTTACCTTCCAAGGCATCTGTGGGTGGGTTCACACTGCCTGCTTTCAGGTTAGTTGTTGTTGCTAGGTACCATCAAGTCGAGTACAACCCATAACAACCCTATGAACAACAGGTGTGAACCCTATCCTATCCTGTGCCATCCATCCTCACACTTTTGACACATTAGAGCCCATTGCAGCAGTCATTGCGTCAATCCACCTGGTCAGGGATCTACCTCTCCTTCTCCAACCCTCTACATTTTTGAGCGTCATGTCCATCTCCAAGCAATACCCCCTCCTAGCAACATGCCCGAAATATGTCAGGCAAAGCCCCATCATCTTTGCCTCCAAAGAGCACTCTGGCTGCACCCTCACCAAGACATATTTGTTCTCTTGGCAGTCCATAGGATGTTCAGCACTATGCTCCACCACCGCAGTTCACAGGTGTCAATTCTTCTTCTTTTATCCTTGTTCACCATATAGCTCTCAGATGCATAGAAAGCTAATGGACCATGGCTTGAATCTGAAACACCTTATTCCTCAAACTGACATCATTACTCCTCAATAATTTGGAGAAGTCCCTAAATGCATCTCCTTATTTCCTGATTGCTGGGACCAAGGGTGTTAATTGTGGACCCAAGTAAGATGAAGTTGTTGACAGTGTCAATCTTTTCTCCATCTATCATGATGTTATCTATTGGTCTAGTGATAAATATCTTTGTTTTCTTGACACTGAGATGCAATCTGTATTAAAGGCTGTATTCTTTGATCTTCCACAACAAGTGCTTCAAGTCCTCCTAACTTTAAGCAAGCAAGGTTGTCTCATCTTCATAAGACAGGTTATTGTCGTCCTCCAATCCTGATGCCACATTTCTCTTCATAAAGACTAGTTTCTTGAATAATATGCTTGGTGTACGATTTGAGTAGTTATGGAGAGAGAACGCAACCCTGATGCACTCTCTTCTTAGTTTTATTGTATTGTTTTTTTTATGTGTACTGTCAAATCAGATCTGACTGGTACAGGAGGAGATTGCCCCCTCCTTCTCCAGCAGAGCATCTGGTGGATTTGAACCTCATACCTCTGGGATTGCAGTGCAGCGTCTTGCCACTAGGCCACCAGAGCTCTCTCTTTTTAGTTTTAAACCATGTAGTGCTCCCTTGCTCTCTTCATACAGCAGCCTCCTGGTCAAGGTATAAGTTTCACATGAATACAATTGAGTGCTGTGAGATTCCTATTCTTCTTAATGTTAATTAGCCATAACTTGTTATGATCTACATAGAAAATGCCTTTGCATAGTTAATAAAGCATAGATAGACATTCTTCTGGTGTTCTTTCAGCCAAGATCCATTTGACATCAGCAATGATATTCTTTGTGCCACGGCAGCTTCTAAATCCTGCTTGAACTTCTGTCAGTTCCTTATCTATGTATTGTTCTAGCCATTATTGAACGATCTTCAGCAGTGTTTTGCTTGCATGTGATATTAATAATATTGTTTGATATTTTCCACATTCTGTTAGAGCACCTTTCTTGGAAATGGGAACAAATATGGAGCTCTTCCAGCCACTTCTTAAATAACAGGCCTCTGAAAAACCTATGAGAAGTAGAGGAATTGGGACAGTTACAGTAGTGTAGTGGTAGAGCCTGGATTGAAAGTAAGTTGAAATGAGGAAAAATAATGACAAACATCATTTAATAATTGCAACCTGGCATGTATGTCATGTACTTGAATGTTGAAAAAATGAAATGGAATGCATGAACATTGTACCCTAAGCATTAGTGAGATGAAATGAACTAGCTTTGGCCACTTTGAATCAGATAATCATATGATATACAGAAAATGAAAACCAAAAGAAGAATGGTGTTGCATTCATAGTCAAAAAGTAAATTTCAAGTTCTATCCTGAAAGACGGTGTTGTGAGTGATAGGATATTATCTATACACATATGAGGCAGACCCGTGAATATGACTCTTATTTAAATACATCTAGAGCCAAAGAGGAAGAAATTGAGAATTGTTACCAAATCGTGCAGTCTGAATTGACTGTTTAGGTTCATAGTTGAGCATTTAACCAGTTGTGTATCTAAAGGACTCTCTATAGACAATAATTATTTTCTGGTCTCCAGAATTAATTTGTGATTGGTACTACAGAAAGTGTTGATGCTTTGCCTATCTTTTGATAATCCCATACAAGTGAGGGATAATTCTCTCTCATCACTAAGTATCCCACCCATCTATGCTTTTCTCCCTTTTTCTGTACTTTTGATAATGGAGATGTGTGATCTGAAGAGGAGAGGTGAGCGTCATGAGGTGTTTCTGTTGAGCAGATAAAAACAACAGGTTGGTTGGTTGTTAAATGGCATCTTGTCAGCTCCTATTCAGAATGACTTTATGTACATCAGAGCAAAACACTGTCTGATCCTGTGCCATCCTCACAATCACTGCCATCCTTCACACTATTCTTGTAGCTACTGTGTCAATCCATCTTTTTGAGTTGTTAGGTGTCACCAAGTCAGAAGTTGTAAATTCCAAGGGTGGAGATTATCCATCTTCTGTGGAGCAGCCAGTGGATTCTAATCACATACCTTTGGGTTGGCAGTGCAATTCCTTACCCACTAGGCTACCAGAGGTCCCTGTCTCTTTGAGAGTTCCCCATCCCCGGCCCCACTTCCTCTCCACCCCTTAGCAAGCATAATGCCTTCCTCCAGGAACTTGCTCCTCCTAATAACATGCCCAAAGTACTTCCACTAATGTCTCTTCATTCCTGCTTCTAAAGAGCATTCTAGCTGCATTTCTTTCAAGACAGATTTGTGTGGCCGACCATGATTAAGGTATATTGCTGTTGGGTGCCATCGAGTTGGAACTGACTCGTAGCTGACCCTCCTGCAGGTTTTCAGGGGCAGTAAATAACAGGGGAGGAGACTGCCTGTCCTTTTCCTAAGGAGCAGCTGGTGGATTTGAGCCGTGTGGCTTTAGGGTCTCTGGTACCACTAGGAAACCAAGAATCCCTAAATAAAGTTTTGTTGCTGTTATTTGCTCTCAAATCAACTACAACTCATAGTGACCCTATCAGAACCAACCTCACCAGCTCTGACACAGCTGACCCCATTGCCATAGTCACTGTGTCAGATCTTCTCATTGAGGAATTTCTTCTCTTGCATTGGCCTTCTACCTTTCCAAGCATGATGCCCTTCTCCAAAAACTGGCCCTTCCTCACAGCATGTCCAAAGTATTTCACCATCCTTTCTTATAAAGAGCACTTATAAAGAGACTTTCTCCTAGACAGACCTGTTTGTTCTCATAGCAGTCCAGGGTATGTCCAGTACTCTTCTCCAGCACCACAACTCAGAGGCAGCAGTTCTTCTCTCATACTTAGTCATATTGTCCAACTAGATAGCATTATTTTTAAAAGGCTGTGAACTAAAATTATTAAAGTTAGATGTGAAAGAGCGTAAGAACCTTGAGACTCTGGGAATTTGCAGGTTGACTCTTTCTGATTTGATGACACTATGCATTTGTTACTTTGTTTTGTTTTTCTTTTTAAACTCAGGTTGGCAGAAAAGGCAGTAGACTGGGGCTTTAGGAGTCACAGAAATGAACCTGACATTCAACGAAATACTGAGAAAATAGCTCAGAAGATAATCATCTCCTTCATTACATGATTGTCTTTTTGCACCTGGACTGGGTGCCAGGAGCACCTTGCTAGTTTAGAAGCTTAAATGTTTTGTTAGTTTGTGCTTTCCTTTTTTTCTTTTTTATCTCCAGTGAGGGATTTGGCAGGAGGCCAAAACTTTGTATGTTTGATGATTTACATTGTTCCATTGTTTATTCTCTAAATCCTCGCTATTACTCAGCTGTGATGTCAGTAATTTTCCACAGCAGTCATTCATGAGCTTTTACAGAAGGAAATGAGGATAGGATAGCAAAAAGGATGTTGCACAGAAGAAACAAAGCCCTGTTTCCACTGCCATCAAGTATTGTACACAGACTTAATTAACCAGGCCTTGTGGACCAGAGTATAGAATAGCGTGAGGATAAAATAGCAGAGCCAGCAACTACAGTCAGCAGTAGTCATTGATGCTATTTGTTGAATACCTTCTGATTGACAAACTTGAAATTGTCACAATAACATAATGAAATGAAGTGATAGCCTTCTTATTTTACCTCTGTAAACCAAGGTTTGAGGTTAAATAATTTATCAGTAGACACAGTTAAGTGGGAGAGCCAAATTCAAGTCTGACTCTTGAAACTCTTCTTATTATGTTGTTCTACCAACAGACAAGTTCAGGGAGTTCTGGACTTAGTGGGAAGAAGCCACACAGCAATCCCAAAGGCGCATTTGACTCCACTGGCTGCTCCACCAGGAGAATGGGCGATCTTCTCCTATGCGATTAACTGCCACTGAAAACCCCCTGGAGGGTCAATGATGAGTGACTCCAACTCTACTGACACACAACAACCATAAAATAGATACTGTAATTGTGGGGGAAACTGCATTCCACTATCAAACTACTACCATTTTCCTGCCTTTTCCTTCTGACTTGTCTCTAAAGCAAACACTCTGCACTTCTCTTCCTCCTACTCCCCAGTGTGCAACATGATTCTGCTCGCAGGGAGCTTAAAGATTAGTGAGGAAGAGATGGAAGTTCAGACTTCCTAAATATTGAAAATTGATGGAGAAACACATTACTAAGAAGGTGATACGTGGGCTACAGACAGAAACCATGAATGGTTCCAGATAGTGCTTTCAGGGCTACATGGTAGGTGTGTGCTTTCAGAAGTGGTAGTTCAATGTCTTCACTGTAAGACAGAGATCTTTATAACACTTGCCTCAAATAGAATTTCCGTGGAAGTAGGACCTCTGTTTTGCTCACCACTTCATTTCTTTTTCTTAGAAGAGTGGTAGGGGGGAGGGGGGTGGGCGGGGAGAAGGGTGCAACAATGAATGAATGGAATTCCAAAATCTCTGTAGATGTTCATTGAAATGAAAAATAAATTTTAAAAAAACCGACCAAAAAAAAAAAAAGAGAAGAGTGGTAGCTGATAAGTACATGTTGAATGTGTCTCAGAGAAAGTGATATTTGTTCAACACATAATAGGAGCTAGTGACACTACTGGTAACATGTAGCTGAAATACCAAGGTTGATATTTCAGTTTGGAAGAGTATGCAATATCCTGTGGACTGCCTAAAGAGCAAACAGATATATCTTGGAGAATATACAGCCAGAAAGCTCTTTTGAGGCAAGGATGGTGAAGCTTTGTCTCACATGTTTTGGGTATGTTGCTAGGAGGGACAATTCCTTGGAGGACAGATATACTTGCAAAAGTGAAGGGCTGCTGAAGGAGAGGGAGACCCTCAACCAGGTAGATTGACGCAGTGACTGAAGCTCAAATATGGGTGCCAATATATTAGAGATCTCTTCCAGTCAGTAGACCAGGTAGTTGTCCTCCAAATATCTTGGCACAACTTGGTGAGCCCGTCCAGGGCAGCATCTGTTTGTTGAAATATGTCAATCAGTATGCCATCAATTCCTGGGGTCTTGTTTTTTGCCAATTCTTTCAGAGCAGCATGAACTTCTTCATCACCACAGGCTCTTGCTCATACATTCTTTCATGAAATTCTTCTGTGTCTATCAATTCCTTTTGGTACAATGACTCTGTATACTCTTTCCATCTTCTTTTTTAAAAAGTTTTATTTTTATTTTATTATTTTGTCTGTGTGTACCATCAAATCGGATATGACTGGTACAGGAGGAGATTGTCCTTCCTTTTCCAGCAGAGCATCTGGTGGATTCGAACCACAGACCTCTTCTGGGATTGCAGTGTAGCTTCTTGCCACTAGGCCACCAGAGCTTCCTTTTTTCCTTCTTCTTTTAATGCTTCCTGGATCATTTCATATTCTGCCCAAAGCATCCTTAAGTATTGCAGCTTGAGGTTTGAATTTGTTCTTTAGTTGCTTGAGCGAAATGCTAAGCGAGTTCAGCCCTTTTGATTTTCTGACTCCAGCTCCTTGCACATTTCATTGTAATACTTTACTTTGTCTTCCAGCGCTGCCCTCTGAAATCTTCTGTTCAACTCCTTAATATCTTGATTTCTTCTCTTTGTTTTGGCTTCTTGGTGCTCCAATGCAATATTTAGAGTTTTTTCTGACATCCATTTTTACTTATGTGAAACTTATACTTGGACCAAAAGGTAATCGTCAGAACGGAGCAAGGAAACCCTGCATGGTTCAAAATTGGGAGGAGTGTGTGTCAAGGATGTGTCCTATCTCCATATCTTTTCATGAGGAGAAGTGTGACATCAAGAATGGAGGTAGACTCATTAACAGTCTGCGTTATGCAGATGACACAATCCTACTTGCTGAAACTGAGGAGGACCGGAAAAGCTTGCTGCAGAAAGTTGAGGACTGCAGCCTTTAGTATGGATTGAAGCTCAACAGAAAACCAAGAGTCTCACCACTGGGCTGATTGGCAGCATCATGATGGATGATGAAATGATTGAGATTATCAACAGCTTCAGTTTGCTTGGCTCTACAGTCAACAGTCTTGGTACCAGCAGCCAGGAAATTAAAAGACTAATTGCATTGGGAAAGTCTGCTGTCAAAGACCTCTCCAAAGTACTGAAGAGCAACGATGTCAGTCTGGAGACCAAGGTGCGCCTGATCTAGGCCATGATCTTTGCAATTAGTTGCTGTGCATCAGAGAGCTGGGCAATGAGTAGGGATGATAGAAGGAGAGTTGATGCCTTTGACCTTTGGTGCTGGAGAAGAGTATTGAATATACCCTGGACTGCTAGAAGAACAAACAAGTTTGACCTGGAGAGGATGAAGCCAGGCTGCTCCTTGGAAGCAAGGATTCTGAAGCTCGGTCTGACATACTTTGGACATGTTGCAAGGTGGGATCAGTACTTGGAGAGGAACGTCATGGTTGGGAGGGTGGAGGGACAGCGCAGGAAAGGAAGACCCTCAATGAGATGGATTGATTCAGTCACTGGGGTAATGGAGATGGACGTGTTGGAGACAATAAGATTGGCAAGGGATAGAGTAGGGTTTAGGGCTGTTGTGCATAGGGTCGCTATGAGTCGCAGGCAACTGGACGGCACATAACAACAACAACATGTTAGAATTTGTGAGCTTGGCACAGGGTAGGACAGGGTTCAGATCTTTTGCTCAGAAGGTCACTATGAGTCATGCTCAATTTGAGTGTGTGTGTGTGTGTAACAACCGCCACCACCACCTTTGTTTGATTTTTGTAGAAATAATCACATCTACTTCTCGTGGAAAAATTTGAGCTCATTACTTTGTTGTCATAAGCTGAGGAGAGTAACATTCATCTCTTTCTGGGAGACACAGTTAACTGTGTCTCTTCTTCTAACATAAGGCCTCTCTTTTGTGATACATCCCTTCCTGCTGTTTGTTTGTGATGCAGATTTTGAATTTTTCCTTGTCTGTAACTTGAGTTCTTTGGAATCACTCAGTTGCTTTGTAAATAAGACTAAACTCAGAAATGAAATTGACAACACCAAGGCAATTACCAGAAATCTTATTTTTGGAAATAGCCTGATCTCTAGGGCTAAGAGTAGATTTTTTTTTCCTTTCCCCTTACAAAAGGTTATGACTATTCCCAGCCTTCTCTAGATATCTAGTTAGAATTCTGGCAAACATTCTAAAGACAGGAAAGATCACTTCCCTTTTCTTGTGTTTGAGTTCCCTTTGTAAATATTCTTGATTGGTGTGTCTTGAGGATAGGGTTAAAGTCCAAATACCACTCCCCCACCTCCTTTTGATAACTATAAGGAACACCAAAGATGAAATTAAAATTCTGGCTCTACCACCTTACCCTGTCAGAGACAGTGCTATTGGCACAGGACAGAGCAGAGTTTAGGCCTGTTGTACATAGGGTCGCTATGAGTCGCAGGCGACTCGATGGCACATAACAACGACACAACAACAACCACTTTACCCAGGTTATATAACTTCTCATTGCCTCATTTCCTTTCTTTTAAAATTTGAATAATTGTTACCTCTTCATATACCAGGCACAATTTTAAGACGCTTCCTGCCATCAATTCACTCAATCTTCACAGCACTGAATATTCTTAGGGTTTTCACTTTAAAGGTGGGTAAACAGGGACAAAAAGATTGACTTGCTCCATGTCACACAAGAGGTGGAATCAAGATTTGAACCTAGCAGTCTGGCTCCCCTGTTTGCTTGTAAGCATCTACTTCATAGGGTTGTTTAGAAAAGTAAAAATGCAAAATGGCTATATTCAGTGGTGTTAGCTATTACTCTTAGAGTTTAAAAAAGCATTACACACACACACACACACACACACACACACACACACACACAATCATTTGATAACTATTAGGCTGATCTGTCCAAAACCATGTCCTGAGTGTGAAGTCACACCCAGGCTTTACCCTCCTATAAACCCAGATTATCTTGCTGAATTTGAGGTGTCCTATTTTGAGAGGGGTTTGTGGACACAGCCTCCAATCCCAGGTCTTGTGAGAAGAGCTGCTCAATTTTGCTTCAGTGAACGGTTGGCCGCCCATCCCAAGCCAAGAAGTTGGTTGTTACTTCATCCAGTTATGTCAGTAGAAGTTGAGTTAATGAATGTGTTCCTTCTTTAATTTGAACCTGTATGTTGAATGACACTAAACAAACAGTTGTTCCTTCTTCACATCTGTGAATTAATCCCTAATACCTAGTTAGGGAGCTCTGGTGGCCTAGTGGTAAGAAGCTGTGCTGCAATCCCAAAGGCAGATCATTCAAATCCATGAGCTCCTCCGTGGGAGAAGGATGGGCAGTCTCCTCCCGTGTGAATAACCGCCTCTGAAAACACACGGGAGGGTCAGCTATGGCTCAGTTCTGACTCTGGTATACCACCACGACATCTAGTTACTGGGACTGCTCCATGGTTTAATAAAGGTCTGCTTATTCAGCTTTTCCTAAGTTCCACTTCTTATTTCTCCTTATTTCAGTGTAAAAATTACTTTCTTAGGCAATATTATTTAATATTAATAACTTTTTAATTAATGAATAATACTTTGTTTTTCGGTTCCATTGTCCATCAATATTCACCACAGTTACTCCAAAGCTTGTATACAAAGAATCATCTTCAAAAGAACCCTTGTTCCACTACTGTTCTGTCAATATAGAAGTCGATTTCTGGAGGTCATCGCATACTTCTTTTGCCTGCATGGTGCAGTACTGCTACTGCTACTGGACACACGAGCTGTCGCATTTTCTGTCCATTATGCTGCATGCTGATTTGCTTCAGTTATTTCTCACCTATTATTTCTCCATATTTTCACTTACTTCAGGGTCATTTTAGGATGCTAGTACTTTCTGCTTTCTTCATTTCAGTGACCTTAGAAAAAGAAAGGTAGTTCCTAATAAAGATTTTATCAGCACACTGCTCAGTTTTTTAAAAACTGTATGAACTGTATCAATAGAAATACCAGGTTTATCTTGTACTAAGCCAAAATATTGAATTTCTGTTTCACTGTTCTTTTAACATCCCAGCAGGAATAAACTGCTGAATGCAGATACTATGCAGTATATACTTTGTATCTCTTGTATATACTCCTTTATTAGATAAATTTAAGTTGCTCCCAGTTGGAATTTATGACTTGAAGCACTTGTTCCCTTAGCTTAGTGTTATATCATATGAGGCCATGTTATTAAAGAATAGTCCGTGTAATTGGGTTTCTCTAACCTGAAGAGAAATCTCTGAATTCTTGAAGGTCATCTTCAAACTTCTGAAGCATGTAGTCTACAAAGTGTCCTTTAAAAGGCCAATTTGTGGACGTTACTAGCATGTATTTCAGCTTGAATAAAAGCTAAGATAGTCCTGTTCAGAGAGGGATGGGCAGCTATCTCTGTACTTGGAATTAAATAGCCACTAAAAATATGCAAACAAAGGCAATGGTCCCTGGAAAGAGTACGGTGGGTTTAATAATCCAGAGAGCAGGTGAACTAAGTGACTCTTAAAATTATCTCTACTTCTCTAATAATGACTCTGAAATCTTATGTATTATTTCTAGAACAGACTTTCTTTTCAAGCCTAGTCTGTGCTTCTGTATGCTTCCTGGAGTGCCCTTTCAATAGATCTCTGCTTCACTCAGCCCCTAGCCAGCTTCAGTCCTCCTCAGATTTCACTTCTCCATTGAGCCTTCCCTGAAATAGCCACTCCATGAAACTCCTTACCCCCTCCCTGCTTCATTTTACTCTGTAGCACTATTCATTACCTGAGAACAATTCTTTATTAAAAATCCCTTCTTTCCCACTGCAGTGTCAGGTTTTTATCTATTTTGAGCACTTTCCAGAGCCTCAGCAGATCCAATAGTGCCTGACACTGGAGACGGTCAGTGAATACATGCTAAATAAATGTTTTCTCAACACAGAGTGTTGCATTTCTTGTGTTCTAGGAACAAAACTATCTTGATCTCTCCACTGTGTCCTGTTTTCATTTTGCTTCCCACATTGTCTGCTGCTTTCTTGAGTCTTTGAATCTCAGCATTTTAGGACAGAAGAGAGATTTTAACTCTCATACTTTCATGAGAACCAGAGAGATGTAATTCTTAAGATTACATAACTAATAAATGACAGAACTGGGGAGAACACTTTGTGTTCATTTATCTGTTAATTAAATGATAGTTCCCTATATTCTGTGTTCTCAGACCCTTAAAGTGCCTACTAAGTGTACAGCCTGCCCTCATAAGGTCCCTTTCTTCAAGTCCCATTTGTAGGTAAGTCAGAATAGCTGTATATGGTTTTATTTAGTTGTCTTTTATTGGAAGATAGATCTGATGGCATGGTGTGTTGTGTGTTGCATTGCTAACTGGAAGGTCAGTGGTTTGAATCCACCAATTACTCCACAAAAGAAAGACGGTGAATCTTCTCCCATAAAGATTTACAGCCTTGGAAACTCAGTGAGTCAGAATCAACTTGACAGCAGTCAGTTTCGTTTTGGGGGTTGGTGGCAGAAAGAGCTAGAAGCCTCTTCCATGATTTAAAAGCCTCCCATGCAGCAATCTGAATGCTAAGCAAATCTTAGAGAAGCTGAACTCTATGAAGAAGAATGCAGTGTCAGGATTGGAGGAATGATCAACAACCTGTGTTATGCAGACAGTATAACCTTGTTTGTTCAAAGTGAGGAGGACTTGAAACACTTGTTGCAGAAGATAAAAGACTACAACCTTCTATATGGATTATATCCCAACATCAAGAAGACAAAAATTCTTGTCACTAGGCTGATGATAAGGCTGATGAAGAAAAGATTGAAATTGTCAACTATTTCAATTTATTTGGATCCACAATCAACAAACACCTTTCTGAAACCAGAAGTCAGGAAATCAAAAGATTTTTTTCTCTTTTAAATTTATTGCTGTTTACCTGCAGGACTGAGGACATAGCACTGCTGAGGAAGAGAGAGAAAGCAAGGCAGCAGGGCTTAGGCTTAGAGCAAAAAGCCAAAAAGCTTTATTCTTCTTCAGCATATATAGAAACATTCCATTACTATCAAAATAACCAGATTTCTTGCTATATAGCAAATCTCAGAGACCCTAAAATAACATATCTAACAATTATCTCTGGATCCAGGAAGGAATGTGTCTTTGGACATCCAGGAACCAGGGTTTTTAATTATTTACTTAGATAGTTTTAAAAGAGAAACAAAGACTTTAACTCTCTCTCTCTTCTGCAAATTCTCAAGGACAATAGCTTTTCATTAGTCTGTATTTTCTACAAGCTCTCAAGGACTTTAGTTTCTCATTATTAATGAAGCCTTCACAGCTGCTCCTCTGGGTCTTACGAGATCTCATGAAAGCACCTTGTTTTTCTTGGGGACATGTCCACATGCTTGCCTAATAAACTGTTTTCAGCTAGCTTCTCGCTCGGTGTTCTCAAAACGGTGCATCTATATCTGCACGCAGACAGTCATCCAAGGTACAGTGGCTTTCAGAGATCCACACATACTGCGTTCAGAAAGTCCACAGCCAGGGGCCTCTCCAAAGTACTAAGGACAAATTATATCAGTTTAAAAGGGATATATGATTAGGTATTATTGTCATGACAAGAGTCAGAACGAAGGCTGCATAGTGGAGTGGACTTGGGAGGAGAGATTGTATAAAAAAGAAAGAATTTTTCTTTTACTTTTCAAAATGAAGGCTGCATAGTAGAGTGGACTTGGGGGAAGTGATTGTAGAACAATGAAAAAATTTTTACTTTTCAAAGAGAAGAGCAAAAGGGGGGTAGGTTGGGCAGCGAGAAAAGTGCAACAGTGAATGTATGGAAATTCAAAGTCTCTCTAAACTTTCATTTAAATGAATTTCTTAAAAAACCCAACTAAGGTGTGCCTAGTTCAGGTTACGGTGTTTTCATTCACTTACTATGCATCTGAGAACTGGGGGGAAAAAGAAGGATGACAGATAAATGGACTCCTTTGAGTTGTTAGTGTTGGAGAAAAGTACTGAATATCCCATGGACTGCCAAAAGAACTAGCAGATGTGTCTTAGAAATAATACAGTCCAAGAGCTTCTTGGAGGAAAGGATGGTGAAACTTCATGTTGCATACGTTGGGCTAGTTGTTAGGAGGAGCTATTCTTCCTCTTCTAGAAAAAGGACATTGTACATGGAAGGATGGAGGATCAAAGAAAGGAAGAACTTCAGTGAGATCTGTTGACCCAGTGACTACTGCAGTGGTATGTCAGAAATGTCACAGGACAGGGTTCAGATCTGTTGTTCGTAGGGTCACTATAGGTTGTACTCAACTCAGTGGCACCTAAAAACAATAACATGCTTAATTCAAAAGAGAAATCTGGAACAAGATTTTAAAGAGTGATTCTGTTATTTCTAGTCACCATCAACCAAATAATTCAAATAAATATTGGTGGTGGTGTGTATCATTGAGTCAGAACCAATTCATAGCTGACTCTCCAGCAGGTTTTTAGGGAGAGTTAATCATACAGGAGGAGATTGTACATCTTCTACAGAGCATCTAATGAATTTGAACCACAAGCCTTTGAGATTGCAGCATGGCTTCTTATCACTAGACCACCAGAACTCCATGATAGATGGAGTTTACAATTTCCACTTACTTGGTTCTACAATCAGCACTCTTGGCAGGAACACTCAGGAAATAAAAAGACAAATTGTATTAGGAAAATCTGCTGTCAGAGACCTCTCCAAATACATTGCTGAAGAGCAGTGATGTCAGTCTAGAGACTAAGGTGCACCTAATCCAGGCCATGGTCTTCACAATTACTTGCTTATGCATTAGAGAACTGCATAATGAATAAAGATATGAAAGAAGAAGAATTGATGCCTTTGAGTTGCGGTGCTGGAGAAGAGTCTTGAACATACCATGGACTTCCAAGAAAACAAAAAGGTACATATTTGAGAGGATGAAACCAAGTTGTTTCTTGGAGGCTAAGATCTTGAAGCTTTGGCTCACATACATAGGGCATGTGGCCAGGAGGGATCAGTCCTTGGAGGACATCATGCTCAGAATGGCGGAGGGACAGCACAAGAGAGGAAGATCTTGGATGAGGTGGATTGATACAATAATTAGGACAAAGAGGGTAGGTGTATCGCAGTCAGAGAGACTGGCTCAGGACAGGGCAGAATTCAAAGCTATTGTTGTTAGGATCGCTATGAGTCGCAGGTGAATTGATGACATGTAACAAGAAAAACATTATTTTTTTCTTAGGCACATCATGGCATTGGTAGCAATATGTACAGGAGCACCGTCCTAAGAAATTTATGTCGAAGTATTTGGGTGAGATGCAGTACTACTTTTAAATGTTGTTGTTGTTGTTATGTGCCGTCGAGTCATTTGCGACTCATAACGACCCTATGTACAACAGCCCTAAACCCTGCTCTATCCTGTGCCAATCTCATTGCCTCTGACACAGCCATCCCTATTACCCCAGTTACTGAATCAATCCACCTCATAGAGGGTCTTCCCCTCCTGTGCTGTCCCTCCACTCTGCCCACCATGATGTCCCTCTCTAAAATATGTATATTTATACACACACACACGTGCGCGCGCACACACACAAAATACTTTAGACTACCAAGAGAACAAATAGGTCTGTCATAAAGAGGGTGAAACCAGGCTGCTCCTTGGAGGCAAGAATTTTTGAAGCTCCGTCTCACATACTTTGAGTAGGTTGTCAGGAGAAGGACATCATGTTTGGAAGGGTAGAGGGACAGCACAGGAGAAGACCTTAGGTGAGATGAATTAACACAGGAAGGTAATGAGGATAGGTGTGTTGGAGTCATGCGACTGGTTCAGGATAGGGCAGGGTTCAGAGTTATTGTGCACAAGATCACTATAATTTGATGGCACATAGCAACAACAACAAATTTTGAAATACACTTAAACAAACAAATCCAAATTACTTTTGTAAGATGAAAGATCAGGATCTACTGAGGAGACTTGTTTATTTCACTCTACTGTTTCTGTTGTTATATACCACTGAGTTGGAACCAATCTATGGCTGAACCTCTGGCGGGTTTTCAGAGGCAGTTACTCGCACAGGAAGAGATTGCTTATCCTTCTCCTGCTGAGCAGCTGGGAGATTACAACGATGTGCCTTTGGGATTGCAGCACAGTTTCTTACCACTGGGTCACCAGAACTCTTTCATATTACTTCTGTGGCCTAAAAGAAGTAGAAAAATGACGTATTATTGAGAAATGTTTTGGAAACAAAACAAAATCCTATTTATTTCATCCTTTGTTTTAAAATGAGGTATTTTTGAAATTGGAATAGTGTATGTTTTTCTGGTGGAACATAGACTCTTCAAATTTCTAGAAAAGAAAATGATGAGCATGAGTGTTTATCATTACCTAACATTGCCATGTATAAAATACCAATTTATTATATCAATAATTGTGTCACTTAATATTATGGATCTGTTTCTTTCTCTACTGGTAGAATGAAAGCTGCATGGAACAGGGACTTTGTTCATTACTGTGTCCCAGGGCCTAGAACAAGATGTGACCAAAATAGATACTTGTTTTTGTTGAGTCAAAGGAGGGGTATTGCCAGGTGAAAGTAGAATTAAACGATTAGGATTCTTCAGTATGGAGAAGGGTTGGAAGATACGATTGAAATTTAGAATTCTGTTATATTAAGAGTAGCTCCCTATGAGCTGCAGGCTACTCTACACATAACATCAACAACAACAATCAAGAAGAATTGAGCTCCAGGAATTGCATGTGTGTTGCTATCTAACAGTCATACCAAAATTTAATGGCTTAAAGCAACAGTAAAAATGGCAATAATGTTAGGTTCTGGTGGTAGACTGGACTCTAGTCAGTTTTGCTTGTAGCATACAGTCGCTCTAAGTCAGAATTGACTCAACAGCTGTGGGTTTTATCTCAAGTTTGACATGGCTGGGCTGCAGTCATTGCAAAAGTTTCCTCACTCACTTGTCTTTTTTTTTTTTTCTTTTCTTCTCCCTGCCTCTTTTTTTTTTTTCTTAAACAGTCCTTCTGTAAGGACTATCCACTTAGCTTTGTATCCAAAGACGAAATTTGTAGGTGAAAGGAGTTAGGAGTTAGCCTTCGTTAAGACTGGTTCATTTCAGGGTCAAAAATATGGAACGCTTCACAAATTTGCGTGTCATCTTTGTGCAGGGGCCATGCTAATCTTCTCTGTATCGTTCCAATTTTAGTATATGTGCTGCCCAAGCAAGCACTCACTTGTCTTGAAATTGACTATGACTTGCAGCCTCGATCTCAGCTGGGACTGTTGGCTGGAAGAATTCCATATGGCCTCACCTACTTCTACCTAGCAGGTGTTCCAGCAGCAAGAGTGAGTGACGTTTTTATGATAGACACTCAGAAGCCATATAGTGTCACTTTTACCGTATTCTCTTGTCTTGGTTGGGCAGTCATAAAGGTTTGCCACAGTTCTCAAGGAGAGGGGCCATAGACCCTATCACTCAGTGCAAATGTTTAAGAGTTGCCTATGTCATGGCTACATTATATTGTGGCCAGTCTTTGGAAATACATGCTCCATGCTATTTATGTACTTCTTGTTGTTGTTATGTGCCATCGAGTCATAACTGATCCATAGCTGACCCTCTAGCAGGTTTTCAGAGGCAGTTAATCACACAGGAGGAAATTAGCCATCCTTCTCCTGCAGAGCAGCTGGTGGATTCGGACCATGTGCTTTTGAGATTGCAGATCAGCTTCTTACCACTAGACTGCTATAATCTATCAGATAGGAAAATTAAGGTTATGAGAAATGAAACATTTTACCCAAAAGTCACATTGTAGGTGATAGAGCAGATTGTCAAACTCAAGCCTTTTTACTCCAAGGCCCAACTCTGTACAATGTGTTAATAAAGGTAAACATATATTTCTTCTCCAAATCCCAAATACTAAAGAAGGTATGTTCATGTAGGTACTTCACAAAACTGACAGTCACTGGACATTTACTGAGAGCCTCTTAAATACTAAGGAGCCATGGGGGCATAAGCTAATTACCAGGTTTAGCAGTTTGAGCCTGCCAGGTGCTCTGTGGGAAAAAGATAAGGCAATATCTTTTTGTTAAAATGGAAAGCTAGGTGCTGAAGAGGATCCAGACCCTCAGGGGCTTCTGTTTAGTGGAAGAGCTAAGGCATATAGGTGAGATAGATGTCAGTGTTTGGCATCAGAGTCCTGTAAGTGCTAAGGGAAGGACTAGGGAAAGCTTTGCAGAAGTGACGTTTGACCTGAGCACTGAAAGATGGATAGAATTTGGACATTCAGAAATGAAAGTGGAGACATATCAGTAAACACAGGCATTCTGAGATAGCAGTGAGCAGTCTGGTTGGCTGAAGCATAAGATATATGAAGGAAAAATGAGAAGTCCACCAAGGTCGACTGGTGGAACAGTGAGAGAGCTTCGTTTAACTGGTCTGCTGCTTGGGAAGGGATTTGCTGTTCCCTAGGGTGAGGTTAATATCCAGGGTCTGTTTCACCTTTCACAGTCATGCCAACATACAACCTAAAAGAACAATCTCTATCTCTGATCACAAAGAAAATATTGACCCAAGGAAGGGAAAGCAAAAGCAGCCCCAGCTGTAAGTCTTGTGGGAGAAGTGCAGCTTAAGGCAGAATATGGAGCCTTAGTTTTGTTCTGCTGCTGCCAGTTTTAAGACAGCTGAAAATCTGGACGACATAATGGATTTTGGCCACGTCAGATGCCTGTGGCACTAGGGTGCTGAGAAGACTAAACGTGTTTTCAACAACATGACTTCAGTGACTAGCTTTAGTGTTAACTGCAATTTGTGGCCTTAGGGAGTAGTTTGGTGGGGCCCAAATTTTGAGACTTTTCCAGTTGTGGAATTATTGTTGTTAGGTGCCATAGAGTTGAGTATGACTCATAGTGACTACATGAACAACAGATCTGAACCCTGTCCTAACCTTTGCCATCCTCACAATCTCTGACATACTTGAGCACATTGCTGCAGTCACAGTGTTAATTCAGCTGGTTGAGGGTCTTCCTCTCCTCCTTGCCCCACCACTTTCTTTCTTTTTTTTTTCCCTCCCCACCACTTTCTTAAGCTCTGAAGGAAGTCTCTGAGGACCAGAGCAGAGAAAGTGTGCCCAGGAGTAAGAGGCAGGCATTTAAGACATGAGGCTGGAACAGTTAGTAGAGTCCGTTAGGTCCCATAGAATTTTATAAGCTAACAAGTTTGGACTTCTTCCTAAAGTTAAAGAGTATAGAAAGATTTTTAAGAGGGGAATGAAAGTTGCTATTTAAATGGATTTTTTTTTATCCCGTTAGGAAGGATATGGGGGTTAGTTCCAGGGACAAAACTGGAAAGTAAGATCTGAGTTGAGAGATTTGTGGTACTTACGGTGATGAGAAATGCTGATAACCCCCACTGGAAAATGGCAACAAGTTGAAAAAGTCTTAGGAAACACAATTGAGAGGGTAGAGATGGGAAGATGAAGGAGAATTCATTACATTGTGTGCAGGTTGTCTCTGGGAAGACATTGAGGGGGATGATGTCAGGATCGTAGCTGGCTGAGTAGGACCCACTTGAGAAATACTGGGCTTGGAGGAAGTAGTGTTACTAGGTGACATCAAGTCAAGCACAACTCATAGCAACCTTGCTATGAAACAGACCTGAACCCTGTCCTGTCCTGGGCCATCCTCAGCATCTCTGATACCCTTGAGCCCATTGCTGCAGTCACTGTCTCAGTCCATCTTGTTGAGAGTCTTGGCCTCCACTGATCCCCATTTTTCCAAGTTTGATGTCCCTCTCCAAGGAGCAGCTTCTCATAGCAACGTGCCCAAACTCTGTGAGATGAAGCTTTGTCATATCTTGTGAGAGGAGATGATGAGTTAATTTGGGGAAAAGGTAAATGTGGAGTGTCTAGAGGAGCTTCCCAGTGGACAGCAAAGGTGGAGTCTGAGGTTCAGGAAAAAAAAAGTCCTAGAGATGGGAATTCCAGTCATCTGCTTGGAGGTGTGTATTGAAGCCCTGAGAGTAATGTGAAGCTCAGGGAGGACCATGGAATTGGCAGGAGGATCTAGGATAGAATGTGAAGGCGTTTTGAGAGTAAACAGAGGAGGATTTGGGAGAGAAGGAGGAGGAAGAGCTGAAGGACAGGAGGAAAGCCCAGGAGGCAACACTTTAGGAACCAGGTGAGTTTGGTTCACGCACCTGCTGAAAATCAGAATCTGTATTCTAACAAAATGTACCAGTGAGCCTTACAGATTCTCAAGTGATTCTTACAGAGTGTATAAATAAGAATTATCTGAAGATATTGCCAAACTGTTGCCTTTGATTCAGCATACTGGGAGAACCATAATGAACTGGCTGGAAGCCCTGTAAGAAAGCAAAGAAAGAGTAGGTTATTGGGTCGAGTACAACTCTGAACAAAGGATCCAAAACTTCTCTTAGTCTGTGCCACTCTCATTATCACTGACATAGTTGAGCCCATTGCTACAATCACTGTATCGTTCAGGGTCTTCCTCACTACCTTTTCAAGCATGATGTCTTTTCCAAGGAGTTACCCCTCCTAACAATTTGCTCAAAGTATATGAGACGAAGTTACACTATACTTGCCTCTAAGGAGTACTCTGGTTGCACTTTGTCCAATACCTATTTGGGTTAAGGAAGAGGAAATGATTAGAAGTGAAATGTTCTTCAGTGATTAAGTGTGGCAAAAGTGAAATTAATTTATTGGAAATTTATTAATTCATTGGAAATTTAGAAGACAGATACCTGGCCAATTGACTGGAAGAGATCCCTATTTGTTCCCATTTGTGAGAAATGTGATCCAATAGAATGTAGAAATTATCAAACATTATCATACCAGAGAGATATCTGTGTTTCATTGACTATACAAAGGCATTTGACTCTGTGGATCACAACAAACTGTGGCTAATTCTGAGAAGAATGAAAATCCCAGAACACTTGATTATGCTTATGCAAAACCTATACTTGGACCAGGAGGCAGTTGTCAGAACAGAACAAGGATACGCTGCATGGTTCAAAATTGGGAAGGGTGTATTCTGTCAGGGATGTATACTGTCTCCATACCTTTTCAACTTATATGCAGAACAGATTGTTCAGGAAGCTAGCTGTATGAGGAGGAATGTGGCATCAGGATTGGAGGAAGATTCATCAACATCCTGCATTATGCAGATGACACAATCCTGCTTGCTGAAAATGAGGAGGACCTGAAGTGCTTGCTGCAGAATATCAAAGACTGCAGCCTTCAATATGGATTAAAACTCAACATCTTCAAGGATATGAACATGTACGGCTAAGCACAATTGATAACAGTGAATCTAAATTCCAAAATCAATCTCCATAATAGTCTATGTCTTTCCTACTGCCAAAGGGGCCCTTTAGAGTAGTGAGAGAAGATCTTTACCCTGAAACCTACAGTGTCCCTTTTCAGCAGGAAGTAGCTAAGAGAATATGCCATCCCCTTTTTCTTATGAATCAGGGTGAAGTCTCTCTCAGGGAGGAGAGATAGGGAATGGCAAAGGACACACTGACAAAGGAGATTAATCAGAACTGGCTTTGACAAGCACTGTGGCAACTGGACAATTAAAACAGACATTCGGGGGTGGGGAGAAGAACGAATTGGGGAGGAGGGTAGAGAAAACAGTGCAACAATGAATGAATGAAAACCCAAAGTCTCTGTAAATGTTCACTAAAACTAATAAAATTTATTAATAATTAAAAAACCCCAAAAAACAAACCAAAAAAACCAAAAAACAAAAAAAGAAAACAAAGATTCTCACCACTAGGCCAATTGATTATTATGATAGATGGTTAAGAGATTGAGATTGTTAGCAGCTTCAGTTTGCGTGCTCCACAATCAACACTCTTGGTACAAGCAACCAGGAAATCAAAAGACAAATTGCATTGGGGAAGTTGGCTGTCAGGGACCTCTCCAGAGTACTGAAGAGCAATGACGTCAGTCTGGAGATTAAGTTGTGCCTGAACCAGACCATAGTCTTTGCAGTTGCTTGCTAGTCATCAGAGAGCTGGACAATGACAAGGGATAATAGAGAATTAACACCTTTGAGGTGTGGTACTGAATATATCATGGACTGCCAGGAGAACAAACAGGTTCATTCTAGAGAGGGGGAAGCCAGGCTGCTCCTTGGAAGCAAGAATTCTGAGGCTTTATCTGACATACTTTGGACATGTTGCAAAGAGGTCCTTGGAGAGGGACATCCTTCTTGGAAGGGCAGAGGGATGGAGAAGAGAGGAAGACCATTGGTGAGATGGATTGATACAGTGACTGGGGTAATGAAAGTAAGTGTGTCATAGACAGTAAAGTTGGCACAGAATAGGGCAGGTTTCAGGGCTGTTGTGCCTAGGGTCACTATGAATCGCAAGCAACTCGACAGCACATACCAACAACATATCTTTGTAGAGAGAACCTAAAAGTAAACAAAGGAGGGAAATGTGATTTATTGGTGTGACAAACTTGTCTTCCGTTTTGATTTTTATTATTGTTACAATTACAAAAATAAAGAGTCTGGAGCCTCCTCTCAGGATAAATCCAGTGGCTGTTTATAATGCAGATTCTTCTGACCTTTAGCTTAAATTCCTCCTCCTGCAATTAAGTTTATCATTTGTTTGCATCTTCCTGTGTTCTCAGTGAGAAAATAGCATCCTTGTGGGTGTTTACAGAGTGCCTGAAAGTGCTGGGAGGTTATGACTGGAACCAAGGGCTGGGCCATGGGGAAAATCAGGAGGCAGGAGGCATTTATGGGAACATAGATATGGATCCCTGGTGGCACAGTGGTTCAGTGCTTTTGTCTTCAATATAATAGGGAGTCACTGTAACCCCATAAAAATGAGACACCAAGATCTTCTGTGCATCCTGAAAACTTAGATGCCAACCACCATTTTCCCTAGGTGGTTTAGATGGGATTCATGGAATGCCCCCTTACTTACCTCTGACACCTGCACATTCCCATTCCTGTACTCATCAATTAGTGATTGAATTTCTTGTCCCCATTGATTGGTTAGAAAGGAAATGATCATTAACTAAACTTGGGTCTCTCCTTCCTTCCCTGAACTGGACCACCTTCAGCCTGAACGAGTGCCCCTCCCAGACACCTGCATCATCCATGTCACACAGTCTGATTGTCTGTGCTGTGACACCTCCCCAGTCAGGTTCCTTCTACCCTGGTGTGTTCTCAGTGTTCCCAACCCAGAGCTGCTTGCTGATTGGGGAATATGCCTTACTGGAGTTGGTCCCCTCTCCCACTACTACCTTCCCTTTCCCCATTGAGTAAAGCTTTTTCCGAACAAAAACAAAATGAAACTGCACACACACTTGAATTTCAGAATGTTGTCGGTTTGTCCAGTGATTATTCTGGTGTGTGTGAGGTGTCTTGTTAGTATGACTTAAAAATGAGACTCTCTTAGCAGCTGAGGAACTCCTGATTTCACTGCTTGCAGATGTCACCCTTAGAAGAAGAAACCTTTTCACAGTTACAAACTACATTTACATTCTGAAATGTAGTTTGCACTTTAAAAGATTTTTCCTTTTGTTTTTATTAGTTTGCACATAATCATTCATGTACATAGTGTTTCATGCATGTGCATTGTGTTTTATACAATCATTCCATACATTGTATTTTATGTCATTATTTACTATTGCTTTATGTGTATTTGTTATTGTTGTTGTGTGCCAACAAGTTGACTGTAACTTGTAGAGACCCTGTGTACTTTAGCTCTGAAACCTGCCCTATCCTGAGCTAATCTCTTCATCTTTGACAGATTTAATCCCATTTATCCAGTCACTGAGTTAATCCATCTTATCCTTATCCTGTGCTGTCCTTCCACCCTTCCAAGTATGATGTTTCTCTTCAAGGACTGGTCCTTCCTGGCCACTAAATATGTGCCAAAAATACGTGAGACGCAACCTCAAGATCTTTGCCTCCAGGGAGCAACCTGGTTTCACCCTCTCAACTTTCATCCTATTATTTGTTCTGCTGCCAGTTCATGGTATGTTTAACACTCTTCACCAGCACCACAACTCAAAGGCATCAATCCTTCTCCTGTCCTCTTTAGTTATTGTCTAGCTCTCTGAGCACAGCAAGCGATTGCAAAAACTATGAACTGGATCAGGTACACCTTAGTCTCCAGACTGTCATTGTTGCTCTTCAGTACTCTAGAGAGGTCTCTGACAGCAGACTTACCCAGTGCACTTCATCTTTTGATATCCTGACTGCTGGTGCCAAAAGTGTTGATTGTGGAACCAAGCTAGCTGAAGTTATCAACAATCTCAATCTCTTCTCCATCCATCATGAAGCTTCTGATTGGCCCACTGGTAAGAATCTTTGTTTTCTTGGTATTGAGCTTCAATCCATATTGAAGACTACAGTCCTTGACCTTCTGCATAAATACCTCATGCCCTCTTCAGTTTCAGCAAGCAAAGTTGTGTCATTGGCATAATAATGGTTGTTGATGAGTCTTCCTGCAATCCTGATGCCACATCCTCCTCTCAAATGTCATAGGATTGCTATGTCTCAAATGTTCATAGGATTGCTATGAGTTGTAATTGACCAGAACATAAAAAAAAACAAACCCAACACAGTACTGATGCATTTGACGATCTGTATATAGATTAAAAAGGTATGGAGATAGGATGCATCCCTGACACACACCTTTACTGATCCTGAACCATGCAGTGTTTCCCTGCTCTGTTCTGACTACTGCTTCGTGGTCCAAATATAAGTTTCACATGAGCACAATTAAGTGTTCTATGGCTGTTATCACCCCTCTTTTCAAGTCCCCATTGAATCTTTCCTATTCCTTCACCCCATCCACCCACTAACCGCTATCCTAATGACTCCCTTGCTTTCTCTTTTTCTACATCTTTCTCTCTTTCCCCTTCCCCTTTTTAATATTTATACACATCTTGCTCAGTCTTCTATTGTTAAAAAAAAGTGTTTTGCTTTCCTTGATTTTTTTTAAAGTCTTGGTGGAAATAGATTTTTGAGTTGTTAAGTAGCAGTTTTGTCTAAGGTAAGGAAAGAATTACTAAGCTGGGTAACAGTTAAGGAATGTCATTGTGAACCTCCAAAAAAGGCCCCACAGAAACTCAGCGACTCAATGCTTACTACTTACAACGTCATAATTATCTTAAAATATTTTTACATACTATAAGTTACCCTTTTAGTGTGTACAATTCAGTGGGTTTTTTTTTATATTAAAAAGATTATTCAACCATTACCACAATCTAATTCCAGAATCTTTTTATCACCCCCAAAAGAAACCCTATTCTATTGGCAGTCACTGCCCATTTCCCACTTTTTCCTTCCCTTGGGAGCCACTAATCTATCTCCATGGATTTGGCCACACTGGACATTTCATATAAATGGAACCAAACATTACAAGTGCTTTTGTGATTGACTGTTTTTGCTGAGCAAAATGTGTTTAAGGTCCATCGAAATTGTCGAATGCATCAGTACTGTGTTATTTTTTTTTTTATGTTCTGATTAATTACAACTCATAGCAATCCTATGAACAACAGATCTGAACCTTATCCTGTTCTGTACCATCCATCATGTTCAAACCTATTTTCTTGGGCAGTGTCAGTCCATCTCATTGAGAGTCTTCCACTCTTTCACTGACCATCTAGCTTGATGTCTTTTTACAAGAAATGATCCTTCCAGACAGCATGCCCAAAGTATGTGAGACACAGGATCACCATCCTTGCCTTTAAGGAGCACCCTGGTTCCACTTCCTCCAAGACAAACTTGTTTGCTCTTTTGGCAGTCCATAAGATATTCAGAATTCTTCTCCAACACCACAATTCAAGGACATCATTTCTTTGATCTTCCTATTCATTGTCCAAATTCAGATACATAAAGCACTTGAAAATACCATGGCTTGCATGAGGTACACCTCAGTCTTTAAACTGTCATCTTGGCTTTTTAACACTGTGATGTCTGTGACATCAGATTTTCCTAAAGCAACAAGTCTTTTTATTTCTTGACTGCTGCTCTCATGGGCTTTAATTGGGATCCAAGTAAAATAAAATAATCAACAACTTCAGTCTTTTCTCCAACTATTATGAAGTCTATTGATTAAGTAGTGAGATTTTTTTCGTTTTCTTCTTTTTTTTGTTTTCTTGGTGTGCAGTTACAATCCATGTTGAAGGCTGTAGTCATTGATCTTCTGCAGATCTCAATTCTTCAAATATTCTTCACTTTCTGCAAGCAATGTGTCTGTCATCTGCATACACAGATGTTGATGAGTCTTCCTCTAGTCCTGAAGCCGTTTTCTTTTTCATGTAGTCTAGTTTCTCAAATCATTTGTTCAATATACATATTGAATAGGTATGGAGAAAAGATGTAAGCCTGATACTTCTCCTGTTTTTAAACCATGCAGTGTTCCCTTCTTTTGTTTGGACAGCATTTTCTTAGCATATGTAAGTTTTGCGTGAGCACAATTAAGGTTCTGGGCTTCTTACTCTTTTTTGTGTTAGCTATGAATTGTTATCCACACAAACAAACGCCTTTACATAGTCAGTAAAAACAAATATTTTTCTGATAGTCTCTCATTTCAGTCAAGATTGATCTGACATTAGCAATGATATCCATCATACCAAAGCCTCTTCTGAATCCAGCTTGGATTTCTGGCAGTCTTTCAATGTACTTTTCTAGCAGTTATTTATTTATAGAACTTGGATTTCCATTCATTCATTCTCATACATTTTCCTCCCTGACTCCCACCACCTCTCGTTCACTTTTCTCTTTGAAAAAGAATTCTTTCATTATTGTACATCTAGCTGTTTTTTAAATAATCTTTAGCAAGATTTTACTTGCTTGTGACTTTAATGTAATGATACTGTTAGATTATGTCAGCATTCTGTTGAATCACCTGTTTTGGGAATGGGCCCAAATATGGGTCTCTTCCAGACAGTTGGCCAGGTAGCTGTCTTCTATGTTTGTTGGCAGAAATTGGTGAGCATGCCCAAGGATACATCTGTTTCCTGAAACACCTTACCATAGTGTTCCACCAATATCTGGGCCTTTTTTTTAAAAAAAAATATTTTTATCAATCATATACGTTTTATTTCACACTTGTACATTGTGCTCCATACAGTCTTTTTCTTTACAGTCTTTCATTTATATGTTTCTCACTGTTACAATCATTGATAGAATGACTCTATATTCTTTCTATCTTGTCTTGATTCTTCCTGCATCATTCAGCTTTTGGCTTATAGAATCCTTCATTGTTGATGGTTTTTCCTTTGGTCTGTCTCTTTCTCCAGATCAAGGAATCCTGCCTGAGAGATCCCTTAATAAAGCTTCTTTTAAAAAAATCCTTTATTATTGTACCTAAAGTCTAGAATTTGTTCTTTCAGCTTGAGAAATGGCAAGCACGTTCTTCCCCTTTGGTTTTCTAACTCCAGCTTCTTGCACATTTTGTTATAATGCTTTGTTTTCTCTTTTAGGGCTGTTCTTTGATGTCTTCTGTTCAACTATTTTACTTCAATATTCTTTCACCTTGTTTTGGCTTCTTTGCAACTAACTCAACCCCCTTTTCCTCCCTTGCCATCAACATGTATGTCTTGTATATATTGTAAATGCATGAGAAGTGTGGTCTTCATGGTAATAATACCCTCTTTGCCTTCAATTAGACTTACACCCTCATTGTTGAAATGAAAAGCCCTTGCCAACAGCTCCAGTATCTGCTCTTCTCCTGGCCTAGTGCTCACCTGGCCATCCCTCATGCTCTCTGGGACTGTCTGTGTGCAATTTTTTATAAGATAGCCTTTCAGACTGTAGTAAGGAGCTTTGGGGACATGTCTTTTTTAAATAAACATGTAACAAAGTAAAAGGGGAAAAAACCCCTCCAAATTCCAGCACTTTTTAATTTGCCAAATCAGTGACTGATTCTCTGTCCTCAGGCATTTGACAGTGTGGATCATAACAAGCGCATGTGGATCTTATACCAGGACCAGGAGGCTCTTGTGCTAACAGAGCAGGAGAACACTGCATGGTTTAAAATTAAGAAGGGAATGTATCAGAGTTGTATTCTCTCTCCATACCTGTCCAGTCTCTATGCTGAGCAAACTATCCGAGAAGCTGGACTCTGTGAAAAGGAGTGTGGCATCAGGATTGGAGAGAGACTCATCACTAACCTGCATTATGCAGATGACACAACTTTGCTTACTGAAAGTGAGACTTGAAGTGCTTTTTGCAGAAGATCAAGGAATGCACCGTTCTGTATGGATTGCATCTCAATGTCAAGAAAATAAATATTCTTACCACTGGACCAAAGGCAAAATCATGATGGATGGAGAAGAGATTGAAACTGTCAACAGCTTCATCTTGATTGGATCCACAATTAACACCCTTCGTACTAGCACTTGGAAGATAAGGAGAAACATTGCACTGGGAAATGCACTAGGGATCTCTCCAAATTATTGAGAAGTAATGATGTCAGTTTGAAGACTAAGGTGCATCTGAATCAAGCCATAGTCTTTGCATTCACTTGCTGTGCATCTGAGAACTGGACACTGACTAAGGATGACAGAAGAATTGACATCTTTGAGCTGTGGTGTTGGAGAAGAGCACTGAATATCTCATGGACTGCTAAGAGAACAAACGGATATGTCTTAGAGAGGATGCAGCTGGAATGCTGTTTGGAGGCAAGAATGATGAGACTTTATCTCATATACTTTGGGCATGTTGCTAGGAGGGGTTATTCCTTGGAGAAGGACATGATGCTGGAGAGGGTGGAGGGTTGGTGGAGAGGAAGACCCTCAACCAGGTGGATTGTTATGGTGACTGCTGCAATGAGCTCTGTGTGCCAGCAAGTGTGAGAACGGTGCAGGATAGAGCAGGGATCATATCTTTTATTCATAGGGTTGCTGAGTTGTACTCGACTTGAGGGCACCTCACAACAACATGTTAACCAACTTCTAAGTGAATCAATCTCTTTAAGTGATGCTAGGAGTGCAAAGAGTTAATGTCTTCAACTGCTAACCACTCATAGGTCTCCTGGAACCATAGCCCCATCTGACAGCTCATTCCATGCAAGGCTGTGGCACAGAGCCCTCCTCTGACATACCCATCCTATGCACTGGAATCTGCTGGCTGGTTCGCTGTCCTGGAACCCACTGACTGGTTCCCAGTGCTAGAACCCATTGGCTCATTTCTTGTGCTGGAACTCACAGGCTGGCAGCTGGCTGATAGTCTCAGAGAGTGTACTCCTGCATGACTGCCATGGCTTCTGCCTCCTTGGTGGTTTCTCAGTTTATATTTCTTGCATCTTCTTGCCCAGCCTGTAAGTGTTGATGTGTATTTGTGTCTTTCTAACCTTCCAATAAAATGCTCACCTTCCATCAGACATTTACTGTCTGATTTTAGTTGTTCAGCATCTGTGGTTTGGGCAGCTGTCACCTCTCCTCGTCCTTTTCCAGCCTGGCTTTGACTTCTAGCCTTCACCTCTCTCCTCCAGTTATCTCTGATTTTCTGTGTCCTCTCCACTCCCCTGAGAACAGATATCCTTCAGGACCTTACAGGCCTCTTAGAATATGGTATTACGTTGGGTATAGACAACCCCCAGGGAAGAATAGCACCTACTGTGTTGTCAGTGAAAGACAGGGCAGGACAGAGAAGTCCCGGAGCCCTTTGACCTATGTCTGGAAGACAAGGAAATGGACAGAGCCTTCTGGGCCACCTTCAACCCCCCAATCCCCTCAAACATGGGGACTTACAGTGGCATTTGACAGTCTCACTTCAGGGAATACTATTTGTCTTATAGGGAAATGAGTCAAATGTAAGCGAAATATATTAGAAGCAGAGTTGCTGGGCTAGAACTTCTAAGCATGTACAGTTTTGTTGTTTTTTTTTAAGCATGCAAATTTGATTTTGAAAAATCCCTCCTCCTAGAGCCTCAAAGGGACCTGCATTAGCCCTGTTTTTCTCGTCTCTGCCTTTTCGTCTTCCTGTGCCAACAGCAGGGCAGCCACAGTGACGTGGCTAACCCTTGGGCTGTGTCTGCCAGCTCCCAGATGGCTGCTTTCAGGAAGGTTTCCATGGTGACCAGAGGAGGAAAAACCCGCTCGCCCAGCTTCTGGGCAAGATTACATCCGGTTCCTGTTGGCAGAGTGGCAAACGTGTGCATGGCACATCAGAGCAGAGCCTTGCAGATGCTAAAATTTGTTCAGAAGCTGGCATTTCTCTCTAATCTCAACTGTTGTCACGCTTGCCTGTGGCTGAACGTGGCCGTCACCTCCCCCACAGCCTTCGCACCCCACAGCCAGGCAAATTAGGCTCGTCTCTGCTCAGAACTGTCCAGTCATTTCTCCACTCACTGGGAGTACAGTTACAGTATGTTTTGCTCGGGACCTTCCCCAACATGGCCCCTGAGTCCTCACACCTACCTCACTCCAGCCACACTGGCCACCTGATGGTTGCTTGAACCTGCCAGATGTGTCCCTGAGTTAAAGACCTGGCACCTGCTGTTCCTTCTGCCAAGGTCCCTTTTCCCTCAGATGATTTGATGCTTTGCTTCCTTCCGTTCAGATTTCACCTTATCCTCTCAGAGCACCCCCTGACGGTACAGTCCTTCTTCTGTTCTGTACTGGTCCTTCTTCACATATCTCTGACTTTTTGTTTGATTTTATTTTTCACTGGGACGTAACTGACTTTTGAAAAAAAAAACCCAAACAAATCCCCCCCCCAAAAAACCCCAACAACCCCCAAACACTGCCCTTGAGCCATTTCCTACTTATAGCAACCCCACAGGACAGTGTTGAACTATTATGCTGGAGAAGAGTATTGAACATATACTACAGACTGCCAAGAGAACAGGCAGGTCTGTCCTGAAGAGGGTAACACCTGGTTGTTACTTGGAGGCAAATATTTTGTAGGTCCATCTCACATACTTTGGGTATGCTGCCAGAAAGCCTAGTCCTTGGAGAAGAACATCATGCTTGGAAGGGTAGAGGGTCAGTGCAGGAGAGGAAGACCCTGGATGAGATGGATTGACACAGTGACTCTGGCAATGTGTTCAAGAATGTCAGAGATGGGGAGGTTGGCTCAGGATAAGACAAGGTTCAGAGCGCTTGTTCATAGGGTCACTATGAGTCATAGATGACTCAGTGAAAAAATAACAGCAACAACATGGGAGAAAGATGAGGCATAGACCACTGCTGTGGAAATCCTCTCGGCATTGGCATTGGTTCTTCTTCTGTCATCCTTAGTCATTGTCCAGCTCTCACATGTAGAGCAAGAAATTGAAAAGAAGACCATGGCTTGGATCAGGCACACCTTAATCTCTAGACTGACATTGTTGCTCTCTAGTACTCTGGAGAGGTCCTTGACAGCCCATTTTCCCAATAAAACTCATATTTTGATTTCTTGACTGCTTGTACCAAGGGTATTGATTGTGGATCTGAGCAAAATGAAATCATTAACAATTTTGATCTTTTTTCCATCTATTGGGATACTGCCAATTGGCCAGGTGGTAAGGAACTTTGTTTCCTTGATGTTGAGATGCAGTCCATATTGAAAACTGCAGTCATTGACTTTCTGTAGCAGATGCTTCAAGTCCTCCTCACTTTTGGTGAGCAAGATTGTGTCATCTGCATAATGCAGGTTGTTGATGAGTCTTCTTCCAGTCTTGACGCCATATTCTTCTTCATGAAGTCCAGCCTCTCAAATGGCCTATTCAGAATATAAATGGAAAATAAAAAAGGCATACAGGAAGGATACATCCCTGACACACTCTTGATTTTGAACCTCTGCTTCACTGTGGGAATCCTTGCTACCTGTGTATAGGTGTATGTCTGCTTGTCCTTATGTTTTGTTCTTATGGCTTTCAACAACCTCTCAGTTTTTGTATTGGGAATTGTCTTTACAGTTGCTGCTCTTAATAGCTTAGATTTATCTGTGTTTGCTGTTCTTTTGTACACTGCACTTGTCTGTCAGATACTGTACTAAAGAGCTTCCAGATTAAGACAGACTAGGTAGAAGGATTGAACATCCACTGCTGAAATAACAGGATTTGGAAAACCCTATGAATGATAGAGCACTTTTTGCTGTTATGTGCCTTTGAGTCGATTATGACTCACAACAACCAAATGCACAATATCTCTGAACCCTGCTCTATCCTGGGTCAATGTCACTGTCTCTGACACACCTACCACCATTACCCCAGTTACTGTATCAATCCATCTCTTCTGGGAGCTTCCTTTCCTCTGCCTTTGTACTGTCCTTTGACTTTTCCAACCATGATATCCTTCTCCAAATTCTGACCCCTCCTGGCTACATGTCCAAAGTATGTGAGATGGAGTCTCAAAATCCTCTCCTCCAAAGAGAAGCTTGGCTTCACCCTCTCCAGGATAGATCTGTTAGTTCTCTTGGCAGTCCATGGTACATGTTCAGTAATCTTCAACTCAAAGGCATCAATTCTTCTGTCATCCTTGGTCATTGTCCACCTTTCTGATGCATAGCAAGTAATTGCAAAGACCATGGCACACTTTAGTCTCTAGACTTGACATCCTTGCTCTTCAGCACTCTGGAGAGGTCCCAGACAGCAGATTTTCCTAATGCAATTCATCTTCTGATTTCCTCACTGCTGATGCTAGGAGTATTGATTGCAGAACTGAGCAAGCTGAAATTATTAGCAATCTCAATCTCTTCTCCTTCTGTCATGATGCTGCCAATTTGCCCATTGGTGAAAATCTTCATTTTCTTAATGTTGAGCTTCAATCTATATTGCAAACTACAGTCCTTGACCATCTGCAGGAAATGCTTCAGGCCCTCCTCAGTTTCAGCAAGTAAGATTGTGTCATCTGCATAATGTAGGTTGTTGATGAGTCTTCTCCAATCCTGAAGCCACATTCCTCCTCATAAAGTATCCTGAATGATTTGTTCTGCAAACAGGTACACTCCTTTTCTGATTTTGAACCATGCAGTGTTTCCTTGTTCTGTTCTGATGACTGCCTTCTGGTTCAAGTATAGGTTTTTCATGAGCACAGTTAGGTGTTCTTAGATTCTCATTCTTCTCAAGGTTATCCACAATTTGTTGTGATCCACACAGTCAAATGTCTTTGCATAGTCAATGAAACACAGATAGACATTTCTCTGATACTCTCTGCTTTCAGCCAAGATACATCTGACACTGGCAGTGATGTCCCTAGTGCACAGCATCTTCTAAATCCAGTTTGTATTTCTAGTATTTGCTGTTGATGTTCCAGTCACTTTTGGATAATCGTCAGCAGGATTTTTCTTGCTTGTGATACTGTGATATCATTCGATAATTTTCATACTCTGCTGGATTATTTTTTTAATGGGAATAAATATGGATCTCTTCCAGTCAATTTTCAAGATGGTTGTCCTCCTGATTTCTTGGCACAGCCTGGTGAGTACTTCCAGGGCAGCATTTGTTTATTGAAATGTTGTCAGTGGGTATTCTGTCAATTCCTAGGGCCTTGTTTTTTGCCTGTTCCTTCAGAATAGCTTTGACTTCTTACTTCATCACCATTGCCTCTTGAATATAAGTTGTTTCATGAAATATTTCTGTGTCAGCCAGTTCTTTTTTTGTACAGTGACTATATATTCTTTTATTGTCTTTCGATGTTTCCTGGGTCATTCAATACTCTGTCCACAGCATCATTAAGTATTGCAACTCAAAGCCTGAATTTGTTCTCCAGTTCCTTCAGTGCTTAGACTGTCTCATAATAGTGTTTGATAATTGTTGAGTGGGGAGATGAGCGGAAGGTGAGGGGAGGAGGTGTTCTCAAGTGAAGGATCCACTTTGAGAATTTGCTTCCCATCATCCTCCTTGGCCTCCTCTGCTAGATTCAACTTTCTTGTAAGCATTTTGACTTTTGGCCCAGAAAAAACTTCCAAGCATTACCTCTGGGGTTCTCAATGAGCAGAAAGGATCTGTTTCATGGTCTCTGCTGGTATATATTACTATATACTAGATGGACTCTCGTGGTATTGTTTCTGTAGGTTAAAATGGATTAATACCTGCAGTTGTTTATGGTTCATCCTAATAGCTCACTATACCAACTACACTGACATTAACATTCCTGAAATTATTAAGACTGCCAATATTATTAAGACTGATGGATGTATTCTATCTTCATACCTTTTCAATCTATATGGAGAACAGATTGTCTGTGAGGTTGGGCTCTATGAGGAGAAATGTGGCATCAGGAATGGAGGAATACTCATCAGCAATCTACATTATGCAGATAACACAACCCTGCTTGCTGAAACTGAGGAGGACCTAAAGCGCTTGTTGCAGAAGATAAAGGACTACAGCCTTCAATAAGGATTGAAGCGCAACACCGAGAAAACAAAGATTCTCACTACTAGTCTGATTGACAGTATCATGGAGATGGTGAAGATATTGAGATTTTTAAAAAAATGAATTTCAATGAACATTTACAAAGATTTTGGATTTCCATTCATTCATTGTTTCACCT
>NW_006399836.1:4950059-4957191 GCF_000299155.1 Elephantulus edwardii | reverse complement strand
AAATTTAACAGAACAGCAAGCAACAAATGCTGGCGAGGTTGTGGGGAAACTGGAACTCTTATTCACTGTTGATGGGAATATAAAATGGTGCAACCACTGTGGAAGGCGGTATGGCGCTTTCTCAAAAAGTTGCAAATAGAGATACCATTTGACCCGCAATTCCATTACTGGGAATATACCCCAAAGAGACCATAACTGCCATCCAAACAGATATATACACACCCATGTTTATTACAGTTTTGTTCACAATAGCAAAGAGTTGGAAGCAACCTAAGTGCCCATCAACAAATGAATGGATAGAGAAGCTGTGGTATATTCACACAATGGAATACTATACCGCATTGAAAAACAAGGATATCATGCAATATTATTCAAAATGGATGACCCTGGAGGACATTATGCTAAGTGAAATATCTCAGTCACAAAGGGACAAATACTGCATGGTGGCACTGTTGTAGAATGGGACTGACATCAGGGTTGGGGTAAGACTGAGAAAAAACTGGATAAATTATGTATACTGTATTGAAACAGATGAGGGAAATAACAGATTAAATGCAATATGATTGGGTATTATGGTTATCACAAGAGTCCAGAGTTAAGGTTGCATAGTGAAGTGTACTTGGGGCAGGGGGTGAGGGGAGATGGGGGGATTGTATACCAATGAAGGAATTTTTCTTTTTTCAAAGAGAGGAGCGAACTGGAGGGGAGGGGTGGGCAGGGAGAAAAGTGCAACAATGAATGAATGGAAATCCAAAATCTCTGTAAATTTTCATTAAAATGAATTAAAAAATAATTGTGACGCTAAAAAAAAAAGTAAAAGAAAAATTGCTTCATTGGTATACAATCCCCCTGCATACCCCCACCCCTACCCCCACCCCAAGTATACTCCACTCTGCAACCTTCATTCCGGACTCTTGTGATAATCATAATGCCCTAAAATATATTGCTTTTAAACTGTTCTCTCCCTCATCAGTTTCAATGCAGTATACGTAATTCGTCCAGTTTTTCGAGATTGAGATTTTTAACAGCTTCAGTTAACTTGGCTCCACAATCAATACTCTTGGTACCAGCAGCCAGCAAATTAAAAGACGAATTGCATTGGGAAAGGCTGCTGTCAGAGACATCTCCAAAGTACTGAAGAGCAATGATGTCTGTCTGGAGACTAAGGTGCACCTGATCTAAGCCATAGTCTTTGCAATCACTTGCTATACATCAGAAAGCTGGACAGTGACTAGGGATGATAGAAGGAGAATTGATGCCTTTGCGCTGTGTTGCTGGAGAAGAGTATTGAATATACCATGGACTGCTAGGAGAACAAACAGGTTCGTCCTGGAGAAGGTGAAGCCAGGCTGCTCCTTGGAGGCAAGGATTTTGAAGCTTCATCTGACCTGTGTTGGCCAGTCCTTGGAGAGGGACATCATGCTTGGGATGGTAGGAGGACAGCTCAGGAGAGGAAGACTCTTGATGAGATGGATTGATTCAGTGATTGGGGTAATAAGTGTAGGTGTGTCAGAGACAGTAAGATAGGCGCAGGATAGAGCAGGGTTTAGGGCTGTTGTACATAGGGTTGCTATGAATCACAGGCGACTTGAAAGCACCTAGCAACAATTGCCTGATACTTGATGAATACTTCCATACTTCACACAGAATGTTAAGGGCCTTATTTACATTCTCTCACTCCTTATTGCCCTTGTCTCACCCACCACAAAGTTGCTGGTGAATTCGAATGCCAGAGAGGCACAGCCTTTTGGGATGGCAGCACAACTCCCTATGACTATGCCATTAGAATCCAGGATTCCCTTAATCCTCATAAAGTATTATTCCTGCTTCATGGTTAAGAAGACTGAGATTCAATAAATGTTACAGGCTAGTTAATATAACCACAGAGAACCTCCTGAGGAAGACTGTTCAAAGTTTTATAGGAAAACAAAGAAGAATAATAGCTGTAGCTATAAAGGAATGACATAACATATGTATTCATAGTCTGGTGCAGGAGTGGGTGTGAGAGAATTTTATATAGTAAGGAGTTGCACTGACAACAACCCAAGCAAGCAGTTTGAATGCACCAAATGCACTGTGGGAGAAAGATGGGTAGTCTCCTCCCATATGATTTACAGTCTATGAAAACCCACTGGAGGCTAAGCTATGAGTTGGTTTGGCTCAATGGGAGAGAGAGATCCTACACATATGATTTGTCAATTTAAATTTTTGTGTTTTTTTTAAATTAATTGTGATTTTAATGAAAGTTTACAGAAAAATTGGATTTTCATTCATTCACTGTTTCACGTTTTCCTCCCTACCTTCCCAGTTCACTTAAAGAAAAAATTAATTCATTGTTGCATAATTTCCCTCCCTCCACACTGCTCCTCTAATCCACTTGGCTATGTACTTCTTATTCTGGATGTGTTGTCATACAAATAATGCCTAATCCTATATTCCTTTTAAACAGTTTTTTCCTTCTCTGTTCCAATGCCATATTCATTATTTATCCCCCCTTTTCTTAGTTTCCCCTTAACCCTCATGTCAGTCCTGTTTTATAGCAGGGGCATTATGCAGTTTTTGTCCTTTTGTGACTGAGATACTTCACTCAGCATAATGTCCTCCAGGGACATTATGTCACTCATACTATCACCCATAATGCCCTAAATTATGTCACCTGTAATGTCACCCATACTGTATAATGTTTTATGATTTTTTTTTGTTTTTCTGTTGCAGTACAATGCAAGGTAAGTAGTAAACCATAGTTTTCCCATCTCTTCATTTGTTGATAGGCGTTTGGGTTGCTTCCATCTCCTTGCTATGGTGAATAATGCAGTAATAAACATGGATGCACATACATCTGTTTGGGAGGTAGCTCTGGTTTCTTTAGGGTATATTCCTGGTAGTGGAATTGCTGGGTCAAATGCTATTTCTATTTCCAGCTTCTTGAGAAAGCGCTAAATGCCTTCCATAGTGCTTGCACCATTTTACACTCCCACCGGCAGTGGCAGGGTTCCAGTCTCTACACAATCTCGCCACCATTTGTTGTTTGCAGCTTAAATTTTTGCATAGCTCTGTTGCGCATATCAGAAATAGTGAGGATGGCACAGGATAGAGCCAGGCTCAGATGTGTTGTTCATAGGGTCACTGGGAGTTATAGTAACTTGATACTCCTAACAAAGGTGAAAACAGCATCTTCTACATTGTTGTTGTTAGGTGCCCTCGAGTCAAGTACAATTCATTATGACCCTGTGAATAAAAGATCTGAGCCCTGTTCTCTCCTGTGCCATCATCACACTTCCTGACACACAAGAGCCCATTACATTAGGACATAGAAACCCAGCTCTTTCTCTGCTGTGTAAATAGTGAGGTGAGGCCACAGGTCCCAGGCAGGGATTTTTGGTGGCTGACTTGTCAGAAGTAGAGCACAAAGTCTTTCTTTCTTCCAAAGCCCTTCTGGGTGGACTGAGTCTGCAGCTTTTCAATTAACCACTGAGTAGGTTAGCTCTTTATGTCAGCCGACGACTCTGTCTGCTGCATAGTTCTCTAACACGGCCAGTCTGCTGCCCCACAAATGGACATCTAAGTGGTTGCCTTTTACAAATTTTATCATAATGCTCCAAGTGACCATTTTGTACATTTACATATTTGGACAGAAAATGAAATTGAGTTTTTCATCCAAAAGGAAAGATTTTAAAAATCATGATAGTATTTTAATGTTGTGAACAAACAATTCTGCCACTGTGTTTTATGAACAGAAGGCCATACTACAATGGAAGCACCATGATGTTTACCTAGGGCGTCACCTGAAGTTTCATGAAGCGGAGTGTGGGCTTCTGACACCAGGAGTCTATAGCTCAGTCACTAGGGGACCGGATTACCATCCTATGGCTGACTGATAATTGTTTTTCCTCTTTTCTCTCCTAATTTTCCAGTATCTCTATCACTGTTGATGGCATAAGTTTTCTGTAAGACCAGACCATCATATTTTTAAGTTATATTTTTCTTTTAGCCTTATTTGTAATAGTGAAAATCCACTGTTAGTAAAAAATAGTAAACACTATTAATGTTGTTGTTAGGTTGAATGCAACTCATAGCGACCCTGTGAACAAAAGACCTGAATCCCGTCCTATCCGTCCCATCTTCACTATCTCTGATACACTTGAGTCCATTGCTGCAAGTCATCATGTCAGTCCATCTTGATGGGAGTCTTCCTTTCTTTTGCTGAAGTCTTCACCCTTCCAAGCATAGCCTTTTCCAAGGAATCGCCTTTCCTAACAACATGTCCAAAGTATGAGACTTGAAGCTTTGCTATCCTTGCTTCCAAGAAGCACTCCAGCTTCACCTTTTCCAAGACCTGCAGCTCTGAGAGAATGGTGGGCTGTCACTAAGATTTACAGCCTCAAGAATCTAATGAAAGGTCTCAATTGACTTGATGGCAGTGAATGAGTATAACATGTCCACAGGCTGATGGCAAAGGAAATGTAATATCTGTGTCTTTTCTATGCAACGTGATAAAGAGCCAAAAATGAAAAGGGTAAATCTGACAAGAAACCCAACCTTCAAGAAATGCTCGCTAATATAAACTTTGAAAATGTTGAGTTAACATGCTTTCATGTGCCGTTAACTCTGACTTAGAGCAACTAATGAAATATACACAACAGATTGAAATCTTGCTTGAATCAGATAGAAAAGTGCTATTTGTTAGCCTGGGGATGTCTGGTGGCATAATCTGTAGGGAGTTGCACTGCTAACCCAAAGGTCAGCTCTCTGGCAGTTCAAATCCGTCAACAGCCTGTGGTAGAAAGGCATGTTCATTCTTTTGGTAGTCCATGAGATACCCAGTACTCTCTTTCAATACCATAGCTCAAAGGCATCAGTTCTTCTGGCATCCTTATTCATCCACCAACTCTCAGATACAAATATAAAAGAAAAGATCATGGCTTAAATCAGCCACACTTTAGTTTTCAAACTGACGTCCCTGCTCTTTAGTATTTTTGAGAGACCCCTGGTAGCAGACTTGTCCAAAGTAATACATCTCTTGGTACCAAGGGTGTTGATTGTGAATCCAAGCAAGAGGAAATTATTAACAGTTTTAATAACTTCTCCATCTATCGTGATGTTTGCTGTCCATTGACGTAATATAAGGACCTTTGTCTTCTGGATGTTAAGATGCCATCCATATTGAAGGCTGTAGTCCTTGATCTGCAACAGGCACTTCTGATTTCCCTCACTTTCAGCAACTAAGGTTGTGTCATCTGTATAGCACAAGTTGTTCAAGAGTCTTTTTTGATCCTCATGCCACATTCTTCTTCTTCTTAGAATACAGCTTCATTAATTGTTTTGCTCAGTATACAGATTGAATAGCAAGGATATATCCCTGAATAGGCCTTTGAAAACCCTAGGAGTAAAAGATAATAGCAATATCAGAGGTAGAATTCAGATGGGAAATCACTCAAATATAAGGAGAAATAGCTGCAAACAACTGCTAGTAATGGGAACATGGGATGTATGAACTGTGAATGTAGAAAAAACTGGAAATTGTAAAAAACGAAATGGAAAGCACAAAGATCAACATTCTAGGCATTAATGATTACTAATTAGTGATTCTAGCATTACTGATTAGTGATTACTTTCCATCAGATGATCATGTGATCTACTGTGCCAGGAATGAAAAACTGAGGAAGAATGGAGTGGCATTCAGCTTGAGAAGGACAGTTTCAAGGTCTATCCTGAAATACAGTGTTGTAATAAGATTATATCCAAAAACATACAAGGCAGGCCTGTTAACACAACTATTATTCAAATATATGCACCAACAATTAAAGCCAAAGAGGAAGAAATTGAGGATTTCTACCAACTTCTACAGTCAGAAATTGATCAAACATGCAATCAAGATGCATTACAATTTACTTGAGACTGGAATGCAAAAGTTGGAAACAATGAGGAAGGAATGGTAGTCAGAAAAAAGACTTTGTAACAGAAATGAGGCAGGAGAGAGAATTGATTAGGAAATACTTTAAGACACACAAATGGTGACTTTACAAATAGACCTCACCTGAGACTCAGCACAGAAATGAGATTGACTACCCCTGTGGAAAGAATTGGTGGAGAAGCTTAACAGCAGGAGTCAGAACCAGACCAGGTACTGACTGTGGAAGAGACCGTCAGTTACTCATGTGCAAGATCAAATTAAGGCTGAAGAAGATGCAAACAAATCCACAAGAAGCAAAATATAACCTTGAGCTGATTCCACCTGAATTTAAAAATTATCTTAAGAATATGCAATGCCTCAGATTTGAGGCATTGATCACCATTGATCAAGGACCAGAGGGGGCATGGAATGAAATAAAGAATATTATCCTTGAAGAGAGCAAAAGACAGGAGAAATGAAAAGCCAAAATGAATCTCAGAAGAAACTGAAAATTCCATGAGAGCAAGGAGAAGCCAAAACAAAGAGAAGAGATACTAAAGTAAAAAAGCTGAACATAATATTTCAAAGGGCAGCTACTTAAGACAGAGCAAAGTGTTACAATGAAATGTGCAAACAGCTGGAATCAGAGAATAAAAAGGGAAGAACTCGCTCTTAACACCTCAAGCTGAAAGAACTTAAAAACAAATTCAAGCCTCAATTTGTAATACTGAAAGACACCCTGGACAAAATCTTGAATGATCCAGAAAGCATGAAAAGAAGATGGAAGGAACACACAGTGTCACTGTACCAAAAAGAACTGGCTGACACTGATATATTTCAGGAAGCACCATATGAACAAGAGCCAAGGGTAACAGGAAAAAGTTCAAGCTGCAGTAAAGACACCGGCAAAAAAATAAGGCCCTAGAAACAGATAGGATACTGATTGACTTTCTTTTTTCTATTGAGATATTAATGAAAGTTTATAGAGAACTTGAATTTCCATTCATTCTTTGTTGTACATTTTCCTCCCTGCCCACACCACCCCCTATTTTGCTTTCGCTTTGAAAAAAAAATTATTTCATTGTTGTACAAGTCCCCCTCCCCGTGTCCATTTTATGATGCAGTTCTTATTCTGCGCTGTTGTCACACAAATAATATCTAATCATATATTCCTTTTAAGCAGTTCTTTCCCTCATCTGTTTCAATGCAGTGTACATTATTTATTCCCTCTTTTCTTTG
>NW_006399836.1:4877667-4949959 GCF_000299155.1 Elephantulus edwardii | reverse complement strand
CAACCCTGATGTCAGTCCTGTTTTATAACAGTGGCATTATGAAGTATTTGTCCTTTTGTGACTGAGATATTTCGCTCAGCATAATATCCTCCAGGGTCACCCATTTTGTATAATATTTCATGCGTTTCTTCTTTTCCGATGCTGCATAGTATTCCATTGTGTGGCTATACCACAGCTTTATCCATTCATTTGTTGATGGGCACTTGGGTTGTCTGTATCTCTTTGGTATTGTGAACAACACAGCAATAAACATGTGTAAGCATCTGATTGACAATTTTTTTAACTAACAGATACAACCTTGGATGTGCTCATCAGTCTTTGCTGGGAATTTTGGAGAGCAGCTGACTGGAGGAGGTCTATATTTGTTCCCATTCCCAAGAAAGGTGATCTAACAGAATGTGGAAATTATCAAATAATATTACTTATATCACAGGCAAGCAGAATATCGCTGAAGTTGTTTGTTGTTGTTATGTGCCGTCAAGTTGCCTGTGTCCCATAGTGACCTATGTACAGCAGCTCTGAAGCCTGCCCTGTCCTGAGCCAGTCTCACTAATTATGACACACCAACCCCCATTGCCATTGCCCCAGTTACTGTATCAATCCATCTCATCCAGGGTCTTCCTCTCCTGCGCTCCCTCCACCCTTCCAAATATGGTGTTCTTCTCTAAGGACCGGTCTCTCCTGGCCACGTGCCCAAAGTATGTGAGACAAAGCTTCAAAATCCTAGCTTCCAAGGAGAAACTTGGTTTCACCCTCTCCAAGGCACAAGACAGACCTATTTGTTTTCTTGGCAGTTCTTGGTATGTTTAAGACTCTTCTTCAGCAACTCAGTTCAAAGGCATCGATTATGATTCTGTCATCCTTAGTTTGTCCAGCTCTCTGATGCATAGCAAGTAATTGTGAAGACCATGGCTTGGATTAGGTGCACCTTAGTATTTAGACTGACATAGTTTCTTTTCAGCACTCTGGAGAGGTCCCTGAGGGCAGATTTTTCCAATACAATTCGTCTTTAGATTTCCTGACTGCTGTTGATTGTGGAACCAAGCACACTCTAGTTGTTAATAACCTCAATCTCTTCTCCAGTGGCCCAGTGGTGAGAATCTTTATCTTCTTTTTTTTTAAAAATTGTATTAGTTTTAATGAACATTTACAGAGATTTTGGGTTCTCATTCATTCATTGTTGATATCTTCTTGATGTTACACTTCAATTCATATTGAAGACTTGAACTTCTGCAGCAAGAGCTTCAGGTCTTTAGTTTCAGCAAGCAAGATTTTGTCATCTGTATAATGTAGGTTGTTGATGAGTCTACCTCCAATCTTGATGCTACACTCTTCCTCATAAAAGCCCTGCTTCTCAGATGATCTGTTCTGCATATAGATTGAAAAGATTTGAAGACAGGATGCATCCCTGACTCAATCCTTCCCTGATTTTGAACCATGCAATGCTTTCCTGCTCTGTTCTGAAGACTGCCTCCTGGTCCAAGTGTACGTTTTATATAAGCACAATCAAGTGTTCTGCAATTCCCATTTTCCTCGAGGAAACAGTTTGTTGTGATCCACACAGTCAAATGCCTTTGCATAGTCAGTGAAACAGAGATAAATGTTCCTCCTCCTGCTTTTGACCAAGATCCATCTGACATTTTGCCATGACCTCTTCTTAACCCAGCTTGTATTTCTGGTAGTTCTCTGTCAATGTACTGTTCCAGTCATTTCTAGGTGACCTTGAGCAGGATTTTGCTAGTGTATGATATTGGTGATATTGTTCAATAGTTTCCACACTCTGTTGAGTCACCTTTTTTTGTTTTTGAATGGGAGTAAATATAGATCTCTTCCAGTCACTTGGCCAACTAGTTGTCCTCCAGATTTCTTGGCACAACTTGGTGAGCACATCAGGGGCAGCATCTGTTTGCTGAAATACATTGATTGGTATTCCATAAATTCCTGGGGTTTTATTTTTTGCCAAGTCCTTCAGAACAGCCTTAAGTTTCTCCTTCATCACCATTGCCTCTTGATCATATATTGTTTCTTGAAATTCTTCTATGTCAGCCAATTCTTTTCGGTTTACAATGACTCTGTATACTCCTTCCATCTGCTTCCTTAATCATTCAATATTCTGTGCTTAGCATCATTAAGCATTGAAACTCGTGGTTTCAATTTGTTCTGCAGTTTCTTCAGCTTAAGAAATGCTCAGCAAGGTTGGCCCTTTTCATTTTCTGAATCCAGCTCCTTGCACATTTCATAATAATGAATGTCTTCTCAAGTTGCCCTTTGAAATCTTCTATTCAGCTCCTTAACTTCTTGATTTCTTTTTATTATTATTAATTTTAATGAATGTTTACAGAAACTTTGGATTTCCATTCATTCATTGTTGCATTTTTCTCCCTGCCCACCCCTCCCCCCTACTTCTTGATTTCTTCCCTTTGCTTTAGCTTCTTGATTCTCTAGTGCAATATTCAGAGTCTCTGGTAACATCTATTTTGGTCTTTTCTTCTTCCTTCTTTGTAAAGACTGACATTCTTGATCTCTTCACTCAGATCATCTGGTCTTTGTTCATTAGTATTCAAGGCCTCAAACCTATTCTTAAGTTGGCTTTTTAATTCGGGGGGGGAGGGCAGACTCAAGATCAAATTTTTATTTCTGTGGATATGATTTAACCTTCTTTAGCTTTAATTTGAACTTGCATATGAGAAAGTGATGGTCTGTTCCACAGTCAGTACCTGGCCTATTTTTCACTACTGATAATGAACTTCTCCAACAGTTCCTTCCACGGTTGTAATCAATCTGATTCCTGGTGTGAGCTTTAATAGCTGATGAAAGGAGTGGTTAAGAGCTGAAGGGGTAGGGTAGGATCCATCAGTCTCTCTTCAGGAGATGGCCTGGGGATTGGCTCAGCAAGACTTACAGCGTTGGGAAGTTCTCAGAACAGTTCTCCTCTGTCCCCTAGGATCACAGCACTGTGAATCAGTCGTGCCAGTGCACACAGCAGCGGTGGCTAGAACGCGAGCCATCTTTTTTTGTGCTTTTGGCCGATTTTACTTCTTCTTTGGAAATTCTGCTGTTCTAGGACTTTCTAATTTTGAATTGGGTTACATCTTTTTATCATTGAGTCCTGCTTTTTAAAGTGAACATAAAGGGGAGGGCAGTGGGAGGTGGAAGGTGAGTCGTTCTAGATGATTCCTCAAAAACTCCTCTAGAACATCCAAACTTAGAGACTCAAGAAAAAGTTAAAGGTTTTGGTGTGATTTTATTGTTTGTTTTTTTGATTGTTTTTTTTTTTAACACCAAATAGACTGTTTATTCTCTTGGTCATATGTGGAATGTTCAGTGGTCTTCTCCAACACCACAGCTCAAAGTCATCAGTGATTTTGTTTTTTAAAGGAGCATTTCCTTGAGCTCTGTGCTGCCCCTTGGGACAGGGGGACTGTGTAGAGCCCCTTCTGCACACCTGAGGTCTCCCCTCGCTTGCAGATCTGCAGCTAGGACTTTTCTCCTCGTCTCTGGGCTCCTGGGAGAAGGGCTCTCAGAAGAGCTCCCTCTTTGCTCCCCTCACAGGCATATGACTCTGGACCAGATGAAGCCCAAGGAACCTTGGAGCGCTAGGACCCTGGGAGAGTAAGTGCCCAGGCAGCGGACCGACCCTGGGCACCATGTCAGGTAGGAGGGAGTAGATGGTTGAGCAGACCTTGGGGAAAAGGGCAAGGCTCTCACTCGGAAGGACCCATCAGGTGGAGAAACCTGCCAGTTGGAGACCATTTCTTGTTAGATAGATCATCAGATAAAAGAGCTGGAGAAAAAGGAGGAACCTTGGATGCTGGGAAAGTTACTGAACTATTGTTGCAGCTCTGCACTCCACCAGCCTGTGTAAGAAGATGAAGTTTGTGGCGTTGCCCACAGAGTCTGAGAGGCTTCTTCCTGCCTCTATGCCCGCCCCCTCCACATCCAGTCCTTCAGTGGAGGGCCTCGTGGGAGGGGTGTCCTGCTCCTGAATGCTCTCCATTGTCTTGTGTCTGTGCCTCTTGGATTCTAGGAAGCCACACGCCTTCTGCTGGCGGACCCTTCTCAGCCCTGACCCCGAGCATATGGCCCCAGGAGATCCTGGCCAAGTGCACACAGGTAGATGCCCTCTCAGCCCCACCCCAGACACCACATGTGTTCTCACGCCGTGGCCTGAAGGGGCCCTGCTGCTGTGGGTTCTCAGTGCTGGTGGATTACTCCATGTTCACTCGGGAGCAGAGATGGCATTGAAGCTCCAGCATCTAATGATTCTTGGGCGGGAGTGTGGCCCTGCCTGGGAAGCATCCCAGAAACCTAGCTCCTGAAGGAAGGACCGTCCCAACCAGCCTGTTCCAGGGCTCTCAGCTCACATCCTCAGCCCATCAAAGGGACTTATATACTTAGTATACTTGTATAAGTGAACGTTACTTTGAAAAAATATTTCCTGTGGTTGAGTCAGAACCAACCCATGGCTGACCCTCCAGCCGGTTTTCAGAGGCACTAAATCACACAGGAGGAGACTGCCCCTCTTTCTCTTATGGAGCAGCTGGTAGACTCAAACTGCTAGCTTTAGGGTTGGTAGTGCAGTGTTTTACTCACTGGGCCACCAGAGCAAACTTACTTTAGAATTTCCTATTTGAGAGAAAGAATTTAACTACTTAGGAATCAATTTGAGTTGTAACAACCACTCAGCTGACATCATGTGATCTGGAGGGGTCACCTTGTGTGCTGGTAGCCACTGGGTCCTCTCAGGGCGGCAGTGTCAGCCCATTTGTAGATCTGTATGCTCCCCATATTCAGGGTGATCTGCTGAAGGACTCTGCGGGACACACAGATGCATGAAGTGTGTCTCCTGCTTGGTCTGTGAGAACAACAAAGCAGATGCTAGAGAACGTGGCTGGGAAGGGCCCTGTGACGTGGGAGGACTGGAGAGGAGCAGTAGGAGGGCAGGGGACTGCAGACCTGAGACGTGAAGGTGGGTGGTGCTGCGGCTGGCAGAGCACGGGCAGGGGGAGTAGTGTTCCAGAACTTGTGTGGATCTGCACCGTGGGCCCTGAGGTGGAGCTCAGTCAACATTCCTCATCCTGTTCTAGAAAGAAGAGTCGGTGGAGCAGCCCGAGTTCTGCTACGATGAGTTTGGTTTTCGAGTGGACAAGGAAGGTGAGCGTGGTTGCCCTGAGGAGCCTCTGGCACCGGTGACTTTGCTCACCCTGCGTTCAGCCTCTGAACCCAGGGGCAGTGCTGTTAAAAGCATAGGGAAACTGGATGGCTTGGAGGGACACTATAGTGGTCTTTATCTCGTGGCCCTGTGGGAAGGGAGTTGCGCTGCCAACTCAAAGGCAGGTGGTTCGAATCCACCAGCTGCTCTGAGGGAGAACGATGGGCAGTCTCCTCTCAGAATTTACAGCCTCTGAAAACCTGCTGGACGGTCAGCTATGAGTCTGTTCCTACTCAATGACAAGGAGTTATCTGAGAATATGAGTAATAATGTTCATTATAGAGTAGTTGAAAAATACAAAAATGTGGGAAAGTTAAAACAAAATGAACCCATTATCCTACCATCTGAAAATTATTGCTGGTATCTGGCTGGTTTTATAGTGGGTTTTTTTCCCAAAATATAAACCCCAATCTTTGATTACTAAATTCAACAGGGAGAAACTTACATTTAAATTAACATAATAGGGGAGCTCTGGTGGCCTAGTGGCAAGAAGCTGCACTGCAATCCCAGAGGTACATGGTTCAAATCCACTAGATGCTCTGCTGGAGAAGGAGGAGCAATATCCTCCTGTACCAGTCAGATCTGATTTGATGGTACACGCACACAAAATAATAAAAAAAATTAACATAATAGAGCAAGCATAGCATGTGTAGGGAGTAAAAATTTGTTAGAAAATTAGTTTGAAATATTCAAACAAGAAGTTAATATATAAAATCACTGTTTTACTTTTAACTTGTTACTCTTATAGTATACTCATAACTCAACTCCTAAATTGCTATAAAAATTATATAACAAAGAAATTCCTCACTTAATGCCTATTTTCACACCTATCATGTGTATTGAAATGATTAAAAATTTTTTTAAATTATAATTTAAAAAAGTAATTTTTTGTGTGTACTGTCAAATCAGATCTGACTGGTACAGGAGAAGATTGCCCCTTCTCCAGCAGAGCTTCTGGTGGATTCAAACTGTGTACCTCTGAGATTGCAGTGCAGCTTCTTGTCACGAAGCCACCAGAGCTCCCCTTGAAATGACTTTTTATAAGTCACAATTTTAAGGTGTAAAAGTCACTCCTTGTAGGTATATAACTAGAAAACTATAAATATGTATAGTTATATGTCTTATAAAGATAAAGGCTATTTTATAATCCTCTAATATTGTCAAGGATTTAATTGCATTTGGATCCACAGTCAGTACCCATGGTGCCAGCTGGTTTTCTTTTTTTTTTTTAGTTGAAATTTTAATGAAAGTTTATAAACTTTGGATTTCCATTGATTCATTGTTGCACGTTTTCCTCCCTACCCAGCCCTGCCCCCAGCTGGTTTTTGTCTTTGATTATTATACAGTCCATCGTCCTCCAGTGTGTTGTTTACGTAAGTGTGACATGAGTGCAGGCAGCATGGAGAGGGCTGTACTTGATCTCTCATAACTCCACAAAGGAGACCTTCCCCATCCACAGTACAAAACCAAGTCACATAAAGTCCGCCGTGGGCTCCCATACTCCACCAAATTCTGCTAATCTAACACCAGTCTTAATTCTCCGCTGGGTCACTGCAGTGACTACACAGATCTGGTAGGCCATACGCCATTGCGGGGTTTATTAGGGAAGTTAATAGACTGTCATTCAGGTTGGCAGCACAGTACAGCTCCTCCATCCAGACAGCTTCTAAAGTGTGCTCTCAGGCCCTTTGACCTTCACCTTTATGGCTTAGGTCAATGTTACAGAGTTCCCTTCATCCTGCAGTCAGGGCGTCTTCCCTCAGTCCTCCAGGAAGCTTGGGGGCAGGTCCCTGGCCCCGGCTCAGGGGCAGCAGCCCTAAGTCAGCTGTCCCATGTCCCCCTCTGGTTCTCTGCTGAGGCTGCTGCTGCTCCCGTGTAGATCCTGGTGTGACTGGCACAGGAATACCTGGCCCCAAGGACACACGCTGCATTCCTTGCTTCTTCTTCCTTGGTGGCAGTGAGATTCTTAACGTTTCTCCTGCCTTAGCTGCTCAATTTGAACCTGGTGGAATGCCACACTAGCCAGTTGCCTGTGGATGGACTAACATACCCTATTTGCATGTTCCTCCACCACCATGTAGCAAATTCAGACAGAGGTCTGGTCAAGAAAAGCCATTTTGAACAAAAGGCCCACTGTGCGTAGTAAGATTGTACTGTGCTGTTTTTATAGTGCTTATATATCACTTCTTTGTATGCCATGAGGATTCCCCCATGTTGGTTACTTTCTCTTCAGGAGAGCAGATTTTCAGTGGCTGTATGATGCCTCCTTATAATGAACTTAAAATTGTGGTTTAATAGCTATTTTCCTATAACTTAAGTGGACTTTTAGGTCATTTTCACAGTTTTCTACCATAAATAGACCTATTGGCTCTGAATGGGCTGTTGGGAAGCTTTCAGCCAGAACCTGAAGTCAACGGTCCCCAGGATGTAACCTCAGAAATCTCAGACTCGCGCTGTTAAGCAGGTTGGCCCTCCTTCAGGTCTCCGAGGCTGTGAATTGTAACGGGAGGAGATTGCCCATCTTCGTCTTGGAATCATTGGTGGGTTCAAACTTCTGGAGACATTGCAGCCTGTGGGGGAGCATGCAGCTGGCTGCAGGCCTGGACTAGGAACCAGAGGACGCTGTACCAGTCCCTTTCTGGCCGTTAACATTTCCAGCCCTTAGAGTAGCGGCTCTCATTCTTCTAGTTTGCAGGCAGGTATGGAGAGGTTACAGGCTGGGGCTGTCGGGCCACAGGAACATTCTGGAATTTTATATCTTGATGGGATGAAGGCCATGCAGTTGTGTTTATTGATGCTCATCAGAGTGCATTTGTGGTGTTTGAATCCAGTGGTGTGGACTGGACAGGCAGTGCTGGCAGTTCCAGGCTGAAGGAGGACAAGGCTCCCTGTGGGATGAACCCCCGCCCTGGGACCTGCATGGACACTCTGCCTCCTTGTCCACAGACTCTGGGAGCTGGCTGTGCTGGGCACTGCTCTCCCCCAGAGCCTGTTGGGGCAGGAAGAGCTATGAAAAGAATGGGGGGAATAGAGAAGAGGGGAGATGAGAGTTTAATGTCAGATGGTCAGAGAAGCAGAAACTCTGGTGGCTCTGGTTCAGGCATCGGCTGCTTACCCCAAGGTGGAGGATTCCACCCCTCCGGCACCCAGCTGCTGTAAAGATGACCGCCTGGGGAGCTGGACGGGGCAGTTCTGTCCTGCAGGGAGAATCAGCAGGGCTTGCTGATGGATGGAACCATGAAGGAGCAGCTGGAGGAGTGGTAGTGTTTGTGGGAGCAGGGGGACCCCCAGAACAGGGTGAGTTTGTGGAGAGGACAGCTCAGTCTGCAGGTGGCAGCCCACCTGGTGGTCACTGGGCCTTTGGGGAAGCACAGAGTCTGTACTCAGAGAGGTCTGGTCTCGGCTGTGACGTCCATACGTTCCTCTGCTCACTCGGCCCTTGGCCGCCCACAGACGCGGACAGCTCCAGGAGGCTGCTGGGAGGGTCTCTGGCGGAGGACCCTCAGCAGACCCTGAAGTGGCAGGCCCACCTGGAGTTCACCCACAACCATGATGTGGGGGACCTCACCTGGGACAAGATCGCCGTCTCCCTGCCCCGCTCAGAGAAGCTGCGCTCCCTGGTGCTGGCTGGCATCCCGCACAGTATGCGGCCGCAGGTGGGGCAGCCTGGACGGGGGTGAGGGGCCCACTCTAGGCAGGGGTCTGAGGGGAGGCTGGCCCGACGGGTCAGGGGTCCGGAGCTGAGTGCTGCCCACCTCTCCAGCTGTGGATGCGGCTCTCGGGCGCTCTGAACAAGAAGCAGAGCTCAGAGCTGTCGTACCGCGAGATGGTGAAGAACAGCTCCAATGACGAGACCATCGCAGCCAAGCAGGTAAGGCTGCCACTGGCCTGCCGGTCAGGGGCACGTGCTTGGGGTGTCCTGGCCCTAGTTCTCCTGAGCCACGCCCCACCCCCTACACATCAGAGCAAGCTGGGGCCTCCTGTCCCGAGACCACAGGGAGAATGGTCTCCACGGCCCGGGTGCTGGGCAGGACACGGTAGAGCTGGGGCTCCATCCCTGGGCGGTTTTAAAGACCTGGTTTGGGAAGGTTCTGACACAGGCGTCCAGGCCTCGTCCACACTCGCTCAGCATCCACACTAACTCTGCTGGCGCATCAGTTAGGCAAGTCCTGTGCAGGGAGACAGGTGGCAGTTGGCTTCCAGGGGAGTGCGGCCTGGTGCCATCGGGGCAGTTCCCCTCTAGTGCAGGCCGTTAGACTGGACTGGCATCATGGTGCCCACTAGGGGCCAAGGAGTCAGTGAGTCTGCATTCTGAGTGGCTGTTCACCAGCCTCTAGCTGGGGTCACGTCCTGAGGGACAGGGTAGCTCGAGCGACAACCTCCTGACACCCCTGGGGGAGGGAGTTGTGGGCTGACCGCCTCTCTGCGGGGCTGCGGGCTCACGGCCAGTCGCTGCCTGCAGATCGAGAAGGACCTGCTGCGCACCATGCCCGGCAATGCCTGCTTTGCCCACCTGAGCAGCATCGGGGTGCCACGCCTGCGCAGGATCCTGCGAGCCCTGGCTTGGCTCTACCCTGAGATCGGCTACTGCCAGGGCACTGGCATGGTGAGCAGGGTCCTCCAGGTGTCCCCCTAGGGCAGGAGTGGGTCACGCCCCTGCGGGCGGGTCGTCAGTGTATGTGGGGGGCACAGGCTCTTGCCTCCGGCCGGTGTCCTCTGGCCGTCTCCCTGTGGTCCGGGAGTGGGGCTGCCCTTCTGATTGCCACAAACTGCTGCTGAGAGGCCCTGTCCCTCTGGCCAGGTGGCCGCCTGCCTGCTGCTGTTCCTGGAGGAGGAGGACGCCTTCTGGATGATGTGCGCCATCGTGGAGGACTTGCTGCCCGCCTCCTACTTCAGCACCACGCTGCTGGGCGTCCAGACGGACCAGCGCGTCCTGCGTCACCTCATCGTGCAGTACCTGCCGAGGCTGGACCGGCTGCTGCAGGAACACGACATCGGTCCTGGGGGAGCCCTGCTGAAGGAGGGGGGCAGGGCCCTGACAGACTGAGAGCTGGGTGGTGGTCTCTGTCCTTGCCTGTCGTCTGCACAGACAAAAGCCGTGGGTCCTTGGGGTGTTGTGGGCTGTCCTGGTCCCAGCCCAGTGCCTGTGTCCGCAGAGCTGTCCCTGATCACGTTGCACTGGTTCCTCACGGCCTTCGCCAGCGTCGTGCACCTCCGGCTGCTGCTGCGCATCTGGGACCTGTTCTTCTACGAGGGCTCCCGGGTGCTGTTCCAGACCACGCTGGGCATGCTGCGCCTCAAGGTGCCGGGCCCACTGTCACAGCCCCACGTCGTCCCCTGTGGAGGAGGGCTGGTGGACAAGGCGCTGCCCCTGCATCCCTGCCTGCATCCCTGCCTGCTCCCTGACGCTCCAGGCCCTGACGGCCAGTCTCTGAGGACAGTGACTGGGGTTTCCAGGAGCCTGGGGTGACGCCCTTCCTTCCCACCTGACCCAGGAGGAGGAGCTGATCCAGTCGGAGAACTCGGCCTCCATCTTCAACACACTGTCCGACATCCCGTCGCAGATGGAGGACGCAGAGCTGCTGCTGGAGACAGCCATGCGCCTGGCCGGCTCCCTGAGCGACGTGGCCGTGGAGACCCAGCGTCGGAAGCACCTGGCCTACCTCATTGCGGACCAGGGTCAGCTCTTGGGAGCGAGCACCACTGCCAACCTCTCTCAGGTGGGTCATGAGGTGACCACCGTGCAGAACCGTGAGAGGCTGTGGGAACCGACTGACCATCTGCCCTGCCCCCGCCCTGTCCCACTCAGCACCCAAGGCCCAGTGGGGCCTGGCCTTACCACACGGGGCTGCAGCCTAGCACCAGACCCCCATCCCCAGGAGGGAGACCATGCTGTGTGCATACAGCAGGGGTCTGGTGGTGGGTGAGGCGGCACCAGTGACCCTGGGGCCACCACATGGGAGGATTGTAACCCTGGACTTCCTCTGGGCTGAGGTGCCCCCGCCCCCTGGCCTCCAGGTCCCCTGAACGACTCTCCTGCTCATAGGTGGTCCGTCGTAGAGCTCAGCGGAGGAAGTCAGGCTTCGCCTCCCTGCTCTTTGGTGAGGACAGGTCCCCTCCAGGGCAGGCAGCTCACAGAAGGGGGTTTGGGTGCCAGGGGGGTCCAGGCAGCGGGGCAGGGGTGTGGAGTGTGAGCGGTCCCACCTCCCAGGGGAGGATGACCTGGAGGCACTCAAGGCCAAGAACATCAAGCAGACGGAGCTGGTGGCGGACCTCCGGGAAGCTGTCCTGCGGGTGGCCCGTCACTTCCAGTGCACAGACCCCAAGAACTGTAGTGTGGTGAGTGACTCCGCCCTGGGCTCCTGCCAGCCCCATCAGGACCGTCCCAGCCCCACACGGCCTCCGTCCCGACAGGAGCTGACCCCCGACTACAGCATGGAGAGCCACCAGCGGGACCACGAGAACTACGTGGCCTGCTCCCGTGGCCACCGCCGCCGAGCCAAGGCCCTGCTGGACTTCGAGCGGCATGACGATGACGAGCTGGGCTTCCGGAAGAACGACATCATCACGGTGTGTGGGTGCCGGGGCTGCCCGGTACTGACCCCACCTTCCCAAACCACCTCACCTTGCCCCCCGACCCTCCACGGGACCCCATCCTGCCCCCAAGCGTCTTCCTGGGAACTTGGGGTCTCGGATGGAGCTGCCAGAGGGGCTCAGCTCTGGGCCTGCCCTCCCTGCAGATCGTCTCCCAGAAGGATGAGCACTGCTGGGTGGGGGAGCTGAACGGCCTGCGAGGTGAGCGGAGGACGACCACTGCCCCAGACTGGGCGCCCCCGTCCAGCTGATGGGGAGGGTGAGGTGGCCAAGTCCCTCTCCTCTGAGTGGCTGCCCTGCTGGAGGCCTGCCAGCTCTGCCCTGGTCGATGCACCACGGGGCCGGGGCCCAGACACCTCACTGGACCTGCTTCTCCCACAGGCTGGTTTCCAGCCAAGTTCGTGGAAGTCCTGGACGAGCGAAGCAAAGAGGTAAGAAAGGTTGTCCCTCGGGGCCTGCACTTGGAGCAGGGACATGTCCCAGAGCGGCCGGGAGGGCTCTAGCTGGCCGCCTCAGCCCTGCTTGTCCACAGTACTCCATCGCGGGGGACGACTCGGTGACTGAGGGCGTCACAGACCTCGTGCGAGGGACCCTGTGCCCGGCACTCAAGGCCCTGTTTGAACACGGGCTGAAGAAGCCGTCCCTGCTGGGCGGTGCCTGCCACCCCTGGCTGTTCATTGAGGAGGTAGGTCAGGCTGCCCTGTCCCCCAGGCCTTCCCCGGGGCTCCTGTCCAGCCTGGGGGGGGGTCCCTGCCTGCGGAGCTAGCGGTGGCAGTCCTGCCCACCCTGATGCCCAGCCGTCCATAGGCTGCTGGCCGGGAAGTGGAGAGGGACTTCGACTCCGTGTACTCCCGCCTGGTGCTTTGTAAGACCTACAGGTAAGCTGTGCCTGGGGAGGAAAGGGGGGGGGGTCCTACCTGATGCTGTGTAAGACAGGCAGGTACCCCATGCTGTGGCGGGCAGAGCTGGGGGGAGGCAGGGCCCTGGGCATGGGCGGCAGTGGGTGCTGTGGTCCCTCTGCAGGTTGGATGAAGATGGCAAAGTCCTGACCCCGGAGGAGCTGCTCTACCGGGTAAGGAGGCTGTCGGGGGTGCTCCCTGGGCAGCATGCAGGGCACCCAAGTGACAGCTGTGCCCCACAGGCCGTGCAGTCTGTGAACGTGACCCATGACGCAGTGCACGCGCAGATGGATGTGAAGCTCCGCTCCCTCATCTGTGTGGGGCTCAAGTGAGTGAGGTCTCCATTGTGGGTATCTGACAGGCACGCGCGGCGTGGGCACCACGTGAGTCAGGAGCTTTGGGACCCGTGAATGGAGATATTTCCAGAATCGAGGCATAAACCACATGCCTGGGTGGGACCTTCAGGGGCAGCCAGGCAGAAGTGGGAGGTGTCTGCAGTAGCCAGGGGTTCCCGTCCCCTTGAGAGCGCTGGTCCAGGCTAGAGGGCCAGGAGGCCACAGTGCAGCATCTGTCTTGAACAGGAGGGTGCTGGCCGGGAGGCGGGGGGGGGGCCTGGGACGCATCTTATCTGAGGGGAGTAGAGGCTGTACGGGCTGGGGGGTCAGGGACCTCCTCCTGCGTGGTGGCGGGGCCTCCACAGTCTTGTTGCAGGCGAGGCTGGGGTGGAGGCACTAGGGAGTGGCCTGACCTTGTCAGGGGGTGGGTGGTGAGTGTCCCATCACAGTGTCTCGTCCTGTGTCCCAGTGAGCAGGTTTTGCACCTGTGGCTGGAAGTGCTCTGCTCCAGCCTGGCCACCGTGGAGAAGTGGTACCAGCCCTGGTCGTTCCTGCGCAGCCCCGGCTGGGTCCAGATCAAGTGTGAACTCCGGTGAGCTCAGGTCTGGGGGCGGGGGGGGCTGCGGAGGACGGGGCAGAGCCACCCTCACCTCCACCCTCCTCGCCCTCAGCGTCCTCTGCTGCTTTGCCTTCAGCCTCTCCCAGGACTGGGAACTTCCTGTGAAGAGAGAGGTGGGTGGTCCTTCCGGGCCTTCCTGGGGTGCTAGTGGGCTGAGGGGTGGGTTCCTGGGTGCCAAGGCTGTGACCGCAAGGCCTGGCCTACGTGCAGGAGGAGAAGCGACCCCTGAAGGAGGGGGTCCAGGACATGCTGGTTAAGCACCACCTGTTCAGCTGGGACATAGACGGGTGACAGTGCTCCTCCAAAGCCACGCCAGGCCGATGCCTCCAGGAGCCTACCCACTGCCACCGGACCCTCCCTCGAACAGGAGGATAGCTCTGCCTGGCTGGTCACAGGCTGCTGCCCCCCACTCACCCTAGCTGTGGGGTCCCCGCCAGCTGTGGGGGTAGGACACTCAGAGCTCGTGCCCAGGATCACAAGACCATTGCAGGGGCAGTGGCCTATCAGGGGCAGGTCAGAGGGGATGCCTGGCCTGTCCCTCTGAGCCGGAGGGCTCTGCCTGGAGTCCTTGAGGATGGACACCCACCAAACCTCTTGTGAGGAGGTGGGACCGCCTCTGTCCTGCCAGTCTTTGCTCAGGAAGGGGGGTGGCCTGTGAATAAACGGTCTTTGAGAAAAAGCCTCCTGACTTCTGTGGGCCACGGCCTGTCCTGCTGTGGTCCTCATGCCGGCCTCGCCCCAGCAGGAAGGCCTGAGTGGGCCTGGTGTCCGCACCCCACCGCACCACCCAAAGAGGGGCACTGAAGCCAGCTGCTAGTCTTTTTTTTTTTATTTTAAAGATGTCACATAGCATCCCCACCTCGGTCCCAGCACTCATTCTGGTGCCCCTGAGCCCTGAGTCACAGGCTAGATGGACAGGATGCCTCAGGCCGGGTCCCTGAGCAGGGCTGGGCTAGCGCCCATCTGTCCTGGGCAAAGCCAACTCTGACCAGTGGTGGCTGTGATGGGGCACCTGGAGGGAACAAGGGATGTGGGGTGGGGCACTGTGGCAGGGACAGGGCCAGGAAGCACCCCTGCCCTGGTGGCACTGATAAAGGGCTGGGAAGCAGGGCAGATGTCGCAGCGTGGCAGGGTGACTACATGTCAAACATGTGCTGGTGGGCCTGTGCCAGCTTGGGGCCCTGGACCCAGGCCCATCTGTGTGCAGAGCGGGAGAGGGGGCTGCACTTGCTCCTCCTGGCCCCAAAGTGGGGGGGGGGCATCAGAGGAGCCCTGGTGGTACAGTGATTAAGCACTCGGCTCTAGTCAAAGGGTTGGCAGTTTGAACCCACTAGCCACTCACGCCAAGGGAGAAAAATATGGCAGTCAGTCAGCTTCCTTCAAGATTTCAGACTTACAAACCCCACGGGGCAGTTCTCCAGCCTCCAGGGGCGCTGTGAGTCGGTCAACTCGACAGCATCGGATTTGGTTTTCTGGGTGTGCATGTTGATACAGAATAGAGGTATATACACCTGTACAGAAACTTCCCACTGAAAGGGCTCAGTGTCCGAGACACCAGAACGGCAGGAGCCCTCCGACACTCTGGGGGCCTGAGGCCACTGACGGCGGGAGGGTTGGTGGGGGTCTTCCCCGCAGGGGGTGGGAGACAGGCCTTAGCCAGACAGCAGCCCTCAGAGGAGGCGTCCACGCTGAGGCCCAGACCTGGGCAGGCCGAGCAGCATGGGGTCGCCTGCGCTGTGAGTGCGAGCCCCTCAGGGCTCAGCCTCCTGCGGAGGGAGGCAGGCTGTGATTGTCAGCCTCACAACCACACAGAAGCAGGATCGGGCTGGGGGCCGGCAGCCCCCCCCCACAGGCCCGTCCTCGGAGCAGGAGCTACAAGCAGGAGTCCCAGTGGAGCTGCAGGTCATGGCCGTCGAGGAAGTCCGTGGAGAAGAGGCTCGGGGCTGAGGTGCCGAGGGGGGCCAGGCTGAGCACGGGGCCGCCCGACGACAGCTCCAGCCAGTCCATGCTGTCCAGGTGCCCGTCAGCCAGGTCCACAGGGCCGCTAGGCTCGGGTGAAAAGTGCAGTTCTGAGGTGTCCATGGGGGAAGGGGGGTGGTCCAGGATGGCGGAGCTGCTGAGCATCTGGCTGTGGAGGTCGTCGATGAGCGAGAGGGGCTCCGGGCCTTCATGCCCACCCGTGAGCAGTGGCAGCCCCGTGCTGCTCTCCAGGAAGTCCTCCAGGCGCCCGGGGAGGGCGGGCGAGCTGGACGGCGCGGGGGCGGCCTGCGGGGGCTCAGCGCTGGGCGAGGGCTGTGCAGCCAGCATGGAGGCGGCGGGCGAGGGGGGCTTCTCCTTTCCCGGCTCCTTGAAATCCGCGGGGATTTCTGCCAACCGGAGTATTAGGTTAGAAACAGGGCCAGGTGCTGACCCCGTCCCCCGGCTGAAATGCTGCAGCCCCTGTGCATCTTCTCACTTCTCAATGCCCCCCCATCCCCCCCTACTCACACAGAGTTGAAAACTGCCTTCTTGTACCATCTCCCGGTGCACATGCAGCCTCGTCCCACCTGGATGTCCACTGCCCCGCCCCCATGTTTGAGAGACGCCCACCCTAGGGTACCCAGAGCCCATCTGTGCCCTGATATTCATGTCAACTGCTACTGAACGCCTCTGTTTTTCTAAGATAAAAAAAAATCTCCACTGGTGTACGGCCTGAGACAGTGTGAGCTGGTCCCAGACCCCACCATGACACAGTGATGCGGGCCACATAAATGCTCCAGTCCCTGAGCACTTAAGTGCGCACTGTACGGCTCTGTGAAAAGAGTTACGTGGCCAGAAGAGGTCAAGTCTTGGACTGCTAACCACAAAGGTAGCAGTTCAAACCCACCAGCCACTGTAAGGGAGAAAGAAGAGCCCCCTCTGAAGATTTACAGCCTCAGAAACCTGACTGCATGAACTAGAATTGACGTGAGGACAGTGGGTTTTGTTTTTTGCTTGGTAATCTGTTAAATGAGCACTAGTGGCACGAAGCTGAGGGCCACCTGAGGTTTGAGGCTACCCACTGCTCAGAGAGAAGGATGGGCACTCTCCTCCTGTGCAATTAATGGCCTCTGAAAATCCACTGGTGGGTCAGTTTTGACTCTACAGTACACAATTACAACATTATGGAAAAGTTTGAAATTTTGCGAGAATGGCCAAAATGTGCCACAAAGCTATGACGTGAGCACAAGCTCTTGGAAAAATGGCACCAGCAGACTCTGCTTCTTGTTGTTAGGTGCTGTTGAGTCCGATCCATCTTGACCCTACAAACAACAGATCTGAACCCTGTTCTGTCCTGTGCCATCCTTGCACTTCCTGACACACTAGAGCCCACTGCAGCAGTCATGTCAATCCACCTGGTTGGACCTTTGTTGGCCCCCCCACTTTTCCAAGCATCGTGTCCTCCTAGGAATAGCCCTCCTATCAACATGCATGAAGGATGTTAGATGAAGCTTTATCATCTTTGCCTCCAAAGAGCACTCTGGCTACACCCTCTCCAAGACATGCTTGTTCTTTTGGCCATCTAGGTTTAATCCTCCTCTCAACACCACTTCTTCTGTCAACCGTATTCACTGGCTAGGTTTTAATGCACAGCAAATTATCAGCAAGACCAAGGCCTGAATCAAGACGTGCCTTAATCCTCAAACTGACATCATTGCTCCTCAGTAATTTAGAGAGATCCTTGACTACAGACTTTTCCAATGTAATATGTCTCCTGATTTGTTGATTGTGGATCCAAGAAAGATGAAGTTTCAGTCTTTTCTTCCTTTTACATGATGTTGCGTATCGGGCCAGTGTTAAGAATTTTTGTTTTTCCTTGATGTTGAGATGCAATCCAAACTGAAAGCTGCATTCCTTGATCCTCTGCAATAAGTTCCTGAAATCTTTCAGCAAGCAAGGTTGTGTTATCTGCATAATGCAGGCTATTGATGAGTCTCCCTTCAATCCTGATGCCACATAATTTTTCAGAGTCCAACTTCTTGAATACTTTGCTCAGCATAGAAAATAAACAATATGGAGAAAAGATATCACCCTCATGCTCACATTTCTTAATTGTAAACCATGTAGTGTTCTCTTGTCCTATTCACACAACAACTTTGTGGTCTAGGTACAGGTTTCAAACACATGAGCACAATTAAATGCTCTAAGATTTCCATTATTCTTTTTTTTGGTATTTTACTATTTTTTGTGTGTGTACCGTCAAATCAGATCTGACTGGTACAGGAGGAGATTACCCGTCCTTCTCCAGCAGAGCATCTGTTGGAGTCGAACAATGTACTTCTGGGATTGCAGTGCAGCTTCTTGCCTCTAGGCCACCAGAGCTCCCTAAGATTTCCATTCTTAATGTTAGCTGTAACTAGCCATTACAGAATAAGTAGACATTCTTCTGGTATTTTTTACTTTCAGCCAGGATCCATCTGACATCAGCAGTGATATCATGGTCTCTCCTAAATCCTCCTTGATCTTTTAGCAGTCCCTTATCTGTGTAATGTTCTAGCCATTTCTGAATGATCTTCAGCAGTCTTTTGCTGGCATGTGGTATGAATGCTGTCCTAACAACATACTGCAGGGTTACACAAATATTCAGTGTATGAAAAACACACAATCTGCAGAATCGGGTGTGCTTGCTCTCCTGTGTATCATTCAGTGCATCGTCCTATCTCACCTCAAACAGGACCTGGGGGCCGGAATGCTGCTGTGCTCTGGTCACTGTCACAGCGGCCCCAGTGCCACCAGCTGGGTCATGTCTAGCCCAGAACTCTTCCCTCTGACTTGTTCTCCTTCTGTGTCTTGACACTGGACAGCTGTCACCTCCCATCTGGGTGCCCTTATTGCTGAGCCTTCAGCTCAGTTAGCACCAGGCCCTACCCCGTCACCCCGGGTCCTCACTGGGCTTGCTGCATTATTGGGAGCTCACTTCCTTCTCAGCTAGTTAACCTTCTGCCCCAAACTATCCCGGTCAGCAACCTGCATGACCTTTAGCAGGTTACAAGAGACCATTTCCCACCTGTCACCTTCCTGTGGTGGCCTCAGGGAGAGCCTCCTGCTTCCTCCCAGGTCTCGACCCACCAGCCCCTGCTTCCTGCTTCTCAATGCCTGTCCTCCAGATCTTCATGCTTTGCCTCCTCTGCCCAGAGAACACCTCCTCCTCATGGGAAACGCACCGCCCCTCCTATGACCTCACGCGTGCCCATGCCCACTCCTGAGCACGCCACTCCTCGGGCACAGGAGGCATCACCCTCCCGCCAGGGTCTGTGCCGAGGTGACTACTCTGGGGGCCTCGAGCTCAGACTCCTCTAAGTCCTCATCATGGTTGGTCCTGCCTTTCCCCCCTTCCCCTGCTCCAGCTCTCCACACCCCTCAACTTCCTCCACTTGTCCTCGTCACCTGTACTCCTTTCTGACCTGTGGTTTAGTAGTTCTGTCAATGGCTTAACTCCCCGTGTGGGACCTGGTGCTCACACACACACACTCACTACTCTGTTCACCAGAACACTCCACACAGGTATCTGGTAAATAACCAGTGTGGAAGACACCCCCTCTTCTCAGGCCTTGAGAAGGGCTTGTATATCCACTCAGAAACATGTCCTTCTGCACGTCTGAGACCTGATAAACATGCAGTAAATACATCTCAGATCAATGGGCCTGAAGCTCACACAACCAGCAATGAGGGAGGGGCTGGGCCTCAGAGTCTAGAATTACCTCCACTTTGAATAAGAATGTCAAACAGGTCATCCATCTGCTGGCTCGAGGAGCTGTTTTCCTGTGGGACAAATAGGAAAAGAGATGAAGGTCTGTCAGAGGCCACACCGGCCAGGTCCAGGCGCCTTTTCTGTCCAAGTTGCAGCCAAGCCCTGAAGCCCCACCGCCCCGGCCAGCCCCCGTCCACCTTCTTCACCTGCTGTTTGGGCTGCTGGTTCACGGCCTCATCATAGCCAGGTGGCTCTTTCTTCAGTAGAGAAATTGGGGGCCCTAAGAGGGGCTGTGGTGGGGGCTCCAAGTCCATCTGGGCTGGTGGGCCAGGGGCTGGAGAGCCAGGCTGAGACAAAGGCTGGAGATGAGAGAAGAATGGTGTGCAGATGGTCTCAGGCATCAAGACCTGACCTGATAGGGTCTGCAAGCCAACCATGACCCAGTGAGCAGGCTGCCAGGTAAGTGGGGTACAAGACTCTCCACCCCCAGAGCAGATATTGAAGCTGAGGCCAGGTGTAAAACTGTACCAGTATTAGTAATTAATTATGTAAAAAAAATACAATGTGGATGAATAATTGTATGTAAACATATTTTAAAAATCCAAAACCACACAAAAGACTGTTCCAGTACCAATGGCCTGTGGAGAGGCTGGGGTCCCTTGACTATGGGTCCAGGCAGGCCCTTAACCACCCTAACTGGTAAAGCTGGAGGTGGAATTCCTTTCTTGGGAGGTTCTAACATTAAATGAACAAATGCAGGGCACACTGGGATGTTGGGAAAGGAGAGGATCCTCACCCCCTCCCCGTACCTGTGGGGGGCTCGCACTGGGCAGGGCCCCAGGACTGCCTGTGCTGGAATTGGTCATGGTGAGCACAAGGTGGGTCCCAGTGGAGTCGGTGACAAGGGTGGGCGGTGTGACCCCCTTGAGGAGGCTGGAGCTCCTTGGGCTCAGGAGTAGCTGGGGCACAGGCACTGGTATGGGCTCGGGCAGCCCGGCTTCCTGTTTTACCACCACAGCCTGGGGCACAAGGGCGAGGGTACCAGCATCTGCCGGGCTGACAGCGGGCTCTGCCAAGCCGGGGCTGCATGGGTGTGTGGGGCGCAGGGATGGCTGGCTCAGCTGGCAGCTGGTGAAGCTGCTCTCCTGCTTCACAGTGGCAGTGGTGGTGGCAGTGGCGAGGGTGGCAGGGCTCAGACCAGGCTGCTGGGCCCGCTTCTCCTGCTCCAGCTGCAGACGCAGCCGCTCCACCAACTGCTGCTTCTGCCGGAGCATGCGTGTCAGCTCCTCGATCTGCTTGTCCTTCTCCTGCAGCATCTGGTCCTTGTCCAGTCCCTCGGGCTCCGTCCGCACCCCCGGGCTCAGACAGCAGGTGCCAGTCCGCGGGCCCTCCTCCTTCACCAGGATCTGCAGGGGCGAGGCCTGCAGTGTGAGCTGCGTCAGCGGCGATGTCACCATCTCACCAAAGGTGTCCCCGGGTGTGGAATTCTCATCACCCGTGCTAAGCAGGGAGCGCTCTGAGGGAGTGGGAGACACAGGGGGTGTGGAGCCCGTGCTGCCAAACTTCACCACTCCATTGCTGGTCACCGTAGCCACCACCACCTCGGTAGGGGCTAGGCCTGCTGCCACCAAGGCTGGCCCCGTGCTCAGCCGAGCCGCCGGGAAGGCCACCACCACCTCCCCGGCCTTGGGCAGGATGGAGGCGGTGCTGGTGGGGGCCTTGGGGGCTCCCGGGGCGGAGCTGGCTTGGTCGTGGTAGGCCCGCAAGCGCTCTATCAGGTCGGTCTTGGTGCCTGAGACGGGCAGTGAGCGCAACTTCAGCTCCTGCTTCAGCTCTGCCACCTGCAAGGGGTTAAGAGCCCAGTCAGCCGAGACCTGGGGCTTTGTCTAGGCGGTGAGCATGAGGCTGGACACAGGGAGCAGGGTCCTGTAAAGGACATCATGGAAGATGAGAGGACGAGACACTGACCAGTAAGCCCCGTCCTCAGTGCCCACATCCGTCCATGGCCCCAAGGAGGGAGCCACACCCCACACCTACCCCCAGCCTCCTCACCCACCACAGTGCAGATCTGAGCCTGGGAGACCCACCCCCCCAAGCCTGCTCCAGGTATATCGAGGCCACAGCGGTCCCAGCCCCCAGCCCAGAGCCTGGCGTCCATATATATTTAATATACTGACTGCATTTTACAAATGAGAAAACCATGCTCAGGACCACCTGCTCAGTGAGGGGCAGAGCTGGGTTTCTAGAAGGAGTCTGAGGGCCCAGCTGCCTCCACATGGCTGGTCTCTGCTTGAGGCCAAGCCCCCTGGGGAATTTGGTTAGGGAGCTCTGGTGGCCCAGGGATAAGAAGCTGCGCTGCAAACCCAGTCACACAATTAGAATCCACCATCTGCTCCATGGGAAAAGGATGGGCAATCTCTTACCATGAGATTAACTGCCTATGAAAACCCACTGAAGGGTCAGCTAAGACCCAATACAATACAACAATACCTGATCAGAAACAGCAGCAGGTGACCAGGCAGCTCTACAAAAGGTTCAAGGGGCGTCAGCTAGGTGACTGGACAGTGACCACATGAAACCATCATGTGCCTGGATCTGGCTCTACCATTAGGGTTACTCTGCCTCTCAGCACCCCAGCTTCCTACTTTTGAAGTGATGGAGTTTGGAGCCCTATTTGCTCCTGGAGCTGTGGGCTGGGTTTCACGATTTCTCTGCCTCCGAAGGGTCTCAGAAAAAAGCCTGGTGGGAGGGGCAGGCCACTTGCCTTCATCTCGTCCAGGTTGGCAGGCAGGGCGCCGGGCTTGCTCGTCAGTGAGATGCTGTTCTGGCGCGCCAGCCCTGCAGGCCCCGGGGCCCCTGCACTGGAGCTATTGCTGCTGGTGGAAAGGCTGCGTCCCGGAGGAGCTGCACTGCACCCCAGGGTCTCCCCTGTCGGCCTAGGAAGAGGGAAAGGCTGGAATAGATACTGCTGCAGGCAAATGCCAAGAGCCCAGGTCACAGGCTAGCCCTGCCAAGGACACTCCAGTGCCTCCAGACCAGGGGTCATCAGAAGCCTGGAGTCACCCCGGCAGGGTGGGTACCTGTAGCCTTAGGGCAGAGACAGGTGAGGTATGGGTGGGTGTGGCAGTGGGATAGACTGGTGGATGGCAGTGTGGCAAGACACGTGGGCTTTTACTCTGGCAGGGTGGTGATGTGCAAGGGCCTACTTTGCTGAGGCGGCAAACTACGAGGCAGGGCAACCTCCTGTTTTGGCGAGGCAAAGGTGGGCGCGGGGTTGTGAACAGTGGACGTGTACTCTGGCAGAGCAGTGATGAAGATAGGGAGGTGATGGGGTCAGGGCAGGCTGACTCCTGCTCTGTTGGGGTTAGTGGAGACAGGGCAAGGACAAGCAGGCTCCTAGCTGGCGGGGAGGTGATGGGAGTGGGTTGGGACGGGTCCCTCTTGGTGGGGAGGTGGTGGTGTGGGGACAGGTAGGTTCCTACTTGGGTGGGGCTGGCAGGATGGTCTGGTAGTTGTAGTGCTGCTGCTGCTGCTGGTTGAGGATCTGCAGCTGCAGGAAGAGCTGCTGTTGCTGCAGAATCCGGGCGTAGGAGGAATCCATGGGCGGGGGGCCCTTGTCCTGCTTTTGGTCTGGGGGGATGTACTGGTGGTACTTGAGCTTCTTGACTTTGGGCTTCAGTTCCTTGGCCTTCTTGCTGCGCTGTGACTTCTCACCAGCAGATTTGGATTGGCTTTGCTAAGAAGACAGAGAGCACCAGGGAGGCACAGGCTTCTTGGAGCGGAGGCCCAGGAAAAGGATGCAACAGCCCTCCATCCCTCACCTGGTGGCTTCTGACAAGGCCCTCCTCTATCTTGCCCACTTCCCCCTGAACTGCACCCCTCCACCAGCAGAGGTCTCCTCAGGGAGAAGGTGAGAGGAGCCTCCACAGAGAGAGAATGTGGAGCACATGGTACAGGCACCCCCACCCCCACCTCCTCCGTGGAAGAGGGGCAGAGCCAGGAGGCAAAGTGCTGACAGACACCATGTGCAGACCGAGCAGGAGTCTGTGCAGGAATGAGCAGAGGCCCTGGACAGGGATGATGCCAATGTGCCTGGCAGCACCGGTCGAGGTCACCAAGACCATTTTCTGACCGTGTAAGAAATCCAGGCTACAGTCCCAGACACCATGCACCGAATGTCCCTACAAAGACTCCCCACTGGAGTGCAGAGAAGGCTGCACACAAGACATGAGCCAGGGGCAACCCAGGCCAACCAAGAAAGGGTCAGGAGCCATGACTCTGGGTTGGGGAGGTTGGAAAGGGCTGAGAGAGAAAGAGTGTGCAGGGGTGCGCCTGGAAGTCCAGCAGAGCTCAGCTCCGGAGTCTGGCAGGAGCAGGGAGCAGGGGGTCTGATGGCAGGTTTGGCAGAGGTACCCTGAGCTGATGGTGTGAGTGGTTACCGGTGAGATGTAGGGGTGGACAGAGCCAGGAGATGGAGGAAGTAGGAAGGAGAGTGGGCCAAAGGATGAACCAGGGAGTACCTCACCTCCAGGAGGGAGGAGGAAGAGGCAGCAGAACTGTAACTGCACGAGAGAGGGGTGCAGTCAGAGCACGGGAGGCCGGTGCTGATCTCTGATGTGGAGGGGATGGTAACAGAGTGCTCAAGGGCAAAGGGTTCCTTTACCTTGATGAGTGCCGGCATGGGCTTGGCGGTGGGGACAGTTCCATTGGTGAGGCTCGGAGCCAGGTGAGGAGGGGGCGGTGGAGGGGGCTGCTCTGCTAGGAAAAGGGTTTCTCCAGAATCAGGGCCCATCGGCAGCTGAGACACAGCCTGCATAGAGTGGGAGGGGGATGGGGTTAGAGACACACAGACTTGGGGTGCCTCACAGGCACAGGTGGCCTTAGCACTGCAGAAAGGTGGGGTGGCATTCGTGTCAATGACTGAAGTCAATGATCAAGGGGTGAGAAGAGATGCCTCCAAATTGACAAAGAAAAGCAAGGAGAAACTGGGAGGGTAAAGAGAGGTGGAGATGCGGGTGACCAAAGATGACAAGAAAAGTCGCTGCTGGAATGAATGACAGCGCAGTCCGGAAGCCAGGGTTCAGGCTGCCTGAGCTGGGGTCCTCCAGGGCAGCGCTGGGTGTGCTCGAGCACCAGGACGTGAGCTACCAGGACACCCACCGGAGCCCGGGCTACTCACTGGCCCCTGGCCGGAGGCTGATCTGGGCAAGCTTACCTGAGGTGGGGACACAGAGGTGGCACTGGGCAGTGGCTCGCTGACTCGGGCTTCCAGGGGGGATGGCACGGAGCCCTGGGACTCATGGCTGGCAGGCTGCTCCGGGGATAAGGCATCGCTGCTGTCTTCGTCAAAGGAAGAGCTGTCTGCCACCTTCGGGTAGTTCACCTGGCCCACTGACACACAGAGTGGCCTGAGTGCCCACCTCCGGCTCCTCAGAGTGCGGGGAGGTCCCGCTTGCCAGCAGAGTGGCTCTGCCCCACACCCAGTAAGGCAATGGCAGGTCTTGTCCCCAGAACCCTGGGACAGCTTGTTCTTAGGCAAGTGAGCAAAGGCCAGAGGGAGGCCTGTGGGCCATCATGGGGCTCCAGGTCGAGGAAGACCCATGTTCAACGCTTTACTGGAATTCTTTGTCAGCTCTGCCCTACTGCGCTCCCTGGGAGTCTGGTTCCTCCTCCATCTCCTGTTTCCTGCTGTTAAAGGTCTTGCACTTCCACCCATGGCCACACAGAAACCCCTATTTTGAGAACACTCTGTCTCAGCTTAGAGGGAGGGACTCTGGGGCTGGGGGCTATGTATGAATGACGTGGCTCCTCCTGGCAAGTGTCTGACCCCATCCTTCCTGGGCCAGGAAGAGCCTCCGAATCTGGGCTCTCAGGTTGGGGACAGAAGTTCTCAGAAAAGAGACACCTCGCTGCTTAGAGGCTGTGATGCCCAGAGCCGGAGCAGCAGGTTGGCTGCCCTTCCTGCCTCCCATTAGTCCCCAGAGTGCCTGTCTCCTGGGGCTGCAGGGTGGCTGGAGAGTGAGGAAGAGGCGCAGGGAAATCCCAGAACCAGGAGGAAGAAAAGGCTAGGGAAGTCTGGGGAGGAACTTGCAGGCCAGTGGGATATTTCAAAAGAGCCCTGTCCCAACCTGCGCCTCTGCAGGGTCAGAGGAAGGGTCTGTGGGAAACTGGGAGGAATGAGGAGGAAGGAAATGGGGAGGCCAAGCCCAGAGGTGTGCTGTGTGCTCCTCGCTGAGGGGACACCCACTCTGGGGGAGACCAGTCACAGAAGAGGAACGAGCCACTGGTCATTCACCATGTGTGACTCCAGCAGTGGCGTCCTCCCAGGGCCATGACCTGGGGCACTCCTACTCCCTGGAGGAGCACCTCTCCACCACCTGCCCCGGGCCATGCACAACAGGGACAGACTTCCTGTACTCAAACATGCATGTTGCTCTCATCTTCTCTACACCCCAGCCTGCTAGGTGGGGTGACCTGGTGTGTCAGGGTGACAACCCAGGGGCACAGTTGTGGCCCTCACTCTGGCCTGTCCACTCCAGTGCAGTTGCTAGCAGAGGAGAAAGCCATAGTCTGGCACCCACAGACCTGTCTGCTCACTGTGGGCCAGAGCTTGTTCTCAGGGAGCACACCTGCCAGCCCCTGGGGGGCTCAGACTGATTATGGGAGGCTCAGGGCCCAGAGGAGAGACACCTGACACGAATCCTAAGGTCAAAGAGCTAAGCTAAAGGAGAAGGCGTCTGAGTGGGGCTGCGTGAGTGCACACATGCTTGGCCACAGAGGAGAGGCCGTCACAGACAGCAGACCAGCCTCACTGAGCGCCACCTTCTTGAGGGGCTGGAGCTCCCACCCCCTGCGCTGCCCCTTTCCCTCCACATCACCCCATGTGCCAGTGCAGCCTCCATCTTTGCCGCCCTCAGCTCTTCTTCCTGTGGACATGCTAGCCCCACGCTTCCTCGCCTCCATCTGAGCCTAGGTCTTTCCTCTCGGCCAGACTAGTTCTTCCCCAGCCAGCGCCTGCCTCTCCTGCCCCACAGCTCCCTGAGCAGGGGAGGCAGGGCTGCCCTCACACCCCCACTTCTCAGTACAGGATGTGGTGTGGCTGGAGGGCCCTCTCCCAACAACAGCTTCACTGTCCACCTCAGGTGCTTCTCATTTCTGAACATGCCTGGCCATCAGCCACTGTCCGTGCCATCTCCTCGACCTGCAGTGTCCCTCTTGTGCCTTCCATTGTGCTATGTCATTTGTGGGGTCTTCTCCAACCACTGTCAGCTGGGAACTCTGGTCTCTGGGGACATGGTGCTCAAGGCCACTGCTAATGGACGCAGTCTCGCAGGCACTAAGGACCGAGACCCTGATTACCATCCCGTGAGGCAGGGGACTCTGCTCCCGAGTCCCAGCTCCAGTCTCTGCACAGCACAGCACAGAGTGGGCAGAGGAAACGTCCAAGGTAGGGGTCACACGGGGCAGGCCCAGCAGCCACACTCAACAACCACCACACTGCTCACTAAATGGCCACACCTGACCGGCTCCAGTCCCGGCCTGGGAGAGAAATCAAGGAGGAAGACTTTGAGGAGTGGATGAAGGCTAGGGCTTGTCAGTGGTCACTGAGAGCTCCACGGGCTATTGTAGATGCAGGGACAGGGTCTGCGAAGGGGCCCAGGGGGTTGGGGGCAGCCTCCTTCACTAAGTCCACCTGCAGCACACGCGGCTAGAACTAACTCGTGACCTGGACATGAGGACCTGCCACTGGGTCCCCACCTTTGACCTGTCAACACAGTGGGAAAGAACCACTCTTCTCCAAGGCAAGGCCCCCTCCCAACCGCAGCCAGGAGCACTGCAGTGAGGGGTGCACATCTGCAGCAACTGTCCCCCAGACCTAAGCCAGTTAGTCCAAATGGCTGCCCCTGACACACCAGGCCCTGTGCCCGGCCTGCGCCCCCTCTCACCCTCCTCCCAGCACTGTCCTGTGCAGTCCGGGAAGACCTCCTCTGTCTGTGAAACCTGAGGCCCTTCACTTCCTCACTGACCCACACCCTCTCTTGGCCTGGAACATTCTTCTCTCTTCCTGTTTTGCTCAACTCTCAGCCACAGCCTTGTCTGTCACCTCCTGACAACCTATCCAGCATCGTGCTGGCAGGTGCCCTTATCATGCCACCTCCAACTCAGCCCTGATGGCTGTCCTGCTTTGTCCTTTCTGTGGGACACAGGTCCTAATCTGTCTGTGGGGCTGTGGACCCACCACTCAGCACACAGCTTGAATAATAAATTTCATTGTATGAACTATCTGTCACAAGCACTAAATTCCAAGCAGAAATTTCACAAAGAAAGCAGATCATGACATAGAAGTTTGTAACTCCTGGTTTTCACATCTATTGATCCTGACCCCTGCTGACTCTGGGAGAGTAGAGAGAGCCCGTAAATCAGCAGACATGGGTGGGCGGTGGCTGCGTGGCCCTGATCCCTGAGGCTACCTGGCATTATTTCTTACTGAGACAAACTATTTGCCAGGCCCTCCCACACCCACACTGTGCCTGGCTCCCCCAGGCTCCACGCTGCAGCTCTGGCCTCCTCACCAATAATGGCCTCCTTCAGGCTGGTCTCCACGGGCAGGATGTTCTTCTCCACCAGCTCCATTGGGCCGGGTCTCTGTGCGATCTTCTCATTGAGGTCATCGGCCAGCCTGGCCCGCTTCAGCTTCAGCTGTTTGGCCTGGAGTGAAGGCTCAGCCGAGGTCTCTGTCATGAGAGAGATGTGTGTGGACCTGGTTCTGCCTTGGGGATTCTGAGCAACTCTCTTCCTTCCCTGGAGGCCCTGAGGCGGTCAGAGTGGAAAGTACACCCCAGGTGGAGAAGAGGGGCTTGAGCTGAAGTTTCACGAGGACGAGGGAGAAGTCAGCCATGGGAAGCCGTTGGCACAGTGGCCTCAGGACGTTCTGCGGTGGCCCTGTGATGCTGAGTAAGCAGCACACTGTGGAGCGGCCTCCACTCTGCCCTGAATCTGCAGTTGGTGGAGGTGATACACCACCTGCTCTGGGTTTCAGTGTCTCCATCTGCACAGTGGGCGCTCAGACTAGGAAAGTTCCCTCCAAGCCACCAAACCCTCAAAACTAAGCCAAAAAAATGAATGGATCCATGCTATGCTCAGGAGTCAGACTTCTCCTGGAGTAGAAATGTAGGAAGATTGTAAGGCTGGGTTCAGGGACACGGGACCCTATTTCACAGGTGTAAAAAATCCCAAGTGAATTAATGAGTGAACAAATTTTAAAAAATAAGCACACTATCTTGTTCATGCTTTATGTTGTATATTTTTATGAGCTTTGACAAATGCTCCACATTATAGATCCACTGTAAATAAATGCACTGAGATAGACTGAAAAGGAGAAAAAGGAACTACCCTGGAAGAAAGAACAGGTTTCAAAGCAAGGATTGATATAGTCCAGGGTCACCAAATGGCCTTAGGAGAAAAGGGCAATCCAACCCAGAGTCACGGGTCAATGCTATGGTGGACAGTGTTTGGTGGAGTTTCCTGATTAAAACAAGCCTGGAAGCAGGAATAGCATCCACCTCTGAAATGGCTTGCCTCTCGAAACTCTATGAATGTGGAGAAATGATGACAGTTATACAAGTGTTCAGGTCTTTCATTCATAGGGTCGCTATGAGTTGTCTACTACTCGACGGCACTTAACACCACCAGCACCAGGGGGACCACAGCACTGCTGATGGCTGTGTTAACACTTTGGCTATCTCCACTGCCACCAGCAGTGAAGCTGTTAAAAAGGGAGGAAAAATGGTGGGTGGTGTATTATGAAAATGGTGTGGACAAGAATTTACATGAAGAAGCATTTTCAATCTAACACACCTTCCAAAATGTGCATCCTGACCAGCTCCGATCTCTCTGGCCGGGAACGAATCTTCCGCTTCAGATAGTCCTCTGTCTGTGGACAAAGCACAGCAAGCAGCTCTCAGATCCAAGTTCCCAGCATGTAACATGGACAGGGCCACTGAGGCAGCTTTGCTGTGGTAGTTGCTGCCGGCCACCTCTGTACCCTACAGCCTGGCCACTGAGTCCTAAAGCAGGAAGGGCACACCAGCTTCCAACAGGACCATCTGAAGCACCATCCATCTTTCAAAGCCATTGGTCTCTCTGAGCTGGACTGCTACTCTGTGTAAACATCCAGAATTTCCCTATCCTACAGGTACCGTTATGGGTCTCAAAGACTGTTGTTGTTGTTGTTGTGTACTATAGAGTTGGTACCAACCGACAGCTGATCCTCCGGTGGGTTTTCAGAGACAGTTAATCGCACGAGAGGAAACTGCTCATCCTTCTCCTGCAGAACAGCTGGTGACCCCGAACCGTGTGCCTTCGGGATTGAAGCACAGCTACTTGGCTCCCTCAGAGAATATTAGATAGTTTAAAAAACTCTATTTCTAAATCATTCAGTTAGTGTTTGGAATATCTGTGTCTAGCCATTATTCTATGCAAGAGATACTTTTATTTTTGGCAATGTTGTAATCCTACTGAATATGATGATATCTTGGTCTCAAAAATGTCCTAATTCTTGACCTCATGAGTATTTTTCACTTTTTGAAAAGCTACCAGATGGAACACTAATTTTGAAACTAATTTGGCTTTAGTTCCCTCAAGTTGAATGTCCTTGTTTCTGCATTTAAGAGACCCCAGATGAAGGATACCACCCCTTTCCCAGTCACAGAACCACTGCTGATTGGCCCAGGATGATGCTGGGGGGTATCTACACCAGAGTCTGTGCTCGTAAGCTCTGTACCAGCATTGCTCTAATGGGTCAAGATCAGTACAGGAAAGAAGATTTCTGATACAGTTGATGGGCAGGGCTGGGCCACACCCTGGCCTCCCGCCACTGTGGGACCCGGGTGGGCAGGTTTGTATAGTCTGGACGTCTGAGCTTTCCAGGAAGTGTTTTTTTTATTTTTTAAATTTTATTTATTTATTTTTTTGTGTGTGTGTGTACCGTCAAGTCAGATCTGACTGGTACAGGGGGAGATTGCCCCTCCTTCTCCAGCAGAGCATCTGGTGGATTCAAACTGTGCACCTCTGGGACTGCAGTGCAGCTTCCTGCCACTAGGCCACCAGAGCTCCCTACCAGGAGGTGTTTTAAAGCAACTGTGGGTGATGATTATCCCACCCCGGTTTGTAGTGGGTAGCAGTTACTGCCTGTCTGACAAAGACCCATTTTCTAAGCTATCTGAAGCTCTGAATGGTGGCCAAGGCTCCAGAAGAATAAAGAAAGAATAATTTAAGAAAACAGCTGTAGTCTAGAGACTAAAGATTTGACTCTTAGTGTTGCTACTTTTTAGATGAACATGTTAATTCACCTCTTTGATGGCCTAGTGGTAAGAAGCTGTGCTGCAATCCCAAAGGCATGTAGTTCTAATCTACCAGCTGCTCCACAGGAGTAAAGTGGGTAATCTCCTCCTGTGCCATTAACTGCCTCTGAAAACCTGCTGGAGGGTCAGCTATGGGTCAGGGTCAGTTCTGACTTGAGAGTACACAACTACAAAATAAATATAATAGCACCTAATTCATCAGAAATTGATCAAACATGCAATCAAGATGCATTAGTAATAATGGGCGACTGGAATGCAAAAGTTGGGAACAGGGAAGAAGGATCAGTAGCTGGAAAACATGGGCTCAGTGAGAAAAATGAGGCTGGAGATAGAATGACAGGAGTTCTGCACATTCAATGATTTATTCATTGCAAACGCCTTTTATAAGAAACATAAATGCAGGCTATACACATGATCTCACCTGATGGTATGCATAGGAATCAAATAGATTACATTTCTGGAAAGATTCGCTGGAGAAGCTCAATATCAGCAGTGAAAACCAGGCTGGGTGCTGATTGTGGGACCGACCACCAACTACTCATATGCAAATTCAAGCTGAAGGTGAGGAAAATTAAGTCAAGTCCACGGGAACCAAGATTTGACCTTAAGTCTGTCCCACTTGAATGTCAAAACCATCTCAGGAACAGGTTTGAGGCCTTGAGCATCAATGAGCGTAGACCAAATGAGCTTTGGGAGGATATCAAGAAAATCGTCCATGAAGAATGCGAAAGATCATTACAAAGGCTAAAGAAGAAAAGACCAAGAGGGATGTCAGATGAGACTGAGTATTGCATTAGAGCGCTGAGAAGCCAAAGCTAAAGGAAGAAATCAAAGAGCTGAATAGAAAATTTCAAAAGGTAGCTCAGGACAACAAAGCAAGATACTATAATGAAATGTGCAGAGAGCTGGAGTCAGAAAATCAAAAGGGCCGGACTCGCTCAGTGTTTCTTAAGCTGAAGGAGCTGAAAAACAAATTCAAGCCACAGTGGCAATACTTAAAGATAGTTTGGGGAGAATGTTGAATGATCCAGGATGTATAAAAAGATGGAAGGAGTACACGGAGTCACTGTATCAGAAGGAATTGGCTGACACAAAGGAATTTCATGAAATAACATAGGAGCAAGAACCTATGGTGATAAAGGAGGAAGTTCAAGTTGCTCTGAAGGAATTGGCAAAAAACAAGGCTCCAGAAGTTGACTGCATACCAATTGATTTATTTCAACAACAAACAGACGCTGCCCTGGAGGTGCTCACTAAGTTGTGCCAGGAAATCTGGAGGACAGCCAGCTGGCCAACTGACTGGAAGAGATCGATGTTTGTCCCAATTCCAAAGAAAGGTGACCCAACAGAGTGTGGAAATCATCAAACAATATCATTACTATTACATGCAAGCAAGATTCTGCTGAAAATTATACAAAAACGTTTGGAACAATATGTCAACAGAGAACTGCCAGATGTGCAGGCTGGATTTAGAAGAGGTCATAGTACTAGGGATATTATAGCTAATGTAAGATGAATCTTGGCAGAAAGCAGAGAATACCAGGAGAATGTCTATCTGTGCTTCATTGACTATGCAAAAGCTTTTGACTGTGTGGATCACAAAAGCTATGGCTGACTCTGAGAAGACTGGGAATCCCAGAACATTTGATTGTGCTTATGTGAAACCTATACTTGGACCAAGAAGCAGTCATCAGAACAGAGAAGGGAGACACTGGATGGTTCAAAATCAAGAAAGGGGTTCGTCAGGGATGTATTTTGTCTCCATACCTTTTTAATCTGTATGCAGAACAGATCATCCGAGACGCTGGGCTGTACGAGGAGGAACGTGGCATCAAGATTGGCGGAAGAGTCATCAACAACCTGCGTTATGCAGATGACACAACCCTGCTCGCTGAAACTGAGGAGGATCTGAAGCGCTTGCTGCAGAAGGTCAAGGACTGCAGCCTTCAATACGGATTGAAGCTCAGTATCAAGAAACCAAAGATTCTCACCATTGGGCCAATTGGCAGCATCAGTATGGATGGTGAAGAGACTGAGATAGTTAACAGTTTTAGTTTGCTTGGCTCCACAGTCAATACTCTTGGTAACAGCAGCCAGGAAATCAGGAGACGAATTGCACTGGGAAAGTCAGCTGTGAGGGACCTCTCAAGAGTACTGAAGTGCAATGATGTCAGGCTGGAGACTAAGGTGTGCCTGATCCAGGCTATAGTCTTTGCAATTGTGTTCTATGTATCAGGGAGTTGGTTAGTGAATAGGGTTGATAGAAAGAGAATTGATGCCTTTGAGTTGTGGTGCTTGAGAAGAGTTTTGAATATACCATGGACTGCTAGGAGAACAAACAGGTTTGTCCTGGAGAGGGTGAAGCCAGAATGTTCCCTGGAGTCAAGGATTCTGAAGCTTCATTTGACATACTTTGGGCATGTTGCAAGGAGGGACTGGTCCTTGGAGAAGGACATCATGTTTGGCAGAATGCAGGGACAGCGCCGGAGAGGAAGACCCTCGATGAGATGGATCGATTCTGTGAGTGGAGTGGTGGGAATGAATGTGTTTGAGACAGTGAGGTTGGCACAGGATAGAACGGTGTTTAGGGCTCTTGTACATAGGGTTGCTATGAGTTGCAAGCGACTCGATGGCACATAACAACAACAAATTCATAAGAGCAAATGTGAGGCTATAAAAGAAATGGATCTAACTAACATAAAAGGGCTTACTAAAATAGCAGCTGTTTTAATTAGTTACTATTTACTCCCTTCTCCTGGAGAAGTAGTTGAGGAAACGGTGGCAAACCTTAGTCAGGTCAGGACAGCACAGGTGTGGCCATACCACGCTCCCTGCTGCGTTCTCCAGCCCACTCCACACTCACACGGTGTCAGCAGTTACGGCCTTAGCACCTAGTACCCATGACCTCATTTCCCCAACTCTATCTAGGCATTTATCATGATTTTCTAAAAAGTTTTTCAAATAAACAGAACTTCTTCTTAAGAATAAAAAGAGAATCTATGGACTGGGAAAATTTTTTGAGCAATGATGTATCTGGCAAGGGACTAATCTCTAAAATTTATAGAAAATGTTAACACTTCAACAACAAAAGTACACCCATTTTAAAATGTCAAAGGACATAGACAGACACTTCACCAAAGAAGACATTCGAGTGGCCACCAAACAGATGAAAGATGCTCACAATCATTTGCTTTTGTTGTTGCCAGGTGTCACTGAGTCAGCTCCAACCCTTGGTGACCCCTGCGTAAAACAGAAAGAAACACTGCCTAGTCCTGCCCATCTGAAGTCTCTTCACGTACGCCAACAACTGTGGCAGCCACTATACTATGCCAATCCACCTCATTAAAGATCATCTTTCTCTTTCTTAAGACTCTCTATCAAGCATACGGTCGATCTCCGAGGCCTGGAACCCAGTGGATAACATGCCCAAAGTAGGTGAAACAGTCTCACCATCCCAGCTTCTACGGGGACACCAGCTGTACTTCTACAAAGACAGACACCTGTTCTTTCTGCAGTCTGAGATGTAGTCACTCGCTCACTGCATCAAGTCTGTTCCAACTCATAGCAACCCTCCCTCAAGTTTCCAAGGCTGTGAATGACAGCTGGAGAAAACGGCCCACTGTTCTCTCAGGGAGCCATTAGACTAGCACCCTTGAAGATGCACGGTGTTTGGGTTAGCAGCACAACATGCAAAAAACTACACTACCAGAGCTCCCTCCAGAGTATATTATACAGACGCTAATCAAAACAACAATGAGCTATCACCTCACCCCAGCAATAAGAAAAATGATCAAAACCCAGAAAATAAACATGGGCAAGGGTATAAGGAAACTGGGAGTCTCACACACTACTGGTGAGACTGTGAAATGGTACTACTACTGTGGAAAATGGTATGGCTTTGGGGGTTTTCTGGTGAGAAAAATTTGTATTTAGAATTAGCCAGCTTGACTCAGTTTAGATGATCCTAATTTTGTTGGCAACATTCAAAGTGTCACAGTCAGGAGCAAGTCAAACACAGGCCTTCTTCTCTCCATCAGGACGAATCAAGGTGTTGACCTTGGCCACATCATTGTCACAGAGCTTCTTTACAGTTTGTTTGATTTAATGCTTGTTGGCCTTGGTATCCACAATGAACACAACAACAGTTACAGCTTGCTTGGCTTCACAATCAACGCTCTTGGCACAAGCAGACAGCAAATCAAAGGATGAATTACACTGGGAAAACGTGCTGTCAGAGACCTCTCTAAGTATGAGAAGCAATGATGGCAGTCTAGGGACTTAAAGTGCATCTGATCCAGGCCATGGACTTTGAAATTACATGCTACGCATCAGAGAATTGGATACTGACTAAGGATGACAGAAGAAGAATAGATGCCTTTGAGTTCTGGTGCTGGAGAAGAGTTCTGAACATACCATGGATGGCTAAGAAAGAGAACTAACAGGTCTATCTTGGAGCAGGTGGGAAAGAAAATACAGAGAAGGAAACCAAGAAGGCAATACCATTTACAATAGCCAACCACAAATTGAGATACTTGGGAATAAATCTAACTAGAGACACAAAAGACCTTTGTAAAGAAACTACAAAACACTACCATGAGAAAGAATGAGACATAACTAAATGGAAAAAATGTTGCCTGTTCATAGACAGGAAGTTTTAATAGAGTAAAAATGACAATGTTACCAAAAGCAATATACATGTTTAATGCAATCCTAATACAGATAACAAATTCATTATTTGTTAAAGAGATTGAAAAGGCAACTGGCAAGTTAATTTGGAGAGAAAGAAACTCCAAGAAACATGAAAGTGTTGGACATCAAACTGAGTAAAGAAGTCAATAATAAAAAGACAAATAAAAAACCACTATTATAAAAAATCAAGAAGACAAGGCTTTTTTGCATAAAGGGGAAGGAAGATAAAATCACTAAATTGTATTGCTGTTAGGTGACATCAAGTACAACCTGAATAACCCTATGATCAACAGATCTGAACCCTGTCCTACCCTGTGTCAACCTCCCAATCTCTGACACACTTGAGTTATGTGTAGTCATCACCATGTCAATCTATCTCACTGAGGGTCCTCCTCTTTCACGAACCCTCCACTTTGCCAATCATGTTTCTCTATAAGGAACAGTCTCTCCTAGCAACATGCCCAAAGGATATGAGATGAAGCTATGTCATCTTTGCCTCCAAGGAGCATGCTATGCTTGCTCCTTTCCAAGACATATCTGTTCTTTTAGCCGTCCATGTACTCTTTCCAATACCACAGTTCAAAGGCATCAATTCTTCTGTCATGCTTATTCATTGTCTAGCTCTCAGATGACTGAAAAGACCATGGCCTGAATCAGGCTCAGCTTAGTCCTCATACTGACATCACCGCTCCTCAGTAATTTGGAAAGGTCCTTGATAGCAGATTTTCTCAATGCAATAATAATACATCTCCTGATATCCTGACTACTGGTACTAAGTATATTGACTATGGATTCAAGTAAGATGAAGTAATTGATAGTTTCAATCTTTTCTCCTTCTATCATGATAGATGATGGGTGTTTTAATCTGCGGCCCTCAGGCCTGGGTTTAACTGTTTTTGGTCAAACATTCTTCTACGTAGTATAGCACTGGTCTGTCCATTTGCTGTACAGAGGTAACTTGTGGTTGCTGTGATGCTAAACACTGTGACACTAATGTGTCAAATGTGATAATGATTCCCCAGGGTGGATAGTGTTTGGTGGAGTTTCCTCATTAAAATAAGCTTGGAAGCAGGAGTGGCATCCACTTCCGAAATGGCTTGCATCAGGAAACTGTATGAATGTGGAGAAATGATGAAAGTTATACAAGTGTTCAGGTCTTTCATTCATAGGGTCACTATGAGTCGTCTATGATTCAAGGGCACTTAAGAACAACAACAACAACATCATCATCATGTTGCCTATAGGTCTAGTGGTAAGGATTTTTGTCTTGTTGATGCTGAGATATAATTCATATTAAAAGCTGTAATCTTTGATCTGCAGCAAACGCTTCATGTCTTCCTCCCTTTCAGCAAGCAAGGTTATATTATCTGCGTAACCCAGGTTGTTAAGATTTTTCTCAAATTCTGATACCACATTCTTCTTAATAAAGTCCAGTTTCTCCAATTATTTGTAGTGGCATCCATTTCCTAAATAACATGCGTCAAAAAGCTCTATGAATTTTTTTAATGACTGATTTTTTTAAGATTTAAAAAATTTTATTTTATTAATTTTAGTGAACATCTACACAGAGATTTTCAATTTCCATTCATTCATTGTTGTACTTTTCTCCCTGCCCACCCTCCCCACCCCCATTTCACTCCTCTCTTTGAAAAGCAAAATTCCTTCATTGGTATACAATAAACCCCAAATACACTCCACTATGCAACCTTAATTCTGGACTCCTGTGATAATCATAATACCCTATCATATATTACTTTTAAACTATTCTCTCCCTCATCTGTTTCAATGCAGTATTCATAATTTATCCAGTTTTTCTCAGTCTTATCCCAACCCTGATGTCAGTTCCAATTTACAACAGTGGCACTATGCAATATTTCTCTTTTTGTGACTGAGATATTTCACTCAGCATAATGTCTTCCAGGGTCACCCATTTTGAATAATATTGCATGAATTCCTTGGTTTTCAATGCAGCGTAGTATTCCATTGTGCGAATATACCACAGCTTCTCTATCCATTCGTTTGTTGACGGGCACTTGGGTTGTTTCCAACTCCTTGCTAATTGTGAACAAAGCTGCGATAAACACTGGTGTGCATAGCTCTATGAATTTTGATAAATGTTGATAGTTGTAGAGGGCTTCAGGCCTTTTGTTCACAAGGTCGCTATGATTCGTGACCAACTTGAAGGCAGTCAACAATAATAATACAGAATGAATAGGTATGGAGAGAGAATACAATTCAAATGCATACCTTTTCTGACTTAAAACCATGTCCCTTGCTTTGTTCAGACAATAGCCTCTTCATCTAGGTATAGGTTTCACATGAGCACAATTAAGTGTTCTAGGATTCTCATTCTTCTCAATGTTTGCCATAATTTGTTGTGATCCACACAATTTTAGACCTCTGCATAGTCAATAATGTATAAACAGACATTCTTCTGCTATTCTCTGCTTTTAGCCAAGGTTATATGACATCAGCAATGATATGCCTGGTACCACGGCCTCTTTTAAACCCAGCCTGAACTTCTGCCAGTTTTCTGTCAATGTACTGTTCTAGCCATTTTTGGATAATCTTTAGCAATATTTTGCTTGCATGTGGTACAAGGACATTGTTTAATAATGTCTACATTCTGTTAGGTCATCTATCTTGGGAATGGGAACAAATATGGATGTCTTTCAGTAAGTTGGCCAGACAGCTGTTTTCTAGATAGTAGACATATATTAACTTGGCTGAAGAGAACCATAATACACATTAAGTGGGCAGTTAGCACAATATGGTCAAAGCAGAATAAATACGGGGCAGCACACCAGGGTGAAAGGCAGCAGTGATATGCACTACTATATATACAAACAATAATTTCAGTGGATACATGAGTAGATATGTAAGCAGATGCAGGATGTGTGAAATGGCATATGGGAGTAAAGCCATGAGCATAGAAAGGGCGGGCAGAGGATATGGCTACATAGGAACTTGTGTGTGCTGCAAATACAGCAGGACATGGTAAAGCACACAAGAAACAGTTAATATTTTTAGTCATAACCAGACACCTGAAGAAACTCAGTGACTGGTCTTGAGGATTTATGATTATGGTCTCAGGGAACATCTAGATCATCATAGTCCATAAAGACAATGTTTTATATCCTATTTCAGTGATAATTGACTGGGATCTTAAAGGCCTGCAAGTGGTCATTTAGGATGCACACAGTGGACTCTTTCAATCTAAGGCAAAGACGAGGGGAGGAAATCAAAGACACTAGAAGACAATCAGCCCAATGGACTAAGGGCCCACAAGGACCACAACCTCTGCCAAAAGAACGAGTTAGGGCCCTGTCTACCACTACTGACCACTGTCATCAAGATCAAACAGAGGAGTCCCAGGCAGAGGGTTAGTAAGAGGAGAAGGAAATTCAAAACCAGAATACAAGGTCAGATTCCCTAGTCTAACAGTGGCTAATGGAAGCCTGGTGACTTATCACCCGCAGACACTCTCCTGTTCCTGAGCTGAGCTCGCTCCTTTCCACCAAGCAACAAACAGACCTAGAAAGGGAACAAAAACCTCAGTGAGAGGACTGTAACTAATGCCTCAAAAGAAAATGTGTATAAATTGCTGAATGGGAAACTAATTAGCTCTATAAATTACAAAATGTTAAAAAAAAAGTAAGAACATAAGAAAAATCTTGGAGGTATTTTATTTTTTAAAATAAAATGTATTTTGTGATTTAAATAAAAGTTTACAGAAAAGTTGGATTTTCATCAGTTCACTGTTGCACCTTTCTCTCCCTCCCCTTCCCCAGTTTACTTTCTTAAATATTCATTCATTATTGCACAATTTCTTCCCTTCCTCTCTCCTCCCTCTGTCCACTTTCCAATGTACCTCTTATTCTGGACTGTTGTCATACATATAATGTGCAATTACACATTCCTTTTAAACAGTTCTTGCCTTTATCTGTTCCAGTGTAGTTTTCATTATCATTTGACTCTTTTCCTGTTCTTCTCCTAACCTCCAATGTCAGTCCTGCTTTATAACAGTAGTGTTATGTCATATATATCCTTTTGTGACTGATATATTTCACTCAGCATAAGGTCCTCCAGGGTCACCCATGTTGTGTAATGCTTTGAGTTCATTCTTTTTCTGTGCTGCATAGTATTCCATTGTTTGAATATAGCAACGTTTTTCTATCCACCGTTTGTTGATGGGCACTTGGGTTGCTTCCATCTCTTTGTTACTGTGAATAGTGCAGCAACAGACATGATGCATGTACACCTGTTTGGGTGGCAGTCTGGTTTCATTAGGGTATACTCCCAGTAGTGGAATTGCTGGGTCAAATGGTATTTCTATTTCCAACTCTCTGAGAAAGCATCAGACCACCTTCCATAGTGGTTGCACCATTTTATACTCCCATTATCAGTGAATAAGGGTTCCAATCTCTCCACAACTTTGCCAGCATTTGTTGTTTGTTTCTTTGTTCAACTTTGCTATTGTTGCTGAGAGATAAATATTTTAGAAAGTCTAAAATAGCTTTTTTTCATTATGTTCATTGTGAACCTGTACCTAGACCAAGGAGCTATTGTGAGAACTGAGCAAAGGAACTGAGCATAGTGTAAAATTAGGAAAGGTGTATGTCAGGGTTGTATCCTTTCTCCATATCTATTCAATCTGTATGCTTAGCAAATTATTTGAGAAACTGGCTTTATGAAGAAAAACGTGCCATTAGGATTACTGACTCATCAGTAATCTTCATTATGCAAATGATATAATCTTGCTTGCTGAAAGTGAGGAGGTCTTGAAGCACCCGGTGCAGAAGGTTAAACACTGCAGCCTTCACATATAGATTGCACCTCAGTGTAAGGAAACACAAATTCTTCCCATCATGACAGATGGAGAAAAGGTTGAGATTGTCAATGACTATCTTACCACGGTCAATACAGTTGGTACCAGCAGTCAGGACACATATTGCACTGAGAAAGTATGTAGTCAGGGACTTCTCCAAATAACTGAGGAGCAATGATGTCAGTTTGAAGACTAGGTTGTGCCTGATTCAGGCCATGGTCTTTCAGTTTCTTGCTATGCATCTGAGAGCTGGACAATGAACAAGGATGACAGAGGAAGAATTAGTGACTTTGAACTGTGGTGATGGAGAAGAATACTGAATATTTCATGGACTGCCAAACAAATAGGTATGTCTTGGAGAAGGTACAGTCAGCATGCTCCTTGGAGGCAAAGATGACAAAGCTTCATCTCACATCCTTTGGGCATGTTACTAGGAGAGGATAGTCCTTGGAGAGGGACAACCTGCTTGGCAAGGTGGTGAATCAGTGAAAGAGAGGAGGACCCTCAACCAGATGGACTGACTCAGTGATTGCACTAATGGATTCGAGTATGTCAGGAAGTGTGAGGATGGCATAAGATAGGCTAGGGTTCGGAACTACTGTTCATAGGGCTGCTGGGAGTCATACTCAATTCAAGAGCATCTAACAATGACAATCAGTAACAACAAAAGAATTGTGGGTTTTCAGGGAAGCAAGGCTTCTAATATTCCTTCTGGTGTGGTCCCAATTCCTTGTCTTTTACATTAAAGGGAAAGGTGAAGCAGGTGAGAAAGCATACATGTTCCAGTACTTCCCCATCTTCTCCCACAATGGGATTGCTGAATATCCCCTAGAGGTCCCTGGAGGAAGTGAAACCCAGATGGGGAATGGCAGCAAGTGAGGTGCTGCAGCATGAAACTTGGGGTCCAAGCAAAGCCCAGCTTCTGCTTTCCAAAGAGTGTATGTAAACATGGACTTGCTCATGGCAGACAGGTTTCCTACCCCTGGAGGTCAGGACAGGGCACTGAAGCCCTGGACACAATGGGTCACTGCCCAAACGGGTGCTCACCAGCTGGCAGCTACAAATGGTTAGTGGAGTTAAACATGGGAAAGCCTAATGATCTCAAAGAAGATTCAGGAAAGAAGGACTGAATGTGCTGATGGTAAACTCATTCCGGTCCTGTTCCACAGTTACCTTAGCAGATGACTAGGGCAGGATGGAAATTCTATTTAGGATTGTGAGGTAATGGCTAACTCTGAGAATCTGTTTCTGCAGAGAAGCAGAATCAGCAATGCAGTGAACACTGGGAATGTTCTCAGGAGGCCCTCGGAGAAGAGTACTTACCCTGGCCCGCTCCAAGCTCCGTCTCTGCTCATGAAATGCAGCTGGACTTTTCAAAGCTGTAGGGAGAAAAATAAGAGAATTACTTCAAAGGGAAGCATCATATCAGTGCTATAATTTAAAGTGTAACATTTTAAATTCAGGTTAATTTTAGCAGCCTTAATATCAGTTACAGTGAGGGGGAAAGGGCACCTGAGTAAGCATGTCAATGCGAGAACAGCCCACTCAAACAGTTTGTGATTATAATGCGAGCAGTCACTGCTTAAGCTTGGATCCTATAAAGTACACACATGGTCTGGAACTTTACAAACCACTCTGGCCCTATCCCTGTACTGACTCGTGTAAAAATTATCATTAGCCTCCAAGAGTACCCACCTGCTGGCAACAGAGAGCAGCAGAGCTGCAGGCTAGGGAGGTTACCTACTTTCTCAAACCTTACTAAGTTCATCAAGTGACCCAAACCGTCTTATTGCGGCAACTGTGATAAACTTAAATGACCCAAACGGTTCTACTGGGGTAACTGCATAAAAAAGAAAAATATCCACTCAGGTGCCAATTCCTCCCTCCTTCAGGTGATATTAACAGGATGGGTAAAATGAACTTAATTTCATCTGGAGGGACTCAAAGAGCCTCACAGTGACAGTATGGCTAATTCTGGTGGGCATACATGATTGGCTGCTGACAGGAGGGAAGCCATGACCCTAGTCAAGAGTTCAGCTCTGCTATGAGGAAACTACTACTCAGATCTTAGAGCTCAGTCGCAGCAAACAGCCTGGAGGGGAGAGACTCAGGACAAGGTCCTCCACAAATGCCAGACAACAAAAAGGTCTTCCTCCTTTTGTCAGAAACTCAGCTATTAGGAAGAAATTATTATTCAAGAGCCCAAGGAATTGGGGGAGTGGGTGGAGCTAAGTGGGAGTAGAAAGGTCTGACTCACTTAAGTAGGGAACAAGAACAATAAGAGAGAAATTGACAAGACTGTGGTCAGTTTCACTTCTGCCCTCTAACTTAGAACAGCTGTGAAACTGAGTGCAGAGATAATTTCTGCTTGGTTGATGGCTGTGGTTATGCGTGCAGGGCTAGGGAGCTGCTAAAAGTAGCAAGAGAATAGATAGGACCCTATCCTGCCTGCAGCTTTGTGCTTCCTCTCTGCCTGGTAAGACTGGGTCACAGAAATAGCAGTCCTAGAAGAAACGTCTCATTAGTATTTATTTAAATTAAAAAGTGTAAAACATACAACTAAAAAATTTCAGTCTTACAGGTTCTGCTTAAAGCCCATTCCATCTTCTAACAGCAGGGGGAGTTCTACAATTAACACCTAATCTCTAAGACTAAAGCAAGCCCTCGCAGCCACCAGCAGCACGCTCAAGAACCACTCGGCCTACCCAAGCTCTATAGGGGGGCAGTCTGTCCACATGTGTACAAGTGTGCAAACACACGTCCCTATATCTACTTAAATTATGTAAAGCTTGTTCAACTCTAAAATAAATCTCCAAGTCTTGAAATGCAGGAACTTGTACTGGGTGTGTTGGATCAACAAGCCTCTCAGATGGATGAGATAATAGTGTCAAGAATCGTAAGAAATTAAAAAAAAAAAAAAAAGAATCGTAAGAAATTCATGTCCCCACCCACCTACCCAGCTTCCTGTTTGCCTTATTTTTCTTCACAGCACTCATTACTGCCTTACAGTCCTTAAAGCTATGAGAGTTTTTCTTATGTGCTTACTGTCTGATTGCTAACATTAGAATTTAAATTCCATCCCCACAGGAGTTTTGCCTCTTTCACTTCTGGCAGTATTTTAAGTGCCCAGAATGTCTGCTCCAGGACACTAGAATTATCCATTGAACCAATGTATTAATAAATTGTCTCTAAGTACAGGATTTTGAAAGCGTACCCTTCAACTTGAGGACTTTGCTGTAGAGCTCTACACTGCCTTTCATCTGAACAACCAGGATTGTGGCTCTCATCACAAGCGCTCAGGACTCCTGGACAGAGAGCCAAGGGATTTATAGTCTAGTTCTCAATTCCACCAACTGCTACAGTGCAATACTGCTTTTGTGGGTCTCATTTTATTCTGTAGAGAGACTGTCTGCTCATTTCCCAGAGCTCTTGCAATAATCAATAAGTAGATATGAGGACACAGTTGAACAAAACAGGACCCAAAGTTAAGCAAAACTTCTTAGCCTTAACCAAACATCTTAAGAAACTAAGACAGTGGGCATCCAAGCTTAGCCCCATAGACTCAGAGAGCATGTTAGGTCAATTGGCATAATGCAATGCATACAGATAATGAGCTCCATCTAATAGAGCTGCAACCGACAGGGTCTTTAAAAAGCTTGCACGTAGTCTTTTAAAGATACTACTGGCCTCTTCCCATTCAGAGCAAAGAAGAGTAAAGAAAACCAAAGACTTAAGGAAACAATCAGTCCACAGGTTTAATGGACTTATATGCAGCACAGACTCCAATAGCCTGAGACCATCAAGATGGTGCTTGGCTACCACAATGGATCTCTCTAATCAGGATCACAATATAAAGTCTTAGGATAAAGTAGAGGTGGAGGAGGGAAAAAAAGAAAACACAAAATCATGGAACAGTCTAGACTTACTAGCCTAATGAAACTATGATTTTTTGCCATCTTTCAAATCTAGAATTGAACCCACTTCTGGAGATCACTTTTCAGCTAAACAATAAGCAAACCTATAAACTGAACAACAAATAACACCCGTGAAAAACTGGTCAGCAGAACAACCAACCACAGGAAATCCCAAACAAAACACTTTCAGAAGGTGGGAGGAGACAGGAGAGATGAGCATATGGAAATAAAAGAAGTATAAAAGGTTTCATGAGGTTTTTCTCCCCTCCGAGGTTTAATAAATTATTTTATGAATTTGGAGGCAGGAGGAAAAAAGAAGAAATCACGAGAAATTCCCCATCCACAGAAGCTCAATATATTAAGTTGCTCCATGCCCTGCTACAAGGCTCGGGTGTTAACATAAAAAAATCAACCTTTAAGGACTTATTTTCTTTGGTAAAGAAGCATTGTTATTGGTTCCATCCCTTTGGCTGCAATCGAATGCTTAAGTATGTAAACAAGTTATGAGAGCTCTGAGAAGAGCTCACCAGACAGGAGACCCAGTTCCCATACATGTCTGGTCATTGTGCAATTTGATTTTCATTGCTCTATAATCCTCAGAGTCTGAGACTGATTGTGAGCAACATGGCCCCAAACAACAGTATGAGCATAGGGGATATGAGTCGGCTGACGATAATTTATCCTGGCTCCTGGTGCTGTTCCTGAATTCAGGAGGGCTTGCATCTCCTGTGGTACCTCCTCCTATAACTAAAGAAGAGAGGGCTAAAAATCCTGATTTATTAAGAGAGGAGGAAAGTTCTTTTATGTCCTCAGATGAATTAGAAGACTTGCTTCCACCTCCTCTGGAAGTGAAAAAAAAATGCCTTCCACCATGGTTATTCTGTGCTCATGGCACAAATTCAGCGGATTGCTGAAAAGATGAAAGAAAGATCTTTTTTGCACTTGTTTCAGTATGTGGAGAAATATGCTTACTGGTTTAAACCAGTGGGCAGAATCACAGTTAAATGAAAACATTTGGCAAGATGTTATGCAAACTTTACGAAGAGCACATCAAAAACCGAACAGATTCCTATTAATTTTTGCCCAATATGGACTTTGATAAGAATAGTAGTAATGTCTATGCAAGATTGTATTCACGATTCAAAAAATCTGCACAGATAGCTGAATCTCTGCATAAATATGAATTAAGAGACATTACATTAAAGGATTAAAGCTGACGGCAAGAAACAGCTTTTGTCACCTTTAGAAAGAGCCTTAGGAAGACACAATCCTGAATTACAATTTTCTCTTAATTGGCATGTGTTGACCCAAACAGTGTTCTTCCCAGGAAATTATTTACAATTTAAAACATGATTTAGAAAAACAAAAAGAAAGCAAATAAAAAGAAAATGCAACTGAGTTCACAAGGTAGATGTAAAGTCTTTGCTAAGACTCAAAACAGAAGCCTATAAGTATTCTGTGTTTTGTTGACTGTTTTGTTTTTAGTTTAAGTTTGCTGTTGTTGTTTCTTCATTTGTTTGCTTTTTGTCTTAAGTTTAATATAGTAATAGTTTTGAGTTCATATAATTTGATAATTTCAGTAAAATAAGAAAAGTAAAAGATAAGAATAAAGCTAACACAAAACCTCTAATTTAGAAGATGAAGAAAGAAAAAAAAAGTAGTGGAATGAAGATAAATAAACTAGAAGCTACAGCTGAAAAAATTTTAAAGGATAAAACCTCTAAATTTATGTATAAAGATTTAAAATGGACTGCTTGGTGGTCATAAAGCTGGCCAGACTGTTTACCCTTGGTAGTCTGGAATGCCAGAAATAAACACACAACCAGTCTTTCACAGCTGCATAGATAAAGCGACCTAGAAGTTTAGATGCAGAATGGGTAAGTATGACAACATTAAAGAAATCTCAAGCACAAAGACCATTACCAGAAATTAGAAAGGATGAGACACCTACATTAAGGCCAGATAAAGAAATTAACACTAGAAGGAAAAAAAGTATTACAAATAACAGAGAAACTAATTTCTTCTAAACATTTCTTTTTAGCTCTGCTTGCTGTATTGAGTCAGGTAAGAATGGCAGATAATACCAGTTATTGGGCATATATTAGTAATCCTCCATTATTAAAAGTAGTTCATTGGTTTGATACTCTTGTACCTATTTATAATAATGACAGTCAGTAGCTCCCAAGTCCCCATGATAACCAGGGACCTGTTAAATCTAATAAAGAAGGAATGACTACTTCTAATAATACCAGTTATTGGGCATATATTAGTAATCCTCCATTATTAAAAGTAGTTCATTGGTTTGATACTCTTGTACCTATTTATAATAATGACAGTCAGTAGCTCCCAAGTCCCCATGATAACCAGGGACCTGTTAAATCTAATAAAGAAGGAATGACTACTTCTAATTATAGGGTAGGTCACTGATATTTTCCCCATATGCATTGGGCATGAATCCTATTGGTTAAAAATAGAAGGTTGGCATGGATTTATAAAGTTTTGAGGAATGATTCCTCTCACTATTATACTTCCAAGGGTATGGTTTTTATAGAAACACCAGTTAACGTAACTTCAAATTATCCTGATGTTCCTCCCTGTCATTTGCCTTCTTTCTCTTTCATTAGAGAATAGCTACATTATAAACAAAGTCAAGGAAAGCAAATATGACTTTTAATACTTCTTATGAAAGCATCATTGATTGAAACTCTGTTGGTTCTGCTCATCAGCACAGAACTAAAAATTTAAGATGGCAAAGAAGGCAATGAATTTATAAGTATTCATGCTAATAACACTGTATTATGTCACGGAGCAGGAATGGTAGAATGGTATCCATATTTACAGAATTTTATCTACTCAGAATCACTTACGAAAAATTTCCATTTCATTACATCCTGTATGAGCATGGAAAGGTTTTTTAATACAACAGAATTTTAGTCCACCTATTTTCCACTGAAATATCTCTCATTCTGTATCAGCTTGTGTGCAGTTACCATTTAAGTTTTTGAAAAGGCTCATTAATTGGAATGAAATCACACAAATCGTAACTCATGCCATCTATTCTTTGTTTATATGTTTTAATACTACTATAGTTTTAAAATCAGAGCCGATAAAACATTTATGTCTGGAAAGTTAGATCCAGAGTGTAGCTTCCTATAAAAATGCGGCAACAATAGCAAGACTCTCCAGCTATGATGTTCATCCATCACCTCTTATTGATCATTCATTGCAGAGCAAAGGGAATGATTTGACTCAGTATCACTATTATTCTAGGACTTATTGCTATTATGACCACTACTGCTGTTGCTGGTGTTACTCTCCATCAAACATACCACTGACTTTATACAAGATTGGCATACGCATTCAAAAGCCTTATAGACATCCCAAGAGCAAACAGATTCTGAACTGCCTGCCAAAGTCACCAATCTTCAACAGGCAGTAGTCCTGCTAGGCAATCAATTAGTTAGACTTAAAAGACAGATGCAGTTAAAATGTGATTTGGATTCATCTAACTTTTGTGTTACTTGTTTGTCATATAATGAATCTAGTCTTAACGGAGAAATAGTTTGTAAACATTTACTTAATGGGCATAATGTATCTCAAGAAATTCTGGATTTGCAGAAACTTATCAACAGCAGTTACATAAATTGACCTGTTTAAGCTCAGCATGGCAGATAGAATTGAAAAAACAATCCTATTACTCAAATTAGATCATTTATAGGCAGTACTGCTGGAGTTTCTATGCTTTTGATTATTCTGTTAATACTTTTTTTGTGTAGTCATTATCAGAGTTCTAAAAAGAACATAAGATTGCTGTGTTTTCACTGAAGCTTCTAAATACTCAACAAAAGAAAAGGTGGAAATGAGAAGAATCCCTGAAGGGTTAATGGCAATATTGAGGAGTCTGCTGTACAAGGAAATGTCCCAAGATCCCTGAGGCTCTTGCACACGAGGAACCCTTAGGAATATGGGGGCTGCACATGGCTCTGACTTTGTTCCAGGAATTGTTCTGCATCAGCACTGTCTGATATCTAATCCTAAAGGGTTAAGCATGCTGAGAAAAGTTCTAAAGGCTATGGAATGTTCTCAGTACATCCCCTGGAACACACTGAGTCAACAGTCGTATCAGACGTACTTCACCATTGCATTCATGAGTCAAAATATAGTGAGAGAACACAGAATCTATGGTAGTTTAAGATAACTTGCTCTAGCCAAAATATTTTCTGTTTCTCTGTACCTTGAAAAATGTGTATGTGCTCTTCAGCATGTGCCTCTCTCTTTGTGCTATTTTTAGTAAGTGTAGCTTTACAATATAGAGGTTCAGCTCTAAACGGGAGCTGTGAGCCTAACAGAGCTGTAGTCTTTCACCTTTAATTATCTCTCATAAGTGTCTGCCTTCTGAGATCCATGAACCTAAAACACTGGGTGTGATACGAGAAACGACAAGTGGCGCCCAACAGGGGGCACAAAGGTAAGTGAACTTGTGCAACACGAGAGAATGAAATCAGTGTGTACACCCAGAGCAGGTGATCTTTCAGGATAGCAAAGTCATGAGAAATTCCTCACACCCTAAAATTTGTTAGAAGTCCAGGGGAAGAAGTTGCACCTTTTTCTCCCTCCCCTTTCCCAGTTAACTTTCTTTTTCTTAAATATGGGATAGGATGAACATCATCTCTCTGAACTATTTTACAAAAACAAACAAAAACCAAATAAAAAGGAGATGATATTTGTCCTATTCCAGGGCAACCCATGGAAGTAGTGTGTATAAATGGTTGAGAGGAAAATTAATTTACTCTATAAACTTTTATCGAAACCATAATAAAATGTTCATGAGAAAAAGAAAATGCATTATTATTTTTTTTCAGTCACCCAAAGGTTTTATTCTTTAACCAATTATCACAACTTGGTAATTTTATCTGAAGTTTTTTACTGATAAGAACAGTAGAATTGTTAGAGATTGTAAAGAAGATGTGACAAAAGATGTAAAAGATAAAATGGGTTTAGAAAGACGTCTTCCCTTTGCTCTTAAAATTCATCAGACTTTAAACAATAACAAAATCATTCTAAGTATTAGTTTGCCCAACTGTAAAAGAGATAATTCTAAGTTTATGAACAACACAGAGTTGTGATAGAAAAATGCATTATTATATATTAAAAGTTCTGTTGACTGCCACCCAAGCAGATATATGCACACCCATGTTTATTGTGTCTTTGTTTGCAATAGCAAAGAGCAAGAAACAACCCAAGTGCCCATCAACAAACAAATGGACAGAGACGCACTGGTATATTCACACAAAGGAATACTATGCCGCATTGAAAACAAGGAACTCATGAAATATTAAGCAAAATGGATGGCCCTGGAGGACATTGTGCTGAGTGAAATATCTCAGTCACAAAAGAAAAATATTGCATAAGTCCACTGCTGTAAAATGGGATTGACATCAGGATGGAGGGAAGACAGAAAAGGAGGGGAGGAATGATGTATACTGCATTGAAACAGATGAGGGAGAGAACTGTTTAAAAGGGACATATGAGTGGGTATTCTTGTCACTACAGAAGTCCAGAGTGAAGGCCGCATAGTGGAGTGGATTTGAGGGGTGGGGGATTGCATAACAATGAAAGAGCTTTTCTTTCTTTTCAAGGAGAAGAGTGAATTGGGGGGAGGGAGAAAAGTGCAACAATGAATGACTGGAAACCCTAAGTCTCTGTAAACTCATTAAAATTAATTTTAAAAAAAGTTCTGTTGAGGAGGAATGTAGCATCAGGATTGGCGAAAGATTCAACAACCACCTGTGTTATGCAGATGACACAACCCTGCTTGCTGAAACTGAGGAGGACCTGAAGCGTCTGTGCAGAAGATCAAGGGCTGCAGCCTTCAATATGGATTGAAGCTCAATATCAAGAAAACAAATATTCTCACCACTGGGCCAATTGGCAGCATCAGTATGGATGGTGAAGAGATTGAGATAGTTAACAGTTTTGATTTGCTTGACTCCACAGTCAACACTCTTGGTACCAGAAGCTAGGAAATCAAGAGACTAATTGCATTGGGAAATTCAGCTGTCAGGGACCTCTCCAGAGCACTGAAGAGCAACAACTTCAGGCTGGAGACTAAGGTGTGCCTGATCCTATAGTCTTTGCAATTGCGTGCTATGCATCAGAGAGCTGGACAGTGACTAGGGATGACAGAAAGAGAATTGATGCCTTTGAGCTGTGGTGCTGGGGAAGAGTACTGAATATACCATGAACTGCTAGGAGAACAAACAGGTTTGTTCTGGGAAGGGTGAAGCTGGGCTGCTCCTTGGAGGCAAGGATTCTGAAGCTTTATCTGACATACTTTGGGCATGTTGCAAGGAGGGACCAGTCCTTGGAGAGGGACATCATGCTTGGGAGAGTGGCGGGGTGGTGCAGGAGAGGAAGATGCTCGATGAGATGGATTGATTCAGTGATTGGGGTTGTGGGAGTAGGTGTGTTGGAGACAACAAGGTTGGCACAGGATAGAGCGGGGTTAGGGCTCTTGTACACAGGGTTGCTATGAGTCACAAGCAACTTGATGGCACATAACAACAGCAGCAGCATATATTAAAAAGAAAAAAGAGAGAAAATCAGTGAGAGAGCAAGTGCTCTGAGCCAGGGAGTCCACTCACCAAAGTATTCTGGTGAGGTGCTGCTGTATGCGCTTAACTACTAACCAAGTGGTCGCTACAGAAGGAAAACTTGGCAACTAACTTCCATAAGATCAGTCACTGGAAACCCCATGGTATGCAGTTCTACCTGGAAACACAGGGGGACACCATGAATTGGACTTAAAATAAGCTTCAGCTTACATGCTTTGGGCATGTTGCTAGAAGAGGCTACTCCTTGAAAAGGGACATCATGTTTAGAAAGGTGGAAGGTGAGTGAAAGAGGGAAGACATTCAACAAGATGGACTGACAAGTGACTGCAGGAATGGATTCAACGGGCCAATGACGAGGATTGCACAGGATAGGACGTACAGGATTCAGGTCATTAGGTTGCTATGAGTTGAACTCAAATCGATGGCACCTAACACCACCATCACCAATGGCAATGGGTTTGGGGCTTGTGCTCCTTGCCCCTCACCAAGGCTCAAGACTGGATGACATACATACTCAATTTCCATAGAGGACACAGATTTGTTTAAAATTCCAACTGGCTTTCTGTCTCAACAATTTAAGAATTAAGACCCAGATCGAACTTCTGAGCACACAACTCAAAAAGTACAGAATTTCTTGGTGGTGGTGGTTGTTGTTAGGTGTTGTCAATTCCACTGCAACTCAAAATGACCCTCTAAACCTGGCCCTATCTTGTGCCATCCTCATCAGCTCTGATATACTCCAGCACATTGTTATAATCACTGTGTCAATCCATCTTGTTGAGGGTCTTCCTCTCTTCCTCTGACCCTCCACCTTTCCAAGCATGATGTCTTTTTCCAAGGACTAGTCCCTCAAAACAACATGTAGGGAGTATATATCTCTTTCATGTTCAAAGTGTGTATGGTACAACACTAACTGGGAGAAGTGCTCTGGCTACAGAATATGTAAATTTCTATTTGGTCCAATTGAACTAAGGTTATGCCTTTGTTATAGGATGGAAGACATTTATTGAGCGCATATTTATGTGGTGGAGCTCTGGCCTAATGGTAAGGAGTTGCACTGCCAACCCAAAGCAGGTTCACAAATCTTCATAGCCATTTCTGGCAGCTGACAGGAGGGCACAATGTCCTCTCCTCCTCCACGTTTCAGTTAGGACTCCAGTTCACCTGGGAGGAGATCAGCTGTGAAGTAAGGGCTCTTTTGGTACACAGGAGTCTGGGAGGTGAGGGCCCCCCTGTATATGTGAGGCCTAGCTTGTTGAACCCATGACTGTGGACGGTAACAGCACAGAACATGGAAGGATGAGGCAGCTAAGCTCTGGTCTTTCTTAATGCTAGGAGCAATGGCAGTGTGTTGCTGTTGTTATGTGCCATCAAGTTACCTGTGACTCACAGCGACCCTCTGTACAATACTTCTGAAGCCTCACCTATTCTGCAAGTCTCACTGACTCAGATACACCTACCCTCACTACCCTAGTCACTGTCTCAATCCATCTCAGCCAGGGTTTTCCTTTCTTGCATTGTCCCTCCACTCTTCCAAGCATGATGTCCTTCTCTAAGGAAATGGTCACATGCCAAAAGTATGTGAAATGGAGCTTCAAAATCTTAGCCTCCAAAGAGAAACTGTGTTTCACCCTCTCCACGAGAAACTTATTTGTTTTGTTGGTGGTCCATGGTATGTTCAAAGCTATTCTCCAACACAATGCAAAGGCATCATTTCTTCTTCTGTCATCCTTAGTCATTATCCAGCTCTTTGATGCATAGCAAGTAACTGTGAAGATCATGGCCTAGATTAAGTGCACCTTAGTCTCTAGACTAACATCACTGCTTCTCAGTACTCTGAAAAGGTAGCTCACAGCATTACCTAATTAAACTAACCTTTTGATTTCCTGACTGCTGGTGCCAGGAGTATGATTGTGGAGCAAGCTTTAACTGTTATAAATCTTAATCTCTTCTCCATCCATCATGGTGCTACCAATTGGCCTAGTGATGAGAATCTCTGTCTTCTTGGTGTTGAGCTTCAATCCATATTAAAGACTACAGTCCTTCACCTTCTTCAACAAATGCTTCAGGTACTCCTCAGTTTCAGCAAGTGAAGTTGTATCATCTGGATAATGTAGGTTGTTTAGTCTTCCTCCAATCCTGATGTCACATTCCTCTTCATAAAGCCCAGCCCCTCAAATGATTGGTTCTGCATATAGACTGGAAAGGTATGGAGACAGGACACATCCCTGATACCATCCCTTCCTGATTTTGAACCATGCAGTGTTTCCCTGCTCTGTTCTGAGGACTGCTTCCCGGTCCAAGTATAGGTTTTACATAAACACAATCAAGTGTTCTGGGATTTCCGTTCTCCTCAAGGTTAGCCACAATTTCTTGTGATCCACACAGTCAAATGCCTTTCCACAGTCAATGCAACACAGATAGAGATCCTTCTGGTACTCTTTGCTTTCTGCCAATTCTATCTGACATTGACAATAATGTCTCTAGTGCCATGGCCTCTTTTAAACCCAGCCTGTATTTCTGGTAGTTCTCTATCAGTGTACTGTTCCAGTCATTTCTGGATAATTTTCAGCAGGATTTTGCTTGCATGTGATATGAGTGATACTGTAATTTCCAAAATCTGTCAGTAACCTTTTTTTTGAAATGGGAATAAATAGGGATCTCTCTCAGTCAGCTGGCTAGGTAGTTGTCCTCCAGATTTCTTGGCACAATCCGGTGAGTACATCCAGGGCAGCGTCTGATTGTTGAAATATGTCAATTTGTATCCCATCAATTCCTTGGGCTTTGCTTTCTGCCAAGTCCTTCAGAGCAGCCTGCACTTCCTCCTTGTTGCCTTTTGATCATATGTTGTTTCTTGAAATTCTTCTGTGTCAACAAATTCTTTTTGGCACAGTGACTCTACACAGGCAAAATAATTTAAAACTTCAAGCTAAGGGGAGGAAACACAAAGATGCACAGTAAAGGAGAAAATGGGATTTTAAAGACTGCTAGTTGTTGGGAAAGAGCCCTAGTAGTGCCATGGCTAAGTGGTCAGATCCTAAGTCAGTCATTTGAACCCACCAGTGGTTCTGCAGGGTAATTCTACTATTATACAGAATTGCCATGAGACAAGGCTGACTTGATGGCACTAAACTACAGCTGTAGAAAAACCTGAAAGACATAATTAAACCATATGTATTTGTCCAACTAAGAAAGCTGCATTCGTCATCTCCTTCCTGGCTGCTTTAACAGTTTTGCCACTAGGATCCAAGATACTATTAACTCAGAAATTTCATTTTAATAGAAATTCCTAGAAGGCAGTCTCTGGAAAAAGAAGCTGTCAACATAGACACAGTGTTTATACTTTTGTGGTGTGGTATGTGCAGGGTATCAAAGGCTGTAACTTTTATGGAAGCAGTTTGGACATGCTGTGGGGCAATTCAACTCTTGTGAGTGGCTGTAAATTTGAACCTCTGACCTTTTAGTTAGCATCAGAGTATTTAACCACCACACCACTGCTGTTGTTAGATGCCATGGAGTTGACTATGACCCACAGCAACTCTATGAACAATGGATTTAAACTGTGTCCTATCCTGTGCCGTCCTCATCATCTCTGACATACTTAGGCTAACTGCTGTAGCTATTGTGTTGATCCATCTCATCAAGGTCTTCCTCTCCTTTGCTGATTCTCCACATTTCCAAAAATAATGTCCTTCTCTAATGACTGGCCCCTCCTAACAATATGCCCAACATATGTAAGGAGAAATCTCACCATGCTTGCCTCGAAGGAGCACCCTGGTTGTACTTTCTCCAAGACTATCTGTGTCTGTTTTTCAGCAGTGCTATGGGATATTCAATACTCTTCTTTAACACTACATCACTAAGACTCTTTTTATGTGTCTACAGAAAATATGTATTTGCCAATCAGCCCAAGCAGAAGGCTGGTCTCAATCTTTCATTGTCATCCACTGGGAGCTGGTTTTGTGAGAACATTGTGCTGCTGAGAAAACAAAGCGACTGTTCTAAGATAAAGAACCTTCCTATGAAAAGCATATGCACAGCAGTGCCTCAGTGTGACTCCTTCAGACTCACTGCTATCAAATCAGCTGATCCATAACAAGCCTTCACTGAGTTTCCAAGGCTGTAAAATCATAATGGGAGAGGAATGCCCATCTTTCTCCTGCAGAGCCACTGGTGAACTGAAAGCAGTGGAGATACATGGCCTTCGTGTAAGCAGTGCAACCTGATATGGACTATGCCTTTGTCAGTTCCAGTTCCAGGCAGGAGTCCCATTTCTGCCTGGCTGTTGTCTTTTGCCATAATCACCATTTTCCTTCTCCCTGTACATGTTTGGTGTCTTTATTAAATGCGGTATTTTGAGAATTAAAGAAATAATGATAACTAAAAAAAATTAGTTTGCATTTTTTCATCAGTAAGGAGATCAAGCTGTGTGCCTGCAAGGCTTTGTAGCTGGCAATGTCAGAAATGCAGATCAGACTCAGCTTGATCCAGTGAAGCACTGCACGTAAATATGAGCAATCTACAAGGACAATCCATCCCACTCATCAGGACGTAAGCCAGGGCTTCCCCCACCACCAGCAGAGTCACTCAAGAAGCAAGTCAAAGTTGTCTTCTAGCATCCAGTGAGCAGTTTTGGAAATGACACTCAGTGGAGGACTGGCAGCAATTAGCCACTAAGCCTCAATTGCTCATGAGTATCATTAAGTAATATCTATAAGGTCGCTTTAGTTGGTGTTGACATAATTAAGAAGACGAGCCTCATATATGAGAAGATAACCGTCTATAAGCTCATCAGCAATTTCTTACTGAGAGGAACTCAGAGGCTCTGAGCATAGCAGTTTCTGGAGTGTCACAGATCAAGTGGTCTTTCATTCATCCACGTTTATTATATTTGTTTCCACTGCAGAAACAGGGGCATATACAGAGTGCATCAAAGAGGGCTGTGAGGATGAGGAAGAATAAACTAAAAAATCAGAACTAGATAAGTACCCATCCATCTACCTACTGAATAAATCAGATTATACAGGCTGAAGTTCCAGGTGTCAAAGATAAGTCACTGTCTAGTTGAGGGAAAAAAGACACACAATTGAAATAAAAGACAGAAGTACAACAGATGAGGTTAATTTAATGTGTTACGAAGTACAGAAGCAGCAAAATTTACCCTGCGGTCAGAGTGTGTGATGATTCAGAAAGATTTTACAGAGAAAAGCCAAGATGAGCTGAGTGGGAGCACTGAGAAGGGTAGGGAGGTTCTCAAGGCAGAGGAAGGGCAGGAGCAGCAGCATGAAATGCAGAACAGGGCCTGCTCAAGGAACTGAAGTTGTTGGCTACGATCAGACTGGAGAGTTCATGTGGGGACAATGTGGCTGTGAGGTGGCAACCAGCCCATACAGCTTCAAATGTGCAGAGACTTTGCTTCCAGGAAAGTGGAATAGACTTTAATTCTCTATTAAGTATGGAAAAAAAATAATCCAGAATATACAAAACAAGCAAAAAGTAGAGATCTGAAAAGTGGGGAGAACGCAGACTTTGGCATGTGAAACAACATTATTGCTCAGCCTTTTTTTTTTTAAACTTTCATGTAATCAAGACTTAGAATCAAAGAAGTCAATAATCCAGAAATGCTAAGAACTGCAAAAAACCAAAAACAAAACCCCAAACAACAAAGCCCAAGCAACAAAACCCCAACTAAAGCCTATTATCTCCAGCTAAAGGCCCAGGAAAGGAAGCTCGGTAGAACAGATCTGGATCAATACTTATGGAAGTAGCAGTGAAGAAATCAATTGATGTATTGCATTGGCCATCTATGGTAAAGAATGTCTTTAAAGTATTAGAGAGCAGAGATGCTACTCTGAGGATTAAGATGTACCTGTCCCAAGCTATGATCTTTTAAATTAACTCATAAGTAAGTGAAAGCCGAACAAAGAATAAGACTAACTAAAGAAGAATTGATGTCACTGAATTATGGTGTTGACAAAGAACACAGAATATACTATTAATTTCTAGGAAAACAAAGCAATCTGTCTTACAAGTTATGTTGTCAGAACGCTTCCTAGAAGTGGGGAGTGTGGAACTTCATCTCACGTACTCCGGTGGTGTTAGAGGAGAAATCAGTCACTGGTGAAGGATATCATGCTGGAAAAGTACTGAGTCAGTGGAGCCAACCACTGACAAGACAAACAGCTGAGAGGGTGATACCAAATCTCTTCATCTTGATGGCAGCTTCCCCACTTTGGTAATCAATATATAATCTATGGAGTAACACATTGGGGCTATATGAACATCCTGTTCCCTGACAATCATTTAATTAATGGTCTTAGTAGCTACTGATGATTCTTGTTGGCATCAATTATCACAGCAGAGATTCTAAAATAGAGAGAACTGCAGTTTGTGAAAAGCATATGGGTTGTGGAGAAGATACTATCTAGAAGAAAATGGAGCAGCTTCATATAATGGATACAGGGGTGGTAACTCAGGATGGAGTTCCCAGGTGGCACAAACTCAAAGAGCAGAGACTTATGGTCAGACTGTCTCAGAAGAAAGGCCTAACTAGCATTCTATTTCTGAAAAATCAGCACAGAAAAATCTATGTAGCACAATTCTTCTCCAGTACACATGGTCACCAAGAGTGGGAATCTAATTGTTGGCAAATGGTAAACTCTAGACAATCTTAGAGCTTGTGTTCTGTACATATATGGTAAATATGAGCAATAAGAAGCCATCCTATTAAGACATATCTATGCACATATGTGTATGTGTACACTGAGAGGAAGTCCTTTTAAGGATGGCACCATCTAGAGATAATGTCACACAGTACAGGGAGAACAAAATACTTCCAAAGATCAAACTTGGAGAACCTGGGTTTTAAGAAAATGAGATGAAGAGAGTCAAGTGGAAAAATTGAGGGAGGTCACAAAGTCATTGTGCAGGAGGAAGACTTGGGAGAGCTGGGATAGGGAATATACTTCATGAAGAAAGGCAGAGAAGGAAAAGGGGGGCAAAAAAGAGAGAAAGAAAAAAAATTGTAATAATAGGGTGGTGGCCAGAAGAAATAAGGCTTTCAATGTCTCCAGAGAAGGAAAATTTATGCTTAGGAAATGACCAATGGCTAGAACAGTGCACTGAGGAAACTGCCAGAAGTTCAAGCAGATTAGAAGAGGTTTTGGCACCAGGGATATCACTGCTGATGTCAGATGGATCCTGACTGAAAGCAGAGAATACTAGAAGAATGCCTATTTGTGTTTTATTGACTATGCAAAGGCATTTGACTGCATGGATCATAAACACTATGGCTAACACTGAGAAGAATGGAAATTCCAGAACACTTAATTGTGCTTGTGTGCAATCTATACCTCGACCAAAAAGCTGTTGTCTAAATGGAGCAAAGGAATACTGTGCAGCTTAAACTCAGAATGGGTGTGTGTCAGGGATGTATCTGTTCTCCATACTATTCAATACTGATTGTTATCTTAATGTCAAGAAAACAAAAATCCACGCTATTGGACTGATAAGACAAAATCATGACAGAAGAAGAAAAGATTGAAACTGTCAATGAAATGCCATCTTACTTGGTACTAGCAGTCAGGAGATCAGGAGACACATTGCATTGGTCAAGTCTGCTGTCAAGGACCTCTCCAAAATACTTAAGAGCAATGATATCAGTTTAAAGACTACAGTGTACCAGATTCAGGCCATGGTCTTTTCAACACCACATGTTACGCAGTAGAGTTGGACAATGAATAACGGTGAAAGAAGAAGAACTGATACCTCTGAGCTGTATCAAAAATGAATACTAGGTATCCCATGGACTACTAAAGAAAAAACAGAAATGTCTTGGAAAAAGTGCAGCCAGAGTGCTCCCTGAAGTTAAAAATGGCAAAGCTTTGTTTCTTGAACTTTGGGCATGTTGTTAGGAGAGACTATTCCTTGGAAAGGGACATCATGTTTAGAAAGGCAGAGGAGTCTGTAAAAGAGAGGACAACCCCCAGTGAGATAGACACAGTGACTGCAGCAATGAGGTCAAGGGTGTCAGAGATGATGAGGATGGCACAGTATAGGACAGAGTTCAAGTTTGTTGTGCATAAGGTAGCTACGAATCATACTTGACTTGACGGCGTCTAACACCAACAACAACACTGGTGCTAGAGCTGCTTCAGTGCACTGAGAGCGGTACAAACTAATTGCCACAGGTTCAGAAGTTAAGAGTGCTGAGTGCCAAGGATGTGGAGTTAGAAACAAAAGTATCCTTAAAAAAATGCAACTGCGCTTCCAACAAATACATGCTCTGAGTCTACATATGTGAACTCCTGTTTTAAGATATTCATGGGGAGGAAGACACATAGAACAAACATGTAATGGAGGAAGAAGTAATGCAGAGGGAACCTGAGCGATCCGAGATCGCAGCGGGCACCATGAGCCTCCTCAACAAGGCCAAGAGTGAGATGACCCCGCAGGAGCTGCAGAAGTGAGAGGACGAGCAGTTTAACACGGGCCCACTCTCCATGCTCACGCAGTCAGTCAGGAACACCACACAAGAGCTCATCAGCTCTTTTCTACGAAGATGGCGCCGAAAGCGAAGAAGGAAGCCCCTGCCCCTCCCAAAACTGAAGCCAAAGCAAAGGCATTGAAGGCCAAGAAGGCAGTCCGGAAGGGCGTCCACAGCAAAAAAAAAAAAGGAAGATCCGCACGTCACCCACGTCCCAGCGGCCTAAGATGCTGAGACTCTGAAGGCAGGCCAAATACCCTTGAAAGAGCACTCCCAGGAGAAACAAGCTTGACCGCTATGCCATCAAATTTCCCCTGACCACTGAGTCAGCTATGAAGAAGATAGACGATAACAACACACTTGTGTTCATTGTGGATGTCAAGGCCAATAAGCACCAAATTAAACAAGCTGTAAAGAAGCTCTATGACACTGATGTGACTAAGGTCAACACTTTGATTAGGCCTGATGGAGAGAAGAAGGCCTATGTTCGACTTGCTCCTGATTATGATGCTTTGGATGTTGCCAACACAATTGGGATCATCTAAACTGAGTCCAGCGGGCTAATTATAAATATAATAAATTTTCCTCACCAAAAAAAAAAAAAAGAGCTTATCAGCTGTGGCAACAACAAGAAGCTCCTGGGCCGCGGGAAGGCCTTCGACAGGCACCACAGCGTGGTGCTGGAGAATGTGAAGGAGATGTGTCTCCGAGAGAGGCAAGGGCAAGATGAAGTCCAAGCAGGTCAGCAAGGACCCCTACATCTCTAAGATGTTCCTGCGTGTGGACTTGGTCATCGTGGTCCTAATGAACCCCCTTATCACCGGCAAATAGGACCGCCCCCACCTCTACAGTCCTGCCCCACAGCCTCCTCCTGCCGCCCCTGCAAAATCTGCCCCATACTGGGTTAATAAAGTCCCTGTGTGGTTTTTTTAAGAAAAACCAAATAAAACAAATATGTAACACAGCAGGAGGTGGTCTACACAACAAAGAGTGAGTGTTGTGACTGGTGTGGCAGGTGTTCTGAAGTGGTGACAGGAACCTAAAGGCAAGAAATGAGCCATGCAGTGGAGGAGGGCAGAACTTTGCAAGCAGGAGACTAGCAAGCTCACAGGCCCTTCAGTGCAGGCAGAGGCAAGTGGTCAGGAGGTCAAGGTGGTTAGGCTAAGTGGACAAGGGAAGTGGCTGAATTCTGTACAAAGAGCCTTGTAGGATTTGACACTGCATTGTCCTAAATATGGAGGCAAAATAAAGAAAGACTGTGCCTATGACCCTTGCTGCTGATAAACAAGGCCCCAGAAGGTATGTAGAAAAAGGTACAATACAGTAGAGGTGGCAATGGCTTCCCTGTCTCCCCTAATATCTGCACAGTATGTTAGGTACTGCTTTATCTAACGTACCTAAAGCTAAATCCAAACTCACTGCTAATGAGTCGATTCAAACACAAGAGTGACTCTGCGGCTTTCCAAGGCTGAAAATTTTAGCAGGGGGACACTGCCCATTTTTCTCACCAGGAGCAAGTAGCTGGTAAATTAAAATCATCAGGAACATTTGGGCTTTAGGTTGGCATTGTAACATGTCAGAGCTTCATATTTTAACTCCTTTCCTGATCACTTACTATCATCTGCTCAGATCTGACTCTTGATTCATGAAGCCACTGGTAAATTCAAACAACCTGACACACAGCCTTGACAATGGCAGAGCAGCTCATTATGGGCTCCCTCAGAGCGTCTCTCAACTTCTGTTGTTGTTATGTGTCACCAAGTCAGAACCAGCTCACAGAGGACTGTCCAACAGGCTTTCAGAGGCTGTAAGTCACATGAGAGGATATAACACACTTTTCTCTCTTGGAGCAGTTAATGAATTAGAACCGTGTGCCTCTTTGGGTTAGCACCACAACTCCTTATCCACTTAAGTTGTTAACAGATTCAAACTAGTTGGATCCACAATCAACGTGCATGGAAACAACACTCATGAAATCAAGTGATGTGTTACACTGAGCAAATATGACGCAAAACCCATTGCTGTCAAGACAGTTCTGGCTCACAGTGACTCAGTGACCCGACAGGGCAGAGCAGAATTGCTCCCAAAGGGCAAGAGCAGACGGCCAAATCTCTCTCCAGTGGAACAGCCAGTGGAGTCAAACCACGAAAGCAGAACACCTCTTCAAAGTCCTTAAAGATACCACTTTGATGACCAATGTGTGCCTAACCCAAACAGACAATATGGCAGACAATGGAAAGAGAGACAAAAGAACTGATGCACTTGAATTGTGGTGCTTGCAAAGAACACTAAAGATAACTAGACTTTAAAAAGAACAGACCAATCTGCTTCAGAATAAATATAAGCAGAGTGTCCCTTAGAAGCAAGGATGACAATACTTCCTCCCAGTCTGGAGATGTTAACTAAAAAAGGCCAATCCTTAGAAAAGAACAATTGGATTAATTGATTCAATGGCCTCAATAATGGCTTCAAGTTCATCAAATATATCACCAGTCATGGAGACTGGCACAGAACTCGGCAATATCTTATTGTTTTATATGTTAAGTCTCCATGGGTCAGAGTCAGTGCAACAGCATCTAACAATACAGCAGAGAAAGAGTATGTGGGAGATACAAGTGAATGTGATAAATGCATGCAGCTGCTAACCAGAAATTCACCCAGAGGCACTACAGAAGCAAGCCCTGGGGATCTTGTTGTTGTTATGTGTCATCGAGTTGTTTGCGATTCACAGTGACCCTATGGTACAAGAGCCCTAACCCCTGCTCTATCCTGTGCCAACCTCACCGTCTCCAACACACTCATTCCCACCATCCCAATCACAGAATCATCCATCTTATCGAGGGTCTTTCTCTCCTGTGCCGTCCTTCACTCTCCCCAACATGATGTCCCTCTCCAAGAACCAGTCCCTCCTTGTAACATGCTCAAAGTATGTCAGACGAAGCTTCAGAATCCTTGACTCCAAGGAACAGTCCAGCTTCACCCTCTCTAGGACAAATCTGTTTGTCCTTGCAGCAGTCCATGGTATATTCAACACTCTTCTCCAGCACCACAGCTCAAAGGCATCAATTCTCTTTCTATCATCCCTATTCATTATCCAACTCTCCGATGCATAGCATGTAACTGAGAAGACTATCGCCTGGATCAGGCGCACCTTAGTCTCCAGCCTGATGTCGTTGCTCTTCAGTACTTTCGAGAGGTCCCTGACAGCCGACTTTCCCAATGCAATTCGTCTTCTGATTTCCTGGCTGCTATTACCAAGAGTGTTGACTGTGGAGCCAAGTAAATGAACACTGCTAACTATCTCAATCTCTTCACTATCCATACTGATATTGCCAATTGGCCCAGTGGTGAGAATCTTTGTTTTCTTGATGTTGAGCTTCAATCCGTATAGGAGGCTGCAGTCTTTGTTCTTCTTCAGCAAGCACTTCAGGTCCTCCTCAGTTTCAGCAAGCAGGGTTGTGTCATCTGCATTAACGCAGGTTGTTGATGACTCTTCCTACAATCCTGATGCCACATTCCTCCTTGTACAGCCCAGTGTCAAGGATAATCTGTTCTGTATACAGATTGAAAAGGTACGGAGACAAAATACATCCCTGATGGACACCCTTCTTGATTTTGAACCATGTAGTGTCTCCTTGCTCTGTTCTGATGACTGCCTCTTCGTCCAAGTATAGGTTTCGCACAAGCACAATCAAGTGTTCTGGGATTCCCATTCTTCTCAGAGTCAGCCATAGCTTGTTGTGATCTACTGCACTAAAAATCCCTATGGAGAACAGTCCTACTTGGATACACAGAAAAATGTCCTAAGTTGGACTCAGCTCAATGGCAAGTGGGGTAGATTGGTTTGTGGTGTTTTGTTTTTTTTAAACAGTTGAGATATTAGTTGCCTGCGATCACATTCTTATGAACTGTAAACTAAAGACTGGATTCTTTATTCTGATCCAAACTTAAGATATTATTCACTTATATCCAAAAGACATAATACGGACATTATTGAACAATATAATCTATATCACATGCAAGCAAGATCCTGCTGAAACTTATCCAAAAACTCCTGGAACTGTATGTACATCCACAGACACTTATCAGATGTGCAGGTTGGGTTTAGAAGAGGCCATGGGACTAGGGACATTATAGCTAATGTTAGATGGATCTTAGCGGAAAGCGAGGAGTATCAGAGAAATCTGTGTTTCATTGACTATGCAAAGGCATTTGACTGTGGATCACGACAAACTGTGGCTAATTCTGAGAAGAACTGAAATCCTAGAACACTTGATTGTGTTTATGCAAAACTTATACTTGGACCAGGAGCAGTAGTCAGAACAGAGCAAGGAAACACTACATGGTTCAAAATCAGGAAAGGTGTATACCAGGGATGTATCTTATCTCCATACCTTTTTAAGCTCTATGTGAAATAGATCATCCAGGACGCTGGGCTCTATGAGAAGGAATGCAGCATCAGAACTGGAGGAAGACTCATCAACAATTTGTGTTATGCAGATGACACAATATTGCTTGTCAAAACTGAGAAGTACCTGAGGCATTTGCTTCACAAGGTCAAGGACTGCAGCCTTCAAAATGGATTGAAGCTCAACCTCAAGAAAACAAAGATTCTCCCCACTGGGCCAATTGGAAGAATCATAATAGATGGAGAAGAGATTGAGGTTGTTAACAATTATGGCTTGGTTGGCTCCACAATCAACAATCTTGGCACCAGCAGTTAGGAAATAAAAAGATTAATTACACGGGGAAAATCCGCTGTCAGGGACATGCCCAGAGTACTGAAGAGCACTGAAGTCAGTCTAGAGACTAAGGTGTGCCTGACCCAGGCCATGGTTTTTGCAATTACTTACTATGTATCAGAGAGTTGGACAATGATTAAAGGATGATAGAAGATGAATTGATGCCTTTGAGTTGTGGTACTGGAGAAAAGTACTGAACATCCCATGGACTGCTAAGAGAACAAACAGGTCCATCCCAAAGAGAGTGAAACCAGGATGCTCCTTGAAGGCAAGGATTTTGAAGCTCTGTTTGACATAGTTTGTTGGGATTTTGTCAGGAGGGACCCGTTCTTGGAGAGGGACACTATGCTTGGAATGGTGGAGGGACAATGCAAGAGAGGAATATCTTGGGTGAGATGTATTGATTCAGTGATTAGGGTAATGGGTTTAGGTGTGTCAGAGATACTGAGACTAGCTCAGCATAGGGCAGGTGTCAGAGCTGTTGTACATAGGGGTTGCTATGAGTCGCAGGTAACTCGACTGCACATAACAACAACAACAACATATTTTCAGTCATATTCTTCTTCACAGTGTCTATCTTCTCAAATTATATGCTCAGCATACAATCTGAAAAGGTATGGAAAGAGGATATAACTCTGAGGCACACCTTTACTATGTTAAACTATGTAGTGTTCCCTTACTTTGTTCAGACAACAGCTTCTTGATCTAGGTAGTTTCACATGAGCACAATTAAGTGTTCTATGATTCCCATTCTTCTCAATGTTAGCCATAATCTGTTATGATCCACACAGTCAAATGCCTCTGCATAGTCAATATTAAGCACAAATAGACACTCTTCTGGTATTCTTTGCTTTCCGCCAGGATTTGACATCAGCAATGATATCCCCCGTGCCATAACAATGACAACAAATTTTTAGCATGGAGAGAGAGAGAGAGAAAAGAAACATTCCTTTGACAAAATATCTTTAAGGACTGCAGCCTTCAATATAGATTGAAGCTCAACATCAAGAAAACAAAGATTCTCACCACTGGTCTGATCGGCAGCATCATGAGAAACAGTGAAGAGATTGAAATTGTTAACAGCTTTAGTTTCCTTGGTTCCACAATCAACACTCTTGGTAACAGCAGCCAGGAAATCAAGAGATGAATTGCATTGGGAAAGTCAGCTGTCAGGGACCTCTCAAGAGTACTGAAGAGCAATGACGTCAGGCTGGACGCCAAGGTGAGCCTGAGCCAGGCCATGGTCTTCGCAATTACGCTCTATGCATCAGAAAGCTGGACAATGACTAGGGATGACAAAAGGAGGACGAATGCCTTTGAGCTGTGGTGCTGGAGAAGAGTACTGAATATCCCATGGACTGCTAGGAGAACAAACAGGTTTGTCTTAGAGAGGGTGAAACCAGGCTGCTCCTTGGAGGCAAGGATTCTGAAGTTTCATCTGATATACTTTGGGCATATTGCAAGAGAACAGTCTTTGGAGAGGGACATTATGCTTGGGAGGGTGGAGGGATGGTGCAAGAGAGGAAGATCCTCAATGAGATGGATTGACTCAGAGACTGGGGTAATGGGGGTAGGTGTGTTAGAGACAATAAGCTTGGCTCAGGATAGAGGAGGTTTAGGATAGAGCTGTTGCATATAGGGTTGCTATGAGTCACAGGCGACTTGAAGGCATATAACAACCACCATCACCACAAAATGTGACATTGTTGTTGTTAAGTGCCACTGAGTTGAGTACGATTCATAACAACCCTATGAACAACAAATTTGAACCTGTCCTATCCTGTGCCAGCCTCACATTCTCTGACACACTTGAGCCTATAGCTGCAATCACTGTGCCCATCCTCCTTGTTGAGGGTATTCCTCTTTCATTGATTCTCTACCTTTCCAAACATGATGTCCCTCTCCAAGGACTAGACTCTCCCAGTAACATGCCCAAAGGATATGAGATGAAGTGTTGTCTTCTTTGCCTCCAAGAAGCCCTCTGGCTGCACTTTTCCCAAGGTTTATCTATTTGTTCTTTTGTTAGTCCATGGATATTTAGTACTCTTTTCCAACATCAAAGCACAAAGGTATCAGTTCTTCCTCTGTCATCCTTATTCACTATTTAGTTCTCAAGTGCATAGCAAATGATTAAAAAGTTCATGGCTTAAATCAGAGGCACCTTAGTCTTCAAACTGACACCAATGCTCCTCAATAATTTGGAGAGGTCTCTGATTGCAGACTTGACGAATGTAATATGTCTCTTGATCTCCTGACTGCAGGTACCAAGGGTGTTGACTGTGGATCTAAGTAAGATGAAGCTGTTGACAGTTTCAATCTTTTCTTCAGCTATCAGACTGTTGCACAGTAGTACAGTGGTGAGAATTGTTCCACCACTGTCACAAAATCTGACAGTTGCCAGAAAATAACAACTGTGATTTTAATCTAATCTTTCACAATTTACATGCTAGCTATTTAACTTCTAGAACTTTCTTCTAGTTATTTCCTTCACAAATAAATGCTGCCTTGTTTTCTTTAATATTGTCATGGGTATGATGGGAGAACTTCAGACTTAACCTAAGAAAAGATCAAAGAGGCAGAGGTATATTTGCCATTCTTTACTCCTCTATCCCTCCATTTTCTTTTTTGGTTTGTATGCTATAAGTTATACACATTGTGTTTCATTCATATATACACTGTGTTTTACTGATTTTTTAATTTACATTCTCTTTCATACATTCATTAATACACATTATATTTCATATAATTAATAACTATTGATCTATGCCTATTATCACCCCATCTTTTCAAGTCTTGATTAAATCTTTCCAATTCCTTCACTGAAGCCCCCTTCTGCTACTAAACTCTGCTATTGTAATGATTTTCACCTTACTCTCTTTTCCCTAACCTTTTTGGACACTAATTTACATCTTACTAGTTAGTCTTCTATTTTTATAAAAATGGTCTTATGTAGCATTTGTCTTTGTGAGACTGAATTCACTCAGCCTAATGATCTCTGGACTATGTTACACAGTATTTACAAAATCTTTATTCGTGTTGCACAGTATTTCATCGCTTGAATGCACCTAAATTTTTCAATCCATCCATGTATTGCTGGGCCCATGAGCTGTTTCCATTTTCTTGCCATTGTGAATAAAACTGCTATGAACACAGGTGTACATTCTCCATGCCTCTATTGATGGGGCCAACATAGCAGGAAAGGGAAACACTGTATAAACTCCCTGCAAAGTGAACTCCAACCAGAAACTTAGATCTAGCACAAAAGTTTGTCATGTAACTCTAGGCAGTTTATTATCTACCAAACTTGATCAATGGCAGGTATAAGACCAAGAGAGGCACAGCCATGTCAGTTGTTTCAACACTGGAAGTTGGGGTCATATACTGCCTGTAACCTTGCTCTCTAATGCACCAGCCCCACTTCTCTTAGAACTTTACTATCAACTCCTGTATCATGTGGATGGGGTTATTCTCTACTTCTGCCTCCTGGGAAAAAGAATAGCAATATTTTATGGCACCATTGTAAAAATTAAGAAAGCTAAAGAAAAAGGCAGAATTATTAAAAGAGTTAAACTTAAGACTTCAAAGAGCACCTCGAGAAGAAAAAGTAAAATATTACAATGAAATGTGCAAACACCTGCAGTTAGAAAACCAAAAGGAAAGAACAACTCAGCATCTCTCAAGCTGAAAGAACTAAAGAAAAAATAAACAAACCTAAAACCTTAACTTTCAATACTGAAGGATTTAAGGGAAAAATACTGAATGAGGCAAGGAGCATCAAGAGAAGATGGACGGAAAACAGAGTCTTGGTACAAAAAAGAATTTTATGACACTGAACTATTTTAGGCAGTGGCATATGATTAAGAACAAGGTATTGTAGGAAGAAGTCAAGCTTTACTGAGGAACTGGCAAAAAATTAAGGCCCCAGGAATCGATGGAACACTGATTGTGGTGTTTCAGTATGAGCTCAATAGTGTGTGCAAAAAATTTGGAAGATAGCTAACTCTACCTAGCCAATAAACTGGAAAAATCCACACTTGTTTCTGTTTTTTTGTTTTCCTTTTTAAAAAAAGGTGATCCAATGAGAATGTGGAAATTACCTAACAATATCAACAGTCAGGAGATGAAGAGACATATTGCACTGGGCAAGTCTGCTGTCAGGTACCTCTCCAAATTACTGAGGAGCTATGATGTTAGTCAGAAGACTATGGTGCACATCTGAGAAAGTGAATATGGATGATAGAAGAAGACTTGATGCCTTTCACCTTTGGTGTTGGATAAGCGTACTGATTATCCATGAACTGCTAAAAAGAACAAACACATATGTCTTGGAGAAAGTGCAGCCACAGTGCTTCTTGGAGGTAAAGATAACAAAGCTTCATTTCCTATCCTTTGGGTATGTGCTAAGAGAGACTATTTCTTGGAAAGACATTATGCTTGGAAAAATGTAGCAATGGGCACAATTGTGTCAGAGCTGAAGAGAAAGGCACAGGATAGGACAGAGTTCAGATTGTTGTTCATATGGTCATTATGAGCTGTACTCAACTCAGTGGCACCTAAACACAACATTATCATTAATATCACACACAAGTTAAATTTTTATGAAGATTATATAAAAATGGCTAAAGCACTCCATAAATAGATAGATAATCACCAGAAACTCAAGCTGGATTCAGAAGAAGACACAGAATAGTGGATGTCACAGGGATCTTGGCTAAAACCAGAAAAAGCCAGAGAGCTGTTTACATCTATCTTACTGACTATGCAAAGGCATCCAACTGGGGTGGATCATAACAAATTATGGAAAACAATGAGCAAAGCAGGAATTCCAAAACACTTAAAAGTCAACAATCTGCAGAACATATGACAGACACAGCCTTGCTTGCAGAAAGTGAAGAAAAATTTAAATACTCAGTGTAGAAGACAAAAAGGTACAGCATTCATATGGATTACATATCAACATTAAGAAAACGGAAGTCCTTACGACTGGACCAACAGGCAACAACATGACACAGAGAGAAAAGTTGTCAGTGATTTCATTATCCTTGAAGCCACAAAGAACATCCATAGTAGATTCTGTTGTTGTGCTGCTGTTATGTGCCATTGACTATGGCTCACAGGAACCCTAAGCACAATAGCTGTGAACTCTGCTCTATCCTGAGCCAGTAGTCTCACTGACTCTGATACCCCTACCCTCATTACCACAGTTACTGTGTCAATTCATCTCATCCGGGATGTACCTCTCCTGCGACATCCCTCAACCCTTCCAAGCATGATATCCTTCTCCAGAGACTGGTCCCTCCTGGCTACATGCCCAAAGTATGTGAGACAGAGTCTCAAAATCCTTGCCTTCAATGAGCCGCTTAGTTTCACTCTCTCCAGGATAGCCCTGTTAACAATTACTTGCTATGAATCAGAGAACTGGACAATGACATGATCCACAGTAGTAGCAATCAAGAAATCAAGACATGTTGCATTGGACAAATCTGTTGTAAAGGACTTCTTTAAAGTGTTAAAGAGCAGGGATGTAACTTTAAAGATTAAGGTGCACCTACCCTAAGCCATGGTGTTTTCAATTGCTTCTAATGTACGCACAGCTAGAAAATGACTGAGGAAGAATTTACGCCTTTGAATAGTGGTGTTGGTGAAGCATATTGAATATACCATGGACTGCCAAAAACAACAAACAAATCTGTCTTAGAGGAAGTGCAACCAGTATGTTTCTTGGAGGTAAGGTTAGTAATATTTTATTTGTGTGTTGTCAGGAGTTACCACCAGTCCTTGGTAGAAGTCATCATGCTTGAAAAGGTACAATATCAATGAAAGGGAGAAAAGCCTTCAACTAGATGGACTGACACAGTTGCTGCAACAATGGGCTTGACACAACTAAAATAAAACATTTTCTTAAAATAACAAACCCAATGGGCTTGAGCCTGGAGAAAGTTGTGAGCACAGTGCAATATGGCACAAGGTTCTGATCTGTTCTCGTAAGACTGCTGTTAGAGTTGACACCAAGTCAACATCACTTAACAATACCCACAGCACCACTTAGAACAAAAGAGGAGTAGACTCAAGTGTATTCAAGAGCCCTGGCATTAGAAAGTACCCAGAGTGCAAGCATCTCTCTGGAATGCAGGTTTCTCAGCCTGGAGAATCCGAATGTTTAGTAAGACCTTTGAGTGACTCTTATGTCACTAAAATGTGAAAGCTATGGCTTGTCTCACCCAAAAGGCAGAGGATGATAACAATGCAGGTGAAAAGAAGAGGTGTTTATAGCCGCATTCTCTACAAGCAGAAATGAAAATGGACTCCTTGCAAGGATGTAACGAATTTTTCTCAGAGTCCAAATTAAATCATCAACTCTGCTGGCTGTGTATGGTTGCTCACAAGCTGATAATGAGTTTTAATTTTCTAAAACCCTTTCAGGTTCATTGAAGGCAAAATGCATAAATTTCTAAGTGTTAAAGAACTAGAACTTTTTGCCAATTTCTCACAACCTGGCGAGGACCTCATTCAGAAGAATAGGTTCCACACTCCTACTGTTTGTTTCTATGGCCTGGAAACTGAGTTCATCATAAGGCTGTTACAGAAACACTGCTCTTAGTCTTAGAGTGAAGCATAGAGTTTCACTGGAAATGAGCCACTTACACACTCAAGGACTAGGCCGCAGAGGCCAGCTGGGTTATAGGGTAGAAGGGGTCACACTAAAACCTGGTAGATGACTTTTGTTAGGATCCTGTAACCAGGCAGAGCAAGGATTCTTGACTTGTGGCATGTGGTATCTACAAGGCCCAGAAAAGGTGGACTGAATTTTGTGTACTTGCTTAGGCAACTGTCTAATGAGAGGGTTCTAAGATAAGATTCTCCAGGAAGAAACCACAATACAAAAGAAATTAAGAACCTCTTATTCAGCTAAGGGTAATTATGTTAAGTGGAAGCACCTCTTATACCTTAAAGCCTTATAACCAGCAGACAAAAGTAGTAACCTGGTATCAGTTTTACTAAAAAGGCTGAAAAACAACATTTATGCTCACTCTCAATAACTGAGACCTCAGCTCCTCAGCTGTTGGGCCTGATCTGTCAGTGTTTTCAATGTTCAAACTTCAGATTTCGGTGAAAATACTAAGGCAATATTCACTAGATTCTGTCAGAAATTAGCACTGAGGCTGGAGGCTTTAAGAACTGGAGTGAACGTGCCTCTAATTTTCAGTGACAGTGTGGCCCTGGACAAATTACATGATCCCATACAAATGTGCGTATATTAATTCACAAATTGGTAAGTAAACTTAACTCCTGAGTTGTGTGATTATTTATATTAAAAAATGTAAAAGTGTTACCATCTCAGAAGATATATTAAGCTTGAGACATTGCTACTATTAATTTTTTTCTGCATATTCTCCAAAACAGCACCAGGGCATGTGTACAGTCAAATACTGAGTGCTAACTGAGCTTGACTTTAATTTTTGGCTTTCAGCTTTTAGCTGACACACTAGAATGCATACAAAATATTCTGTAACAAAAGACTGTTAAATAAAGAGTTGTGTCAACAGTTCCAGGGACTGACCATGAGAACAAGAACCAGAATTACGTTAATGTGAATCAAAGAAAAGCTGGCACAGCAGGGTATGAGAAAGGGATCACATATTTTGGGGCAGGCAAAGACCCAAAACAGTAGTCATAAAGTGTTCTTTGTATGCATCCTTTTTGGGCCCTCGGGGTTCCCACCACCACTGTTTTGGCAAGGAGACAGTCATCCCCACCCAAACCAGCAGGAAAGCCAACTACCAAGAATGAATTTAAATTTACATTCCATGGATGAACCTTGGAAACTTTATGCTAAATAAGTCACTTTATAACAGAACATATCTTGTATGATTCTGTTGTGGTGGTAGTTGTTATGTGCCATCGAGTTGTTTGCAACTCATAGCGACCCTATGTACAAGAGCTCTAAACGCTGTATTATTCTGTGCCAACCTAGCCATCTCAAATGCACTTATTCCCACCGCTCTAGTCACAGAATCAATCCATCTCATCGAAGGTCTTCTACTCCTTCGCCACCCCTCCACTCTGCCAAACGTGATGTCCTTCTCCAAGGACCAGTCAGTCCTGCCTTGCTACATGTCCAAAGTATGTCAGACAAAGCTTCAGAATCCTTGACTCCAAGGAGCATTCCGGCTTCACCTTCTCCAGTACAAATCTGTTCATTCTCCTAGCAGTCCATGGTATATTCAACACTCTTCTCCAGCACCACAGCTCAAAAGCATCAATTCTCTTTCTATCATCCCTATTCA